>NC_035168.2:3282900-3593611 GCF_001659605.2 Manihot esculenta | reverse complement strand
CGAACTGAGATGACAAAGCGACAATAAGGCCACAGTGCCTGAATCTTGCGCAAGGCCTTAGGGAGGTAGGTGACCGAGATCCCCGAGATCTCCCGGCGCCACAAAGCCGAACTGAGATGACGAAGCGACAGTAAGGCCACAGTGCCTGAATCTTGCGCAAGACCTCAGGGAGGTAGGTGACATGGATCCTGAGATCTCCCGGCGCCACAAAGCCGAACTGAGATGACGAAGCGACAGTAAGGCCACAGTGCCTGAATCTTGCGCAAGACCTCAGGGAGGTAGGTGACCGGGATCCCCAAGATCTCCCGGCGCCACAAAGTCGAATTGAGATGACGAAGCGACAGTAAGGCCACAGTGCCTGAATCTTGCGCAAGACCTCAGGGAGGTAGGTGACCGGGATCCCCAAGATCTCCCGGCGCCACAAAGCCAAACTGAGATGACGAAGCGACAGTAAGGCCACAGTGCCTGAATCTTGTGCAAGACCTCAGTCAGGTAGGTGACCGAGATCCCCAAGATCTCCTGGCACCACAAAACCGGCTGAGATGACAAGACCTCAGGGAGGTAGGTGATCGGGATCCCCAAGATCTCCCGGCACTAAAAAACCGAGCTGAGAAAACAAAAGCAACGTAAAGCCAAAAGTACCGACCTGAGACACGCAAATATAAGCCCGAAAAAGCAAGCAAGAAAAGGGCCGAACTCAGAAAGCTCAAGGGCAAACTGAAGCTACAAGCCTTCTATGATCCAAGAGGAAACCTAAAGCATGAGCAGACAATGCCCCAGCCTCGATTCCTATCAGAATAGAACTAAAAATAAAAAGGCCAGCCCTGCTCATCACTTTAAAAGGTACATGATCTATTTCACTTTAGTTATATGAATATTATACGTCTGAGCTCGCATTGTGGACGAGTTAACAGAATAAAAAATAATAAGAACGCCTGTACGAGGTTGTAGAAACTCGTGAGTTGGAAGTTTAGTCAATTATTAAAAATCGAACTCATGGTGAAGACCTGATATGTTTGAATCCTGCGGGAGATTAATTAAACGCGTAGCTTAAAGATTTTTATCCTTAAGGCAGATTCAGTTTGAAAAAGGCCTGCAGATAAGAATGCCCTTGTGAAATTGAAAAAGTCCATAAGTTAGAAGCCAAGTTTCTTGCTAAATTTCCAGCCCTGATTAGCTTAAGGGCAAAAAATGAAAAAACAGCATGATTGATTCCTTAGGAAAAATTATTGAGCATTATTCTTAAACACATTGGCAGATTAAGTAAATTGGGCTTTTAACAGATTAAGTAATCCGATAAGGCCAGAAAAATAAATAACAATAACTCAAGTACAAATACAATTAGAAAACTGAATTTCATTAAAAGGAAAACAAAAATTACAACCTATTCTAAACACCTACTCTACTGAAGGAAAAACTGTCCTTAAAGGACTTACATGCCTAGGAACATCATCATCTACACTATCTTTATCTACATTAACATTATTTACATTACTATCTATGGGAGGCCTGGCACCCTCTGGCACAGACCCCCCAGTACCCACAAAGGGCACAATCTCCTGCCTCTGAGGCCCAGCACCTTCATCTTCCTTCCCCAGCTCGGCATCTGCCTCAGAAGGCCCAGCTACAGTACGAGAAGCTCCCTTAGGCAAGGGCCTGTCATCCTCCCCGTAAAGCACCTCCTCACCATCGGAGTCTTCCTCAGCGGCTTGGAGTTCAGCCAACGGTGTGGAGGGGGCATATCTGGCAATCCTTAAGCCTCGATTGTATCCAGAGACGAACATGCGGAAGCCCTTATTCCATATGGCCGTCTTCATCTCCCCAGAGGCTTTAAATTCCGCAAGTCGCTCCTCGCAGGCCTTAGCTATCTTGGCTTTCAGCTCCAAAGAGTCCTTATAGCTCTGAAGATGAGCCTCACAGGCCTGTTCAATCTTTTCTTTCAACTCAGTCGACTCCTTGTACTCCCTTAAGCGCTCTTCGCACTCCAGCTGGACTCTGTCCTCAGCATGCTTGGCGTCCTCGAGCAAGGCCGCACATCTTTTCTTAAGAATCTCGACCTCCTGGCAGAGATGCTGGCTTTGAAGTTTAAACGTCTCTACTGCCAGGGCCAGGTCCCTCTCACTATCAGCCCACTTGGTCAGCTCTTGCTCGAGGACCACAACCTGAGCCAGGGCTTCTTCTCTTCGAGCTAGCACGACATTAAAATCTGCCTTCAGTAACTCGTGCTGGTACCGGGCCTCGTCCTTCTGGCTCAGGGCCTCATCCCTTTATCCGTCGGATCTCCTCCAAGGAGGACAGCTACTTTAAAGCCTCGTCACGCTGATTTTCTGCCTCAGCTGTCCTCCCATCAGCTTTCTTGAGGGCCTCCCGCGTAGTATATAGCTCTATCTGGAGGGACTTGGAGTGCTCTTGGGCAGCCGCAAGATTGCTCCGGGCATCGCTAGTCGCCGACAAGTTCTCCTCGAGACGTGCCTCCTCAATACGGCGGTCCACTGAGTCCCTGAGGGCGCGATCCCGAGCATCTATCTCCATGAAAACACCCATTGCCTAGCAAAAGAGAAAATAAATGAAGTCAGAAGGTAAAGAAAGGTAAAAGTAAATTAAAAATAGAAAAGAGACAAGCGCAAGTTACCATCAAGAGCATCTCCCTGGCAGTATCCCCCAGCTGCTCTCTAGACCGAGCCCGGAAGGCCACTTGCTATTGAGTAGAGCTGGCCAAGAGGCCGGTGAGAGCCAATAAGCGAGGATCCGAAGCCTCCGTGACCCCACCAAACATCCGCTCCCGGATAATTTCAGCTACCATGCTCGCCGGAGACTGATGGGTGATGTCCTCTGTGTAACAGCCCGAAAACCGAACTGCTACCGGCACTAGGATCCAGATCGGTCCTTGGTTCCTCTGGTCCGTTCCTACACAGGTGGACTGAAATGAGAGACCAAACTAACTCAAGAACATCGCTAAGAAACTCCCCAAAAACCCTCTAAAGCATCCTAGAACAATCACATAAAACATGCAAAAGAAAGCTGGACAGGGCACTTTCGGCGGCAGGTTCGACGGCCAAAACTCCCCTCCAGAGACGAAACTCATGCATGTTTGGCGGCACCTTCGGCAGCCGAAAGTCTCGTCCAGAGACGAAACTCAACCTTCGACGGCACTTTCGGCAGCTGAACCTTGCCTCCAGAGACGAAAGTCCAAATGTTCGGGGGCAAGCTTTGGCAGCCGAAACTGCCTCCACAAGGGGTTCGGCGGCCGAACCTTCCTTCGGCGGCCGAACCTGGTTTTTGCCCGTTGGGCAGAAACCTGCTCTGTTTCATGCAAACTTTACCCAAAACCTATCCAACATGCATAACAACTACTCCCAACTAACATATACCATATAACATGCATAAAGAGGTCTAAACCTCTCCTAACACCTGCAATAAACATACCAAATAACACTTAAGCATGCATATACACCAAAAACCTCATCTAAACCTACTCATGCATACTACCCATACAACTTCCATAAAACCTTCAAAAATCAAGAAAGGAAGTTCAGGATCTTCCCTTACCTCTTCCAAACAAGAGATTGAACGATCCCTACGTGGAGATATGGAGAAATCCTCTCTCAACCTCTCCAAGCTTCCAAACTTGCTCTTTTGCTTAAAAACTTCAAAACCACATGAAAATCCATCAAAACCATGAAAGATGTGAGAAAACACATAAATCACCCAAGGAAGATCAAGTCTCACCTCAGCTCGTGCAAATGGAAAGAAAATCTTATCCATTTGACCGACCTAGGGTCTTTTATAGTTGGCTGGCCAGACCAACTACGGCGGCCGAATGAGAACCCAAATGCCATGCACTTTCGGCGGCCGAAAGTCACCTTCGGCGGCCGAACCTTGGCTTTTCTGCCTTGGTGCTTTTCTCGCAAAACCTTACTTCTTTAAACACTTTAAAACATGAAAATGCTTTCAAAACATAGAAAACATAGAAAAACATAATCCGTACCCTTCTAGAGGATTCCGACATCAGAAAGTCCACAGGACTACAGGACTTCTGACGCCGGACTCTAGCCGGGTATTACACTCTGCGTTCAGGATGTCATTGTCTGGGGCAGAAAGTAGGGGCACCATCAAAGTCTTTTTCTTCTCGAGCGGAGGCAGAGCGGGGGTAGTGCGCCTAGAGGCCCGAGCCTTCTTGGAAACGGGAGCTGGGGCCAGAGCTTTGGAGGGAGGGGGACGCTTACTCCCAACCCCTTTTGCAGGGCCCTTAGAGGCAGCCGATGACTTCTCTTGAGGAGGAACGACCTCGATCGACCCGGACTCAGCCCCTTCTACAGTGCCCTGAGAGACAACTTCATTGACTGGTCCGGGCTCCCTCTTCTCGGTAACTGGGGCGGCCTCGACAGGAGCCCCCTGAACACCCTCGCCAGCGGGGATAATCTTCGTCCCCCCTTCAAGGACCCTCTCCTCAGATGTGGGGGCCTCGAGCCTCTCCCCGGAAATACTATCAGAAGGCAAGGCAGGCTTTGTCTTCACCGGCTCAGTGTCTTCAACCGGCCTAGGAGTGACCCTTGGAGCTTTCTTTGCCCCCTCGGTAGAAACCCGTTGAGACCGGGGAGCCTGAGCAGTTTGAGGGACCGAGCTCGACCTGCTGCGGCTGGATGGTCTTGAAGACTTGGTACCTCGGGAGCTCGGCTTCGAAGCTCGGGTAGAAGCTGGGGCAGGAGGTCGGCTGGCCGACCTGGAGGAGATAACTTCAGCCACTTCCTGAGTAGCCTCCCCCACCGATCGCCCAGCTAGGAGGGCGTCCAACGCAACATTCATGCTCTCTCTAGACAGCGTGAAGTTCTTTAGGGGCTTGATCTGGTCCATCTTCTCACCAGAAGCTGCAAAGATACAAAATCCGAACAAATTAGAACAGTACTCAATAAAAATCACAAAAAATAGATAAAACGATTAAACAAGGTATAATACTAGCGTCTTTGACATCCCGCAGGTTGGACACAAACATACATTTCTCGACTTCATACTTCCTGTCAATGGAAGTCAGTCGAAGGAACCCAACCTGCTCAGTGAGACTCAACTGAGGCAGGTCGTTACAGCCCAAAAAAACATCTTCCCAAGTGAGATCGACCTCCCAAACCAACCCAGATTCCTTCTTCAACTCCACCACCACAAATCCCTCTACCCAGCCTTTGATGGAGTCCCTACAACCCGTGAAAATAGACAACCCACCACAGGGGGCAAAATAGTAGAAGCGCTGGGTTGCCTTGACAAGGCGGAAGAAGGTTACAAACAGACGCCCAGTGGGCGTGAAACCCCAGCTCAAGCAGATGGATTCGAAGGAACACATAAATAAAATGGAGTTGGGGGATAACATCCGGAGGGTTATTTCAAAATACCGGAAAATCTAAAAAAAAAAAGGATAAAATGAGAAGGTTAGACCGTACTCCCGTTGTTTAATAAAGAAGACTAAGCTAAGGTCCTTCTGGGGATCTATCAAGCCGGGAGGAGGAGGATCGGGAAGAACGATCCTCTCATTCCGGAGAGGAGCCCGAATGTGATAAAGGGGAATGTTCTGATATTCCCGAGATATAAAATTTTTTAGATTGGTAGGGGTGATGCTAGACTCTAGATGGACGACATCGGGGATCTTTGGGTCTTCCATGGAAGAGCGAAGAACGTACCTTGGAAGCAAGGAGGACAGAGAGACGAAGCTAGCAAAGCGCACAGAGAGCAAAGGAGAGCAAGAGTTTTGAGAAGACAGAGGGAATTCGAAATTTGAAACAGTAATGAAGTGAAAAGATGTTTTGAGGCGGACTGTATTTAGACGGCATGGTCATAATGATTCTCGGTATTTACCCCCTCATCATTCGGGCAATAACTGATGAGAAGGTAAAGGGGCAATTGATGACCGCTGGATCTCACCATCCCGTTACGAGGCCGGGTCCATAATGACAGCCCATGATCCGAAGGCTTCTAAGCGTCTCGAGCGAACCAAGTCCAGCCCGCTCATCCTGGAGACCGGGCTCCATTTAGATCTCTCAATTAGGCCGGCCCAGCCCTTCCGACCCAGAGACCAGACCTCCCTTGGGCTCCAGTCCTACTCTCATCTTCCGGCCCAGCCCGGAGGAGGAAAGGCAGCCAGCCCATTCGCCTAACAGGTCCATCCGCATACTTGCTAGGGGAGAATTAAATGGCCGTTACGCATGGAGCAGATATCTGATATCTTCGTACGTCCATATTCGTGTGGCAGAGACAGATGACCCAATGGCAGTGAGACCGTTACATGTCACTGACAGACGAAGAAAAAGAATAAAAGGAGAGGGGCATTCACCTCTCGAACTAAGTTTTTTCTAAGTTCATAGAACCCTTGTAAAACCCTATTTTCTGGATCTCAGATCATCAAGGGTTATAATAAATCTCACTCTTAAAAGCATGTGGATATAGTGGAGTGGATTTCTCTCTCCTCATTTATAGAGAGAAATTTTCCTTTTTTATTTTTATTTTATATCTGGATGCTCTCGACCTTCTTTTCTCTTGATAGATTCAGCTATGTTTTTCTAGACAAGAGAAACCCAAGATTCATCTCTGTTTTCTCTCTCCCCACTGCCGGATTGGATATATATAACTTTTGAGTTGTTTTGATAACGATACGACACAGACTCTCATGAAATCCTTGTGTAACGTAAAATAAAATTAATAAATGAGATTTGAAATTTGTTAATTGTTAATAAATAAGAATTAATATGATTTAATATTATAGATAAGTTTCATACATCAAATGTTAAATTGGGACATTTGTAATAAAGAGATATTAATTATATTGATAAATTATGTACTGAAAGTTTAAATTTAACTACTTAATATTCTGAATATTTGAAAAGTCTTGATGTAGTTAGTCGCATCACTACTTTTGGTAAATTACGTTTTTGTAGACTATAGTTGGCTATGTGGATTCTTGCCATATTTTTAAACATAGTTGGTTTTTCTATTGCTTTACTGCGTGGCTTTTCTGTCAGAGTTTTGGTCGTATGTTTACCTGCATATCTATTTGTCATAGTATTTTAATTTGATCCGTGATTTAGTTACTGTTATTGACCCTGAATAATATTATCTGTCTTACATTATGGTATTTTTAACAGTGAATCAGTGTCTCAATATTTATAAGGTTAGCGGCATCAACAACTAAATTACATTATTATTATTATTATTATTATTATTATTATTATTATTATTATTATTATTATTATTATTTAGGATAAGGCTCTATATGTCAATTTTCTATGACCTAGCAATCATTGAAAAAATGGGAAAAAGAAAACTTTTGTTTAGCATTACTACTGACGTTATGCAACTTTGTTTATTGCATTTGATAATCTCTAGTTTTGACCATTCCTTGTACTATTTATTGATTCCATCATCTTTTCCCTCAAACTTCTTGTTGACTTCCATCATTAAAGTGAGATTGAAGTTTGTGAATCTTTCAATTAAAATAAATAAATCTTCTAAAGCAAAAGGCTATCTTGTTAATAAAAAAAAAAATGCCAATGGTAGAAGGGAAAGACAAGGATCAATGAAAAACAAAAACTACATTATATTTTATGTATTATAAAATAGATAATATATATTGATGACCGCTGGATTTCTCTACCTCCATTTCTAGACCTAGATTACGGCCACGGCCCATGAAAGGAAGGCCCGCACGCCCTCTCAAAACAAGCCCAGATCATCAGACCCCTGAGGCTGGACTCCACCAGATTCTTCCCCATCGAGATCGGCCCAGCCCGTATAACCTCCCCACGGATTTCTTCTCCTCCTGGGTTCCGCGTCCAGCCCAGCTCTCGGCCCAGCCCAGGATCCAGAACGAGACTCGTCATACAGCCTGGCAGATCCGCTCGAGCGTACGCACGGGGGAGAATCAGAGGCCATTACGCATGGAGCAGGCGCCTGATATCCTCGTACGCCCATATCTGTATGGCAGAGACGCGTGGCCCAATCAGAGGAGAGCCGTTGTACGTCACCAGTAAGCAAACAGAAAGGATAAAAGGGATACCCCTCTAGAGAGAAAGACCAAGCTTTATTCTTCAATACCAAAACCCTTGTAAAACCCTATTCTATTGGATCCCAGATCATCAATTGGCGCCGTCTGTGGGAAACGACGGAGATCTTTTCATCACCGGAGTTTTCACTCTTAAAGAAACCCACTGAGATCCACGATGGCTAATCACCAAGAAAGTAACCTTAACGTCCCAAATGACCTAAGCTCTGCCCAAGAGGGGCAACAATTCTCCTTTTCTAGTCCTACGACATTAAACAACCAAACACCTGTTCCTCTTAATCCTTCGCCAAGTTTGGCAGGGAATACTCCCGCTGTTACCTTGTCTAACCAAGATCTTCAAAACATGGCTTTCCAGTTACAGAATACCGCCCACTGGTTGGGGCAGATAATGCAACAGAGAGGCCTCAACACCCCAGTAAATACACTCCCGGTTGTAGAGGAACCTCAGACCAATGACCCCCGACCTGCACCTGACCGTCTTCAAACCAGTAGCCGCGATACTGAAGAAAGAGGAAGAAAAGCCGGCGAAGAGGAAGGACCGGAGGCCCGAATCCATGCGAGGAGGGCGAGAGAGATGATAGAAAATGAGGAGGTGGATAACTATTCCGCCGAAATAACCGGGTGGACGGGAACTGAAGCAGAGGAGGAGGAGTACCACCTGGAGAAAAAACCCAGCCCAGAAGATGAGAAGGTGGACCAAAAGTTGAAGAAATTGAGAGAACAGCTCCTCGCCGAGCTAGGTAAGAAAGACCAAAGCCAAACCTCTTTGCCTACTTCTTCCCCTTTCTCAAAGTGGGTGCAGCAAGAGACTGTCCCTAAGAAATTTATGATGCCATCAATGGCGGCTTATGATGGAACTGGTAACCCGAGGGAGCACGTCATGAACTATAAGACCTTCATGGAGTTGCAAACTCTGTCTGATGCCTTAATGTGTAAAGTATTTCCAACGACGCTCTCGGGACCAGCGCGGGCGTGGTTCAACAGCCTTGAGGCCGGAAGTATCAGGAGTTTCGGAGACCTAGCCATTCGCTTCATCAGTCGATTCATAGCTGGGGTGCCAGCAGAGAGGAAGACGAGCTACTTGGAGATAGTAAGGTAGAGAGAGGGTGAATCACTCAGAGAGTATGTCGCTCGTTTCAATACGGAGGCCCTGCAGATTCCCGATCTCGATGAAGGAAGGGCGGTAGAAGCAATGCAAAAGGGAACGACCTCTACCGAGTTCTTTGGTTCCTTAAGCAGGAAGCCTCCGACGTCCCTGGCCGAGCTGATGCAGAGAGCGGAGAAATATATAAGGCAGGATGACGCCTTAGTAACAAGCCGATTTGCCAAAAGGATGGCAGGAAAAGAAAAAGCCTCAGAAGAAAGGAGGCCGGAGAAACATGAAAAGAAGCATGGCAAGAGGCCCGAGCCGTACAAGCAGGCCTGGGAGGGAAGGGATCAAAGGCCTCCCCCTCCACGGGTCCCTGAGTCAAGATTGCCTCCCCCTTGGGTCCCTGAGAAGCCAACTCCATTAAATGCGTCCAGAGCCGAGGTGCTCATGGCTGTCCAAGATAAGGAATTCCTCCAGTGGCCCAAACCTATGAAGTCGGAAGCAGATCAACGGAATCCTGACAAATATTGTCAATATCATCGGACGCATGGCCACGATACCAACAACTGCTTCCAGTTGATAGCAGAGATCGAGAGGTTAATAAAGAGGGGGCACCTCAAGAACTTTATAAAGAAATCAGAGGGACAAAGGCCTCAATCCAGCCCGGCGGTTCAGGCGCCGAGGAGAACAGGAACGGGACCAGTGAACGATGGATCCAGTGGAACCATCAACATGATTGTTGGAGGAACGGGAGGACGGATGGGCCGCCGAGGGAAGAAGAGAAATCGGGAGGGAGAGACCAGCAGCACTGAGGTCATGCAGATCGTTGACCACTCTCCCATGACCATCACCTTCTCTTCAGAAGATGCTCAGGGTATTCAGATGCCCCATGATGACGCGCTCGTCATTGAAGCCGTCATTCACAATTATCGGGTAAAGAAGGTCTTAGTGGATGACGGGAGTAAAGTCAACTTGCTACCATACTGGGTTTTTCAGCAGATGGGAATTCCGGAAGAACAGTTGGTCCGAGACCAGGCACCAATCAAGGGAATCGGAGGAGTACCTGTAACGACCCGAAAATCGGTACCTCTCAGTAACGGCCCGAACCATCACTGGCACTAGGATCCAGTTCGGCTTAAGGCCGCCGGGACCCGTAGTAAGCCAACTATACTCTCTGTGTACCTGATAAATCCCATATATGATACAAAACGACTCAACAATCCTATAAAACTCTGTAGGCTTAACTACTACTCCTCAGATATGTCACTCTGAAATGGCCCTCAAGGCCTATACCAGGGACTATTATCTGCTGTGGTTCAAGGGATTGAAACCCTTTAAATCTGTAACACATCCCCCTGGTATCTCATCGAAGCCATACATCTATTACAACATACAATCATGCAGAACGTTCCTCTGTACTCTTGCTGACTTTGACTTCCCATAGCTATCTCAGGACCTGCAAAACTGGGATTAAGGGAGTGGGATGAGCTCTAGAGTCCAGTGAGGAGGAACAATAAAAACAGTTTATTCATTACATGCTCTCATGAAATGCATCACATCACAAACATATCATCTCAAGGATGAATTTGTCACCAATAACCCTCAACTATATGTTATAATAATGCCAACTGTGCCAAGGAGACTATGTCATCACCTGGTCTACACTTATCTCTCTGAACCAACTGTGCCAAGGAGACGAGGTCTCACCTGGTCTACACTTAACTCTGATTTGACAGCCCAGCTGTCTCACTCATAGTACCAGGAGCGACCTGGACTATCCAGGGGCGACCTGGTATGGCTATCTCATGCCATAACTCTGTATCTGCTCTCTGTCAAGGGCTAAGGATCATCCAACATTCATCCACAGGAACAACAACATATGCAATGCATCATATTCGTGAAGTCTAATGCAACACAACCTAATACATAACATGGCAGTGTATGATGCATGGATCATGCTAGAATCGTGTCATTTCTCACGATACAATATTAAGTTTAGTTCCACTCACCTGTAGCCTCTGCTTGGCTAACTCTGGGCCAACTCTAACTCTGACGCAGCTCCTACTGCTAAATTCTTCGGTTCCTCGGGTCCAATCCTACAATGGAGGACGCAAATGAGGCACCACACATACGCTAGTTAACTGATAAAACAACTCCCTAAAACCCCTCTAGAACACCTCAAAACATGCATGCAAAACAAACAAAGGAAAACTGGACAGGGCACCTTCAGCAGCACCTTTGGCGGCCGAATGTCTCCTCCAGAGACGAAAGTCTGGCATGTTCGGCGGCCGAATCCTCCTTCGGCTGCCGAACCTGAGTTCATCCAGAACTCAGCCCCGACGGCAACCTCCCTCCTTCACTCACTTCTACCTCTCAAAACATGCATAACTCCTCCCTCAACTCACATATACTTCAGTATATGCTTAAAGGGGTCTATAACTACCGAACAACCCCAACACAAACAGCAAACATACACATAAACCATTAAAACATCAAAAACTAAACTTAACAACCTATATATGCAACTCTACCCTTAACCTCTTTATAAAGTTTGTATAAATCAGGAAAAGAAGTTCAAAACCTTCCCTTACCTTCTGAAACCAGAAGAGGAACAACCTGAAAGCTGATCTATGGACCAACTTCTCTTCAAAAGCTTCAAACCACCAACCCTCTCCTTTGGATCCAAAATCTGCAAACTCACTGGAAAGACACCAAACCTATGCATGGGGTGATAAACCCCTGCAGATGAGTCATGAGAGACGTGGCCAAATCCTCTGTCTGTGATTTGGAAGCAACCCCTGGCCATTTCACCGACGGAGGAGTGCACAATAGCTGGCTGACCAGCTCAACTTCGGCTGCCGAATCGCATGCAAAACCATGCAACATTCGGGGGCCGAACTTGAACTTCGGGGGCCGAACATTGGGCACTTTCGGCGGCCGAACTTTACCTTCGGCGGCCGAACATGGCAAAATGCCTCCTTGGCCTTTTCTCTTCACAACTCAATCCTTTTTCACTCTAAACCTTTAAAACACTTGAAATTATTTTAGAAAACTTTCTCTTACCCTTCCAGAGACCTCTGACATCCTCGAATTCCACCGGACGGTAGAAATTCTGATGTCTGAATCTAGCCGGGTATTACAGTACCAGTGCTCGTAGAAGGGAAGGTGAAGCTGGCTCTCACCTTAGGTGCAGCACCCAGGACTCGCACTCACCACGAGGTATTCTTAGTGGTCAAACTTCCGTTGAGTTATAATGTGATCCTGGGGAGGCCTGCGCTGTTCAATTTCGAAGCTGTCACCAGTATCAGGTATTTGGCACTTAAATTTCCAACAGAAGAAGGAATGGGAATAGTCCGGGGCAGCCAGGAAGAGGCAAGAGCAGTATACTTAGCCACAGTAGCAGAACCGAGCTCCACTGGAGAAGCTTTTGACTCGGAAGTTCTAGAGGTTCGGGATGAGAAAACAGAAGGCAGGACAGAACCGGTGGGGGAGCTGGAGATCTTCCCTTTATCAGAAGCAGAGGCAGAAAAAGTATTCAGTCTTAACGCCGGCCTCACTGAAGAATAAAAAGCCGAAGTCATGGCCCTGATCCGAGGTCATGCGTCTAGTTTCGCTTGGAAGCCCTCCGACATGCCTGGAATTGACCCTAAGGTCATGACACACAAACTGAATGTACTCCCCGAAGCCAAGCCAGTAAAACAGAAGAAGAGAGTAGTGGGAAGAGAGAAGCAGCAGGCCACCAGGGAAGAGGTGCAGAAACTCGAGGAGGCAGGCTTTATTAGGGAAGTTATGTACCCACAGTGGTTAGCAAATCCTGTATTAGTCAAAAAAGCCAATGGCAAATATAGGATGTGCATAGATTTTACTGACCTAAATAAGGCCTGCCCTAAAGATTGTTATCCACTTCCTGATATTAATAAAATGGTCGACCCTACGGCCGGTTTTGATTATATGTCTTCTTTGGATGCTATGTCTGGTTATCATCAAATCCCAATGGAAAGGTTGGATGAGGAAAAGACCTCATTTATAACTGAAGATGGGACTTATTGCTACAGAGCTATGCCATTCGGATTGAGGAATGCCGGGGCAACGTACCAAAGATTGATGAATAAAATCTTCAAAAATCAGATTGGCAGGAATGTAGAAGTTTATGTAGATGATATGGTGGTAAAAAGCCCAAATTTCCAGCAGCACATAGCAGACTTGAAGGAGGTATTCAGAGTATTAAACCAGTACAGAATGAAGTTGAACCCAGCAAAATGTGCTTTCTTTATTAGAGGAGGAAAATTCTTGGGATTCATGGTGAGCGGAAAAGGCATCGAGCCTAACCCGGAGAAGGTAGAAGCCATATTGAAAATGCCAGAGCCGACCTGTGTAAGGGACGTCCAAAGACTAACCGGAAGAGTAGTAGCACTCAACCGATTCATGTCAAGGTCAGCAGAAAAATGCTTACCATTTTTCAAAAAATTGAGGAAGGTGCCAAACTTTGAATGGACAGAAGACTGCCAAAAGGCCTTCGCAGAGCTTAAAAGATATCTCAGCTCGCCCCACGTGCTCAGTAGTCCTATGAAAGGAGAAGAACTCTTGATATACTTGGCAGCCTCAGAACAAGCAGTCAGCGCAATGTTAGTAAGGGTGGAAGAAGGGGAGCAGAAACCCGTTTTTTACGTCAGCAAGGTACTCAGAGATACCGAGGTCAGATATTCGAACATTGAAAAAATGGCTTACGCCCTATTGTTAGCAGTCCGAAAATTCAAAGTTTACTTGGAAGGCCACCAAGGAGTTGTGATGACAGACCAACCCTTAAAGAAGATTCTACGCAGGCCGGAAACTTCAGGTCGGATGTTGGCTTGGTCCGTAGAGATCAGCCCTTACTGTCTAGAATATCGACCCAGGACAACTATAAAATCTCAAGCTTTGGCTGACTTCATAGCAGAATGCTCATTCAACGAGGAGCAGGGATGATCATCCTCAGGGATAGCAGGACGGGAACGTGAGGGGGAGCCTCATCCAGAATTTAACTGGAAGTTGTATGTAGACGGAGCATCAGGCACTGAGGGCAGTGGCGCCGGAATAATGCTTAAGGGGCCAGAGGATTTTAAGGTGTGTTACGCCTTACGCCTAGAGTTCAAAGTCTCGAATAATGTGGCAGAATATGAAGCCCTGATAAATGGGATGTTGGTGGCACTAGAAGTGGGAGTAGCCGATCTCGAGATAAACAGTGACTCTCAGCTGGTGATCAACCAAGTAACAGGGATGTATCAGGCTAGAGACCCCCTTATGCAGAGTTACCTGGCTAAAGCAAAAACTTTAGAAGCCGAGCTCACAAGTCGCGGAGTAACCATCAGGTTTCAAAGAATACCCCGAGAGGAAAATGAGGAAGCAGATCTGCTTAGCCGATTATCCAAAGAAGAATTGGAACAGCTTCCCGATGAAGTGTACGTACAACATGTCCACACACCTGCTTTTAATA
The DNA here is from genome assembly GCF_001659605.2 of Manihot esculenta. Taxonomy (NCBI): domain Eukaryota; kingdom Viridiplantae; phylum Streptophyta; class Magnoliopsida; order Malpighiales; family Euphorbiaceae; genus Manihot; species Manihot esculenta. Next base: position 3,579,004 of record NC_035168.2, on the reverse strand, counting down.
AAACTAACACGATATTGCAGATGGAATAGAACCCGACATGGATGACCCCTTACTTAGAATACCTGGAGCAAGGTAAACTCCCCGAGGATAAAGATGAAGCCAAAAAGATAGCAGCTCGTGCCGCTAACTACCAAGCGATAAGGGGGACCTTGTACAGAAAAGGAAAGTCCAGTCCGTGACTCCGATGCGTGAGCCCGGAAGAGGCTACGAAGGTGATGGAAGAAATACACAGAGGCATGTGTGGAGCCCACGAGGGAGGAGGGACATTAGCTAATAAAGTATTCAGGCAAGGGTATTATTGGCCCACTGTTAAAAAAGAAGCAGAAGAGTTCGTCCGAAGATGCGACATATGCCAGAGATTTGCTAATGCCATCAAAACTCCAGCCACTCCTCAAGCTAGCATATCCAGTCCATGGCCTTTCTCGCAATGGGGAATTGACATCCTGGGACCCTTCCCCAAAACCACAGGGCAGAGGAAATTCGTAGTGGTGGCTGTAGAATACTTCTCAAAATGGCCAGAGGCAGAAGCAATAGCCACAATCACAGCTCGAAAGATGATAGATTTTGTGTGGGGGCATATCATCTGCAGATTTGGTGTACCCAGAGTGCTTATTTCAGATAATAGCAGACAGTTTGATTGCAGCACCTTCAGAGCTTTCACCACGAACATGGGTATCTGGCATAAATTCTCCTCTGTGGCTCATCCTCAAACTAACGGCCAAACAGAGGTCACCAACAGAGCCATCCTACAAGGATTAAAAAAGCAACTAGATGGGGCAAAGACAAATTGGGCAGAAGAACTCAACAGCATCCTGTGGGCACTCCGAACCACCCCTAGAGCACCTACTAAAGAAACGCCATTTGCACTTGCCTATGGTACAGAGGCCGTAGTCCCAGTTGAGTTGCAGATTCCTACTCATCGAGTCCAATTTGCTAGTGAAAGCACTAATGATGACAAGCTAAGAAGCAACCTGGATGCCCTTGAGGAAATCAGGGAAGAAGCTCAAATCCGAACTGCCGCCTATCAACAATGGGCAGCACGATACTACAACCAAAAGGTCAGAGAAAGAAGCTTGAAAGTGGGAGACCTGGCTTTAAGAAACCTGGAAGCCACAGGAAAAAGGGCGGCAGCTGGTAAGCTAGCACCGACTTGGGAAGGCCCGTTCAAGGTAACAAAAGTAGTCCGGCCAGGATTATACCGGATTGAAGATATGCAAGGGAACCAGGAGCCCCACGCTTGGAATATTCAACACCTCAAGAGGTATTTCCCTTGATCAAGAGGTATTTCCCTTGATATAGTTGTAAAGAAAAACATTGTATTCTGATAAATATGGAAGAAACAAGTTATTTACACAATGAGATTATCTTTATTATCATGAATAATATTCCTCCATGAAAAAGGAAGGTAGGTGTACAAGATCCCCTAGATTTCCTGACACCGCAAACCAAATTGAGAGCACAAACAGCCGGCGAGGCCCCGAGGTCGTCCCGGAAATATAAAAATGACCAGGATCCCGTAAGATCTCCTGGAACAAAAAAAGCCGGCGAGGCCCCGAGGTCGTCCCGGAAATACAAAAATGACCAGGATCCCATAAGATCTCCTGGAGCAAAAACAGCCGGCGAGGCCCCGAGGTCGTCCCGGAAATACAAAAATGACCAGGATCCCGTAAGATCTCCTGGAACAAAAAAAAAAGCCGGCGAGGCCCCGAGGTCGTCCCGGAAATACAAAAATGACCAGGATCCCATAAGATCTCCTGGAGCAAAAGCAGCCGGCGAGGCCCCGAGGTCATCCCGGAAATACAAAAATGACCAGGATCCCGTAAGATCTCCTGGAACAAAAACAGCCGACGAGGCCCCGAGGTCATCCGGAAATACAAAAATGACCAGGATCCCGTAAGATCTCCTGGAGCAAAAGCAGCCGGCGAGGCCCCGAGGTCATCCCAGAAATACAAAAATGACCAGGATCCCGTAAGATCTCCTGGAACAAAAACAGCCGGCGAGGCCCCGAGGTCGTCCCGGAAATACAAAAATGACCAGGATCCTGTAAGATCTCCTGGAACAAAAACAGCCGGCGAGGCCCCGAGGTCGTCCCGGAAACACAAAGAAGACCGGGATCCCCTAAGAACTCCCGGGAAAACAAAGTACAAAACAGCTGGAGAAGGCCTTAAGACCATCTCTAAGCAAAAAATCCCCATATCATATGCAGGGACAATTCATGAAAATACAGTTCCGACCTCACAAAAAGATGCGTTCAAAGGCATCAAAGCAAGGCCAAACTCTGATCTCTCGAAGGAGCTCGGAGCACTATGGCCAAAAGGTACTTAAAAAGTGATCGCTGACGCTAAGCTCAGCTTACAAAGAGGTCTAGACAGCAAATAACCTGGAAGATACCCAGGGATATACGAAGCATCACAAGCCATAGGTGTAAAAGCCTACGTAAAGAGTGAAGAACTCGAGTCAGTTCGCCATACATAGACATCCGAGCTCATAACCAAGGAAACAGGAAACAATCATTTACCCCCTCAACACTCATGTAATAAAAGGTTGAGGAGGTAAAGGGGGCAATTTGGGAAGAAAGGACCTCAACTTCATTTCCTGGCGAGACAAAACTAAAAGCAAAAAGGCAGTCCTGCTAATCACCATTAGAAGGTATGTGATCTGACTTATAAGTTCAGACAGTTAGCTAATAATCGGGCTCATGACTAAAGGCTAATCTAGTTCAGAAAAAGCTTATGAATAAAAACATACAATATAAGCATTACAGTTACGAGAAGGAGAAATAAATTATAAAGCGAAAAACAGCTCAAGTAAACAGAAATTAAAATTTCATTAAGAATACAGGGCTGTTACAATCTACTTATCGGACGAGGTTGAAGGAAAGATAGTCCTTAAGGGACTTACATTTGTAAGAACATCCTCGCCTACATTATGTTTATTTACAACTGTATCTGGAGGAAGCCCGGCATCCTTTGGGTCAGATGTCTTAGTATCAACAACAGGGGCAATCTCCAACCCTGGATTGAGGTCCTCCCCTCCAGATTTGGGGTCGCCTCCTTCAGACTCAAGGGCTCCCAGGTCCTCCCCATCCGACTCGGATTCTTCTTCAGAAGATACAGCCGACGGACCTCCAATACGACAGTCCCCTCTAGGCATAGGGAAATCATCTTCTCCATACAACACCGGCTCACCATCAGAGTCCACTTCTGTAATACCCAGCTAGACTCTGGTATCGGAATTCCTACCGTCCGGTGGAATCTCGGATGCCGGAAGTCTCTAGAAGGGTAAAAACCATGTTTTATGAAATGTTTTTAATGTATTTTATGCTTTTAAGTGAAAAGGAATTGAGTTTTTAATGAAAAAGACCAAAGGAGGCTTTGCCAGGTTCGGCCGCCGAAAGTTAAGTTCGGCCGCCGAACATGGTAAGGTTTTGGGAGCGCTTTAGGCCTCCGAAAGCCTTGTTTGAGTGAGTCAAGGTTCGGCCGCCGAACCTCATGTTCGGCCGCCGAACATGCATGAGGTATGGGGGCACGTTAGGCCGCCGAAAGGTGACAGAACCAGCCCTATAAAGGACCCCGTGACCGAAACAGGCGAGGTTTTCTCTCCCATTTCGGCCGACGGTAAGCTTTAGCCCTCCTATGGTCATTTTAGGTGTTTTCCCTCAAATCTTTCAGATTTTAACAAGTTACATCTTGTTTTTGAAGAGTTTTGAAGTTTGAGCAAGTTTGGAAGCTTGGAAATCAAAGAGTGGATTTCTCCCTACCTCCAAGCTAGGATCGTCCTTCCTCTCGATCTTCAAGAGGTAAGCTTAGATCCAACCTCTCTTGCATGTTTTAAGCAAGTTTTGAGTAGATTTATGGGGTAGAAATGCATGAGTAGGCTTGTGGAAGTTTATGTTATGTTTATGGGTTTGATGTGCATGTTCTTGAACAATGTAGCTTGCTTGTGTGTTGTAGTTGGGGTATAAGTTAGTTTGAGGCCCCTAGGAGCTTGCATGCTTGTGTATGAGTGTTGTAGAAGAGTTTTATGCATGACTAGGAAGTTTGGGGAACTTGGAGGCAAGAGGAGCCAAGTTTCTGCCCTTGGCAGAAACCAGGTTCGGCAGCCGAAGGGAGTTTCGGCCGCCGAACATGGCTTGTGAGGCAGCTTTAGGCTGTCGAAGCTTGCCCCCGAAAGTTGGAGTTTCGGCTCTGTCCGAGACTTTCGGCCGCCGAACATGCATGAGTTTCGTCTCTGTCTGGGAGTTTCGGCCGCCGAAGGTGCCGCCGAACCTGCCTGACTTTCGGCTCTGGAAGGACTTTCGGCCGCCGAAGGTGCCGCCGAAAGTGCCCTTCCCAGCCTTTTCTTGCATGTTTTCTAGGGTTGTTTTGAGGTGTTTTTAGGAGGTTTTTGGGGGTATGTTTAGAGTTATGTTCTTGTTGTTTGGTGCCTCATTTGAGTCCACCTGTGTAGGTTCGGACCCGAGGAACCGAGACCCCCGGTTGTGAGATAGTCGTTCAGAGTCCGTTGTCAAGCTTCAGTCACCAGGTGAGTGGGATAACTCCCTAAGTTTCTAAGTAAAGTAATTGGATAAATGAACAAATGAATGAATCTGATAGCATACTCATGCATCATTAATGCCATGAAATATTCCAGGATGTTTGCATTAGAAATTCACGAATATGTTGCATTGCATAATTTGATGTTGATGTGGATGGTTGTTGGATGATCCATAGTCCTCTGATGTTATGTTATGATGATATGTTATGGACGACCAGCGAGGCCCATTCTACGCCCCTGGTACTATGTAAGAGAAAGTCCAGTGAGGCCCATTCTACGCCCCTGGCACTTTGGAATGTTATGTTATGTTATGTAAGAGAAAGTCCAGTGAGGCCCATTCTACGCCCCTGGAATTTGGAGATGTTGAGGACTAATGGTGACAATACCATCCTTTATGTGATTAGCTGTGATGTGATGCATTTCATGAAAGCATGTATAAGAAAAAGTATAATAAAAAAAATGAATAATAATATACCTAAAAATGGAGGAACTAAAACAAATGTTCTTAATAATAAAATGAATAATAATAAACATAAAAAGGGTGAAACTAAATTAAATGTTTTTATTTTCTGCTCACTGGGCTTTTTAGCTCACCCCCTCTCCCCTAACCCCAGTCTTGCAGGTTTTGAGTAGATAGAGAAGTCAAGTAGAGTAAGAGACGTTTATGTAATAGCATAGCTGTGGACATGGTTTGAATGTAATGTAAAGTATGTTATGTAATGTAATAAAAGTTTAGAAATGTGCTTGACTAGAGTTGTTTTAATCCCTTGTATACATGGTTTTCGTTATGAGATATAATGTTTTTATAATGTTCATGTAACCCAAGCCTACCATATGTTATGTACCCATTGGAGTATTTGATGAGGACTCCAATGAGGGGTTTATGTTACGATGTATATGCACAGGTTAGGCTTGGAAAGAAAAATTTTAATTTTTATGTACATTGTTAATCATGTATGGGATTAAACAGGTTCACAGGATGTATGTTTGGCTTGCTACGGGTTCCGGCGGCCTTAAGCCGACCTGAATCCTAGCGCCGGTAGCGGTCCGGTTTCCGGGTCGTTACAGAATGGTATCAGAGCCCTAGGTTCATATGGTCGGACCTAGAGTGTCGGGCTCATAGATGTGATAGAAATGTCAAGCACAATAGGAAATCATGTCCACTAGGATAGGATGTAGAGTCCTGTCTAGAATGAAAGTATGTATGCCATGAGATATGCTATGAATATGATGTGTATATGATGTGGGTTCATGTGTTTCCACATGAACCATTTGATGCTAATGTTTTGTTATCTGTGCTGTTTTTCAGTAAACAGAATGCGAGGAACTCGTCGATCAGCTAGATTGACTAGAGTACCACCGGAGGATGAGGGCACGAGCGCCCGTCCTCCAGCATTGCCAAGGGCAATGTCAAGCAGGTCCAACAGGGACAGAGCAGTGAGGGACCCTAGAAGGTCTTTGGATCTGGGTAGAAGCAGATCAGTAAGGGGTACAGTGCAAGAAAGAATGTCAGTTGATGGAGAAGAAGAGATGGATGTGGAACAGAGGAGGGACGGTAACCTTGGTGTAAACATGCCAGAAGAGGGCATGGGTGAGTCTCAGGGAGGCACTCAGGCCTCGGGGTTTGTTCCACCACCCCAGTACCCACCTTTTTCACCATACCCCGGGTATTCGATGGGAAGTACATCGGATTACCCCAGTTTTAATCCTTACCCTTCTCACATGCCATACCCACCTTTCTACCCACAGTATCCACAGTACCCTGTGTACCCACCTCCATCCTTCCATCCAGGCACAGCAAACCCTATCCCAGGGGATGCCGCACCTCCACCACCAGCAGAAACCGCAGTTACAGAAACCCAAAGACCTCAACCTACCTCATCTGGAGGGAGCAAGGCCAAGATGACCGACTATATGAAGTTGGGTGCTCCCCAGTTTGATACCGGTGATGATCCGTTTGTGTACCTGGAGAAGGTCAAAACAATTACAGATGAGATAGGGGCGGATGACAGCAGAGCCATTCAGATGGCTGGTTTCACCCTGAAATGCAAAAAGGCCCGTGAGTGGTTCAAGGGCTATGTGAAACCGAGGGTGGACAGTCTTTCATGGGAGGAGTTTGCGAATGAGTTCGCAGGATGGGCTTTCCCTGACAGTTCCAGGGAGCTGAAGATGATTGAGTTTGAACAGCTGAAGCAGACAGATGAAATGGGTGTCGATGAGTACACCGATAGATTCTTAGAGTTGTTGCCGTTTGCTGGGCAACATCTGGACACAGATTCGAAGAAGTCGAGGAGGTATATCATGAGGCTCAATTCCAGGTATTCCTCTTTGATTCAGTCAGCTGATAGAGAAAGCTTCCATGCCATTGTAGACATGGCCAGGAGAATGGAGGCTAGTGCAATTATCGAGGGGACAGTCAAGCAGTCAGTGGCACAACCTTCTGGTTCCAAGACCCCAGGTGGGGGAAGGATTGACCCTTCATTCTTGAGTTCAGCTAGTAAGAAGTGGGGCAGTACCACTAAGAAACCAAAGAAGAATAAGTTCTGGAGCAAGATCAAGTCAGGTCTGGGACTAGGAAGTGGCTCAAGCTCTGGTGCTGATAATGCAGTGTGTGCAAGGTGTGGTAAACTACACAGAGGGGTATGCCGTTTCGGGACGACAACCTGCTACAGGTGTGGGCAAGAGGGACACATGTCCATGGACTGTCCTAGAGCAGTTCCTATGGCACGACCCCAGCAGACAACTTCAGGTAGTGTGGCACAGCCAGCAGCTTCAGCCGCAACACAGGCTAGTGGCAGAGGCCGAGGGAGAGGGTCAGCCTCTTCTTCATCAGCTTACAGAGGGGAAGGTCCGTCAGCTCCAGCACGGATCTTCACAATGACACAGCAGGAGGCAAACGCATCCAACACCGTGGTGTCAGGTAATATCATCATTGGTTGTTCAGATGCTTATGCCTTAATGGACCCGGGTGCATCCCATTCTTTTGTTTCTCCGAGAGCGGTCGAGAGGTTGGGTTTGATGGTCTCTGGGTTAGAGTGTCCCCTATGGGTCAGTGGATCCAAGTGTGACCCGTCAGTGGCAGAGTCAGTCTGCCAGTACAGTCCAGTTTTCATAGAGGGAAAATGCCTATCCGCCGACCTTGTGGTTCTAGACTTGACAGATTTTGACGTCATTCTAGGGATGGATTGGCTATCTACCCATGGTGCTACCTTGGATTGCAGAGACAAGGTAGTTAAGTTCAGATGTCAGAATGGGTCAGAGGTTGTCTTTAGAGGAGACAGGGGGAGTACACCTAGAGGTTTGATATCAGCCCTACAGGCTCGTAGGCTGCTCAGGAGGGGTTGTCAGGGTTACCTAGCTCATGTGAGAGAGCTAGATAGAGATGTCAGAGAGCCCGCCTCGGTGCCTGTGGTTAGAGAGTTCTTAGATGTTTTCCCAGACGAACTGCCAGGTTTACCGCCTCCTAGGGAGATAGAGTTCGAGATAGAATTGATGCCAGGAACCAGACCAATCTCTATCCCTCCCTACAGGATGGCGCCAGCAGAGCTGAAGGAGCTTAAAGAACAGTTGCAAGAGCTGGTAGATAAGGGTTTCATCCGACCGAGTACCTCACCTTGGGGTGCTCCAGTGTTGTTCGTGAAAAAGAAGGATGGATCCCTCAGACTTTGTATCGACTACAGACAGTTGAACAAGGTCACTACCAAGAACAAGTACCCGTTGCCTAGGATCGATGATCTATTCGACCAGCTAACAGGAGCAGGTTGTTTCTCCAAAATAGATCTGAGATCTGGGTATCATCAGCTGAGGATCAGAGATGAAGACGTGCCAAAGACAGCTTTCAGAACCAGATATGGGCACTATGAGTTCCTAGTGATGCCGTTCGGGTTAACAAACGCCCCTGCAGCATTCATGGATCTCATGAACAGAGTATTTAGCCAATACCTGGATCACTTCGTTATTGTCTTCATAGATGATATCTTAGTGTATTCCAGGAATGCAGAAGAGCATGCCCATCATCTGCGGTTGGTCTTGCAGACTTTGAGGGAACATGGCTTGTATGCCAAGTTCTCTAAATGTGAGTTCTGGCTGAGGAGCATTTCGTTCTTGGGGCATGTAGTGTCAGAGAATGGTATTGAGGTGGACCCCAAGAAGACAGAAACTGTGGCTAACTGGCCTAGACCCACTTCAGTGACAGAGATTAGAAGTTTCTTGGGTTTGGCTGGTTACTACAGGAGGTTCGTTCAGGACTTCTCAAAGATAGCGGCTCCTCTGACCAGGTTAACCAGGAAGAATCAGAAATTTCTGTGGACCGATCAGTGCGAAGAGAGTTTTGAAGAGCTTAAGAAGAGGTTGACTTCAGCACCAGTTTTAGCTCTGCCATCTAGTGATGAGGACTTTACAGTCTTTTGTGATGCATCCTGTGTGGGACTGGGTTGTGTACTGATGCAGAATGAGAGGGTGATTGCTTATGCTTCTAGGCAGCTGAAGAAGCATGAGTTGAATTACCCCACACATGACCTTGAGATGGCAGCAGTAATCTTTGCACTCAAGATGTGGAGGCACTACCTCTATGGGGTAAAATGTGAGATCTTTACAGATCATAAGAGCCTGCAGCACATCCTGAGTCAAAGAGATTTGAATTTGAGACAGAGAAGATGGGTAGAACTGCTCAGTGACTATGATTGCAAAATCCAGTATCATCCGGGTAAGGCTAATGTCGTAGCTGATGCCTTAAGCCGGAAATCACTCGGCAGTCTATCCCACATCACAGCAGAACGAAGACCAGTAGTAAAGGAAGTTCTACAAGCTCATCGAAGAAGGGCTACAGTTAGAGTTGTCGGGTACAGGTGCCTTGTTGGCTCAGATGAAAGTGACACCCGTGTTCCTTGAGCAAGTTGCTCATAAACAGCATGAGGACCCCGAGTTAGTGAAGATTGCCAGGACTGTTCAGTCAGGCAATGATAGTGAGTTCAGATTCGACAGTAAGGGGATCCTCCGCTATGGGAGTCGATTATGTGTACCAGACGACATAGGGCTAAAAGGAGACATTATGAGAGAGGCTCATAATGCAAGATACAGCATTCACCCCGGAGCCACCAAGATGTATCAAGATTTGAAGAAAGTTTATTGGTGGCCAGCAATGAAGAAAGAAGTGGCACAGTTCGTGTCAGCCTGCGAAGTATGTCAGAGGGTGAAGCTGGAACATCAGAAGCCGGCCGGAATGCTTAACCCGCTACCGATTCCAGAATGGAAATGGGAAAATATAGCTATGGACTTCGTAGTAGGGTTACCGGCGACGTCCAACAAAGTGGACTCCATATGGGTGGTTGTGGATAGACTCACCAAATCTGCCCACTTCATTCCTGTTAGGAGCGGCTATTCTGTGGACAAGTTGGCGCAGGTGTATGTGGACGAGATCGTCAGGCTGCATGGGGTTCCTGTTTCGATAGTGTCAGATAGAGGGCCCCAGTTCACCTTCAGATTTTGGCGGAGTCTGCAGGATGCCATGGGTACTAGGTTGGATTTCAGCACTGCCTTCCACCCCCAGACTGATGGACAGTCAGAAAGGACCATCCAGACTATCGAGGATATGCTCAGAATGTGTGTGCTGGACTTTGGCGGTTCTTGGAGGCAGCATCTACCTTTGGTGGAGTTTGCCTACAATAACAGCCATCATGCTAGCATCGGGATGGCTCCATATGAAGCTTTGTACGGAAGGAAGTGCAGATCACCTGTTTGCTGGGAGGAAGTTGGAGAGAAGGCCTTGGCAGGGCCTGAGCTAGTGGAGATTACCAGCAGGGTGGTACCCATAATCAGAGAAAGAATCAAGACTGCTGCAAGCAGACAGAAGAGTTATGCAGACATCCGCAGAAGGCAGTTAGAGTTTCAGGAGGGGGATCTGGTATTGCTTAAGGTGTCTCCAATGAAGGGAGTGGTTCGCTTCAGGAAGAAAGGTAAACTAGCCCCACGATACATCGGACCCTTTGAAATCTTGCAAAAGATTGGGAATGTGTCGTACAAGCTAGATTTACCTGCTTCAATGGCAAGAATCCATCCGGTTTTCCATGTTTCGATGTTGAGGAAGTTTGTGTCAGATCCGAGCAAGGTTCTTAGTGAGCCTGATGTGGAGGTCCAAGAGGATCTCACCTATGTTGAACAGCCAGTACGGATCATAGACACGCAGATCAGAAAGTTAAGAAACAAGGAAATCCCGATGGTGAAAGTCCTGTGGAACCACCACAACTTGGAAGAGTGCACTTGGGAGACACGGGAGTCTATGCTCCAGCAGTACCCTCAGCTCTTTTAAGGTTAGATCCCTATGTGTTGATGTGCTTTGTATGTATGTTATATGTTTGCCATGTTATGTGTTGTTTGGTGAACATTCGGGGACGAATGTTCTTAAGGGGGGGAGAATGTAATACCCAGCTAGACTCTGGTATCGGAATTCCTACCGTCCGGTGGAATCTCGGATGCCGGAAGTCTCTAGAAGGGTAAAAACCATGTTTTATGAAATGTTTTTAATGTATTTTATGCTTTTAAGTGAAAAGGAATTGAGTTTTTAATGAAAAAGACCAAAGGAGGCTTTGCCAGGTTCGGCCGCCGAAAGTTAAGTTCGGCCGCCGAACATGGTAAGGTTTTGGGAGCGCTTTAGGCCTCCGAAAGCCTTGTTTGAGTGAGTCAAGGTTCGGCCGCCGAACCTCATGTTCGGCCGCCGAACATGCATGAGGTATGGGGGCACGTTAGGCCGCCGAAAGGTGACAGAACCAGCCCTATAAAGGACCCCGTGACCGAAACAGGCGAGGTTTTCTCTCCCATTTCGGCCGACGGTAAGCTTTAGCCCTCCTATGGTCATTTTAGGTGTTTTCCCTCAAATCTTTCAGATTTTAACAAGTTACATCTTGTTTTTGAAGAGTTTTGAAGTTTGAGCAAGTTTGGAAGCTTGGAAATCAAAGAGTGGATTTCTCCCTACCTCCAAGCTAGGATCGTCCTTCCTCTCGATCTTCAAGAGGTAAGCTTAGATCCAACCTCTCTTGCATGTTTTAAGCAAGTTTTGAGTAGATTTATGGGGTAGAAATGCATGAGTAGGCTTGTGGAAGTTTATGTTATGTTTATGGGTTTGATGTGCATGTTCTTGAACAATGTAGCTTGCTTGTGTGTTGTAGTTGGGGTATAAGTTAGTTTGAGGCCCCTAGGAGCTTGCATGCTTGTGTATGAGTGTTGTAGAAGAGTTTTATGCATGACTAGGAAGTTTGGGGAACTTGGAGGCAAGAGGAGCCAAGTTTCTGCCCTTGGCAGAAACCAGGTTCGGCAGCCGAAGGGAGTTTCGGCCGCCGAACATGGCTTGTGAGGCAGCTTTAGGCTGTCGAAGCTTGCCCCCGAAAGTTGGAGTTTCGGCTCTGTCCGAGACTTTCAGCCGCCGAAGGTGCCGCCGAACATGCATGAGTTTCGTCTCTGTCTGGGAGTTTCGGCCGCCGAAGGTGCCGCCGAACCTGCCTGACTTTCGGCTCTGGAAGGACTTTCGGCCGCCGAAGGTGCCGCCGAAAGTGCCCTTCCCAGCCTTTTCTTGCATGTTTTCTAGGGTTGTTTTGAGGTGTTTTTAGGAGGTTTTTGGGGGTATGTTTAGAGTTATGTTCTTGTTGTTTGGTGCCTTATTTGAGTCCACCTGTGTAGGTTCGGACCCGAGGAACCGAGACCCCCGGTTGTGAGATAGTCGTTCAGAGTCCGTTGTCAAGCTTCAGTCACCAGGTGAGTGGGATAACTCCCTAAGTTTCTAAGTAAAGTAATTGGATAAATGAACAAATGAATGAATCTGATAGCATACTCATGCATCATTAATGCCATGAAATATTCCAGGATGTTTGCATTAGAAATTCACGAATATGTTGCATTGCATAATTTGATGTTGATGTAGATGGTTGTTGGATGATCCATAGTCCTCTGATGTTATGTTATGATGATATGTTATGGACGACCAGCGAGGCCCATTCTACGCCCCTGGTACTATGTAAGAGAAAGTCCAGTGAGGCCCATTCTACGCCCCTGGCACTTTGGAATGTTATGTTATGTTATGTAAGAGAAAGTCCAGTGAGGCCCATTCTACGCCCCTGGAATTTGGAGATGTTGAGGACTAATGGTGACAATACCATCCTTTATGTGATTAGCTGTGATGTGATGCATTTCATGAAAGCATGTATAAGAAAAAGTATAATAAAAAAAATGAATAATAATATACCTAAAAATGGAGGAACTAAAACAAATGTTCTTAATAATAAAATGAATAATAATAAACATAAAAAGGGTGAAACTAAATTAAATGTTTTTATTTTCTGCTCACTGGGCTTTTTAGCTCACCCCCTCTCCCCTAACCCCAGTCTTGCAGGTTTTGAGTAGATAGAAAAGTCAAGTAGAGTAAGAGACGTTTATGTAATAGCATAGCTGTGGACATGGTTTGAATGTAATGTAAAGTATGTTATGTAATGTAATAAAAGTTTAGAAATGTGCTTGACTAGAGTTGTTTTAATCCCTTGTATACATGGTTTTCGTTATGAGATATAATGTTTTTATGATGTTCATGTAACCCAAGCCTACCATATGTTATGTACCCATTGGAGTATTTGATGAGGACTCCAATGAGGGGTTTATGTTACGATGTATATGCACAGGTTAGGCTTGGAAAGAAAAATTTTAATTTTTATGTACATTGTTAATCATGTATGGGATTAAACAGGTTCACAGGATGTATGTTTGGCTTGCTACGGGTTCCGGCGGCCTTAAGCCGACCTGAATCCTAGCGCCGGTAGCGGTCCGGTTTCCGGGTCGTTACAACTTCAGCCATACAAAGCTTTGCCAGAGGAGTATCAGGAGCATGCCTAGCCTCTCTTATACCGCGATTGTAACCAGTTACATACATGCGGAAGGCTTTCTGAAGAACAGCAGCTTTCATGTGTGCAGAGGCTAGATATTCATCAAGATGCGTTTCACAGGCCTCAGCTATAAATGCCTTCAACTCAGGAGAATCCTTGTAGTCCTGAAGGTGAGCTTCACAGGCCTGCTCAATCTTTCTTTTCAGCTCCTCCGACTCCTGATATTCTGCTAGACACCTCTTGCGTTCTAGCAGGACCTTGCCTTCAGCATGTTTCACCACCTCGAGCAGGGCTGAACATTTACGTTCCAAAGTCCTAACTTCATGGTTAAGCTGTTGATGGCGAAGTTGGGACTCCTCCGCCGATGAAGCCAGGACTCTGATACGTTCAGAGCTCGTGCTCAGCTCCTGCTCAAGGACTTCCACCCGAGCTAAGGCTCTCTCCTTCTGAGCATTCACCTCATTCAGGCGAACTTGAAGTCCTTCAGAATCAGCCTTTAAGGCTTCATATTGGCACTGGACTTCATCCCTTCGACTTACAGCCTCATCTCTTTCCTAAAGAGCCGCTGTCATAGAGGACAGCTGCTTTAAAACTTCTACACAACGAACTTCCACCTTAGCTGTTCTCTCATCAGACTCCTGGAGAACCCTGCGAGTACGAGACAACTCTGCTTCCAAGGATTTGGTGTGCTCTGCTGTCTCAGCCGCTTTGTCTTCAGCTCTTTTAAGGGCCTCCAACGCAGAGTGCAACTCCGCCTGGAGGGACTGGGAATGTTCCCGGGCAGCTGTAAGATTGCCTCTGGCATCATTGGTGGCAGATATATTCTCCTCCAGGCGCGCCTCTTCAATCCGGCGATCCACGGACTCCCGGAGGGAGTGGTCGCGAGCGTCCACCTCCATAAAAAGACCCGTCACCTAGTAAGAAAGGACAACCATCAAAAGAAAGAAATAAAGAAGACCGAAAGAGAGAGAAAAATAATTTACCATCAAAAGCATCTCCCTGATTGTATTCCCGATATCTTCACGAGATCGGGATCGGAAGGATGCTTGCTCCTTGGTAGAACTGGCTAAAAAACCAGTAAGGGCAAGCAGGCGCGGATCCGAGGCCTCTGTAGCCCCGCCGAACATCCGTTCTCTAAGAAATTCGGCGACGGCATTGGCCGGAGATTGAGAAGTGATGTCCGCTACGTTCAGAGTGTCGTCAGTAGAAGACAATAGAGGTACAACAGGAACATTTTTTCCCTTCCCAATAGGAGGAAGGGCAGGAGAAGATCCTTTGGAAACCCTGGGCTTCTTCTGGGCAGGAGGGGGGGCAGGTGCTCCATGAGGCGCTGGACGCTTGTCCCCGGTTTTCCCTACGGAGTCTCCAGACTCAGACCTGACCCCAACAGGGGCAGGGGCATCTTTGGCAGGCTCCTTCAAAACGTCATCCTCCACAAGGACGATCTCTTTTCCCTTCCCAGGGGCCTCCTCATCCTCGGTAATGGGGGACTTAAATTTTCCCCCTGACACCTCTTCAGAAGAACGAGCAAGACCCAACTGTGCCTGTTCAACGACCTCGGTCTGCTCCACAATGGCTAGAGAAACTTCCCTCACACCCTCTGAAGAACCTTGAGTAGACTTAGACTCTTCAATAGGCTTAATAGTCAAGGCCGACTTGCCACAACTAGAGGGCCAAGATGACTTAGAGCCTCGAGAGCTCAGCTTAGGATCTCGAGAGGAAGCCTTGGTAGGAGGTCGGCTAACTTTCTTGGAAGAAGCAACTTGAGCCACCTCTGCAGCGACCTCAGGCACAGAACGCCCAGCCCGAAGGGCATAAAAAATTGCATGCATATTATCCCGAGACAGGACTAAATTCTTCGGATGCCTGATCTCTTCCATTTCAACGACAGAAGCTGCAAAAACACGAAACTATAAAGGATTAGCGCATTTTATAATATCATTTACAACGAAGAAACAGAGTCATTGGACGAGGCACTATACCCGTGTCCTGGATATCCCTAAGATTAGACACGAACATACACTTCTCGACGTCATACTTCTTTTCAACAGAAGTCAGTCGAAGCAATCCCACCTGCTCAATAAGGCTCAACCGGGGCAGGTCATTGCAGCCCTGAGGAACATCCTCCCAACTTAGATCCACTTCCCATGATAAGGCGGATTCTAATTTCAGCTCCGTCACAAGGAAATTCTCAACCCATCCCTTTATGGAATCCTTGTAGCCCGTGAAAAGAGACAACCCACTACGGGGGGAAAAATAATAGAAATTCTAAACCGCCCTAACGAGACGGAAGAAAGTGACGAACAGACAGGCCGTGGGTGTGAAACCCCAACTTCGGCAGATGGATTCGAAACAACTCATGAACAGAATAGAATTTGGGGATAACATCCGGGGGGTTACTCCGAAGTATCGGAAAACCTCGACAAAAAAAGGAGTAAAAGGGAAAGGTAGACTGAAATCCCTCTGTTTGAGAAAAAAGACTATACAACGCCCCCTCTGGGGATCCATCAAACCAGGGGGGAGGGTTTGGAAGAACTATCCTTTCATTTTGGAAAGGAGCTCTGTAACGACCCCAAAATGGACCGTCACCGGCGCTAGGATTCAGGTCGGCTTAAGGCCGCCAGAACCCGTAGCAAGCCTGCTATACTCTCTGTGTACCTGTAAAACTCATACATGATACAATTCTTGTGAAAATAAAACTCTTTGCTGAACCAAGGCTTAACCTGTGCATGCACTATCTCTGTGCTCTGTACTCTGTACTCTGTACTCTGTACCCCTGACTAGAGCTTGCTCTAGATGGGTAATTCATACTTGTTAAGCCTGGTTATAAAAACATATATATGCAGATACAGATCATGTATGGAACAAAAGCTTTATAACACAAACCACTAAGTCAAGCACAACTCTAACATTATACACAACTATAACATCTCATTACAATTTACATGTCCACTCTATACTATTACAAACTCTTTTACTCTTTCTGTACTCTGCTGGACTGTTCCTGTACACTGTACACTGAACCTGCAAAACTGGGGTTAAGGGAGTGGGATGAGCTCTATAGCCCAGTGAGTAGAACAGTAAAATATCTCAGTAAAATATGATCTCATGGAATGCGTCACAATACAGACAAACCACATCAAGAGTAAACCTGTCACCACATAATCCCAGTAAACCGTGCCAGGCCGTAGACTGGGGTCCTGGACTTCCTGTACCATATATGTATATGTGTATATAACACCTGTACTTACCCTTTGCCAGTATAGACCAATTGCCTATACCCGCCAGGCCGTAGAATGGGGTCCTGGTCTTCCTTTACCTGCCAGGCCGTAGAATGGGGTCCTGGTCTTCCTGTCTGGAACTACTGGATCATTCAGCATTTACCCACACCAACAATGAAGCTATGCAATGCAACATCTTTGTGCATTCTAATGCAATCACCCTATGGTATAAATATGATGCATGAAATATGCTAAAAGCAGTTATTGTCTGAATTAAATCAAGTAATCAGTTTAGTTCCACTCACCTCTGGCTCTGGACTGACTTTGCAGGTTCTGTACACTCTAGAGCAGTACTCACTGCTGCTCTCTCTAGTTCCTCTGGTCTGTACAGATACAGATAAAAGCAAATGAGGGACCAAACTAGCTTCTGAATACCTCTATGATACTCCCCCAGAAACCCTTTCAACTCACTCAACTAACCATGCAAAGCATGCAAAAGGAAGCTGGACAGAACACTTTCGGCGGCAGGTTCGGCGGCCGAATGTCCTCTCCAGAAACGAAACTCAAGCACCTTCGGCGGCACCTTCGGCGGCCGAATCCCCCAAACAGAGCCGAACATGCAAAACTCGCGGGGGCAAGCTGTGGCAGCCTAAGCCACCATGCAGGAGGTTCGGCGGCCGAATGAACCTTCGGCTGCCGAACCTGAGTTCATCCAGAACTCAGCTTCGACGGCAAACCATCTTGTCTTGGAGCGGCGCGATCATTAATTGCTCTCGAAGTTTACTCTCTCAACGGTTAGATAATAACCGGCGAGAAGGTAAAGGGGCAGGGAGATGACCGCTGGGCTTCTCCACCCCTACAAAGGGCCAGGCCCACGACAATAGCCCATCAGCCGAAGGCCCACACGCTATTCGCATAAAATAAACTCAAGTTGTCAAAACCTTGAAACCGAGCTCCAGTTGAATCTCTCCCTCAGGACGACCTGACACGCAAAATACACATCATCACCGCTCAGGCAGTAAAAACTAAGGAAAAAGAGTAAGTCATAGAAAGACCCAAAGAGACAAACAGGGGGAAGCATGATAAAGATCAGACCAGCCTATCACCTAAGAAGGATCATCATTAAGCAAAGGCCAGGAGCCCAGAACGAAGCGACGAAGACGCCTCGGAATCTTACAAAGTTATGGGTCAGAAGCTCAACCCATTGATTAAAAGCAAAGCTCACAGGTCGGTTAGTCCAGCTCGAAAAAAGAAAAGTGAAAGTTATGGATCAGAAGCTCAACCCTTTGATTAAAAGCAGAGCTCGGAGGTCGGATTAGTCTCGCTTGGACAAAGTAAATCGAAAGCAAGCTCGCAGGTCGGTCGGTACAGCTCGAAAAGAGTAAACTAAAAACTCAGACTGGCTAAATGGATTCCAGGTCGGATCAATTAAAAAGCAAGAAGGAAAAAAAAACAATATCGTAGACTTCTCAGAGAAAACCACGAAGAAAAGAGTCTCAACATCTCATGCATAATAAAGAACAGTTCGGATATGAACGAAAAAATGAAAGTTTCATTACAGCGCATTACAAATACCCACATTACAGAACAAAAAGCTATCCTTAGAGGATTTACATGACCAGATACATCGTCTACGTTTACATCACTATCACCTATCACTATCCTAGTTTTCGATACAGAGGAACTCTTGAATACGGAAAACGAGCTCGTAGGTCGGCCGAACCCTGGTTCGTTATTATAGGAGAACTGAATAAGTTGATTCCCATAAGCATTTCTCACTGTTCCCCTATAGACAAACATTCGGTTGCCCAAGTGTGATTCACGGTACATTCGAACAAGCTCAGATATTATATGCTGTTCGTATGTCACGCATGAAAAACATAAGTCTTCGAGGTACGGTTTCAAGCAGATCACAGAACATATATTCGAAGGCATCGACGGAAGCTTGACTGAGTGCAGCAGATCTCAGCCTCTCATAATACAGGTATTCCACACCAAAGGGGACAATAAATTGATCATTTTCGCCACCTCCATTTATATCAAAAGCAGACAACAGGGGCATCGGGGAAATTTCCTTCTCGAAGGAAGGTAAAGGCAAAGCAGACCTCTCAACGGCCCATAGCCTCTTTGGAGCTCGAACAGTAACCAGAGGAGGAGGCCAGCCAGACGATCCGGATAAAACAATTTCAATGACCTGCCAAACGGCTCCTCCCATCAACCGCCCTATTAGGAGGACCTCGGAAGCAACCTTCAGACTCCCTCGAGGTAATATCAGATTTTCAAAAGGTTTGGACTGACCCATCTTTATCTCAGGTACTGCAAAAAGTTCCAAACAGAGGCAAGTCAGGATAATCTTTTGTCAAGATAATGAAAGCAAGATTAAAGCAAACCCCTGGGGCAACAAAGCAATGAAGCCCCAGGCTCACCTCAATCCGTTTGAAAAAGGCGTCAAATAGATCCTTTGCAGAAAAAATAAGAGAATCTCGCTGGAAGAAGGAAACAGACAGCGGGTTAGAGGGAAAGACTCCCTTTCTTCGACAAAGGGGCTAGAAGTGAAGAGGAGTCAACACTGATATATACTCAAAATTTGAAGTCTTAGCGCAAAGTAACTCTAGACTCTAAGCCCACGATGTCAGGATCTTTAAAAGATATTCATGGAAAAGGAAAAAAGAAGCATGTCCAGGCGATAATGACAGGAAAGTAAAGAAGATCAGAGTATCTGAGAGGTAAGGAAAGGCCAGAAAGGGAAAGAGGCAGATAGGATTCAAGAAATGAGGAATGACAAAAAGATGAAAGGGAGTTATGAAGGCATCCACACGCGAACAGGCGCGGTCATAATGGTTCTCGATATTCACCCCCTCGGCAGTCGGAGCAATAACTGCCAAGAAGGTGAAGGGGCAATTGATAACCGCTGGATTTTCCTACCCCCATTCCTGGGCCTAGATTACGGCCACGGCCCATGAAAGGAAGGCCCGCACGCCCTCTCAAAACAAGCCCAGATCATCAGACCCCTGAGGCTGGACTCCACCAGATTCTTCCCCATCGAGATCGGCCCAGCCCGTATAACCTCCCCACGGATTCCTTCTCCTCCTGGGTTCCGCGTCCAGCCCAGCCCAGGATCCAGAACGAGACTCGTCATACAGCCTGGCAGATCCGCTCGAGCGTACGCACGGGGGAGAATCAGAGGCCGTTACGCATGGAGCAGGCGCCTGATATCCTCGTACGCTCATATCTGTATGGCAGAGACGCGTGGCCCAATCAGAGGAGAGCCGTTGTACGTCACCAGCAAGCAGACAGAAAGGATAAAAGGGATACCCCTCTAAAGAGAAAGACCAAACTTTATTCTTCAATACCAAAACCCTTGTAAAACCCTATTCTATTGGATCTCAGATCATCATATATATTATTTAAGCTTTTTAACCACAGTGATGTATGCAATATTTATAAAATTTATATATATTTTTAAATATAATCATAAAAATATTTAGAAAATTCACACCTTTTTAGAAAATTTAACTATGTGCATTTTTAAATTAGATTACAATGAACAATTTTATAAAAGTTTGTATATAATTGAATAAAATTAAAAATTACAAATTTAAGTGATTTTTGAATTTTCTCATCAATAAACAAGAATAAGAATTATTATATAGTTGGCAAGATAATGAGGTCTAATTAAGAGATGCATATCATCATATTTATATAAGGACAATGGAGCCATGAGCTGATCTTATAAGGGTCTTATAGGGCTTGGCCAATTCATATTCATTAGTGTTAATATGAGTATTCAAATAATTCGGTTTAAAATTAAATTAAATTAAATTAATTAAATTTTAAATTAATTTAATTCGATCAATTGTTTTTTATTTGAATTAAATAGCGCTGACGTCTACTCAGTACGCTTGATACGGCTATAAGAGTATTTCCTCCTGTTTTTCAAAAGGTTCAATATCTATTGCTGGCACCAAAATTTGGCGATCATATGCCATCAATGCAATGATTACAGCTCTCCTTCAGATTTGGAAGGTTTAGCCAAAAGTTAATTTATAAAATATTAAAATAATATCATAATTTAAATTTTAGTACTTTATTAAATATATTAATTATAAGATATTAAAATTAATTTAAAATAGTATTTAGCATGATTTAATATTTTGAGTATCAAAATAATGTTTTTTTTTTAGTGATGCTTTTTATAAATAGTAATAATTATAGTGGGCTTCAACATATTGATGATATATTGATTTAGGATTTAATTGTTTAACTTGATTTTAATTTAATGATTAAAGGTATATGTATATGTAATTTACCTAGAGATTTAGATCCGAATCTCCACTTTTCCTTCATAAATTTTAAAAAAATTAAAATTTAATTAATATAACAAATAATTACAAAAAAAATCTTTCTACTTTTTAGTTTTAGTGCAATTTCACTTAAATTCTAATTTTAAAAAAATATTAATAATTTTTAAAAAATTTTAAATTATTATCAATTTCACTATAAAATCGATAATATAGTAATGATATGTCATGAGACATAAGAATTTTATTAATTTTTAATTATATAAATAACAATATGATAGATTTAGAATAATTTTTAAAAAATAAAATTTGATGAAAAAAATAATATAAAATATAATTGGAGTAAATTTAAAAATAAGTTTTTTTGCAATTATCTCTTTTTTTATTTATATAAATGAATATCTAAAATATAAAACCCAAATTCCTCACAGAATTTATTTTTTTGGCAATTGTCTTTTAAATATGAACTCATCTTAAACTCCATTAAGATGGTAATTTGGTGGATGCAGTAGAGGTGCCAGTATCCCAACAATAACTCCTTTGAAATTTGCTTATTCTGTACTTCCTATCTTACCACAACGGCACCAAGAATCTATACCTCATCTACACCTAGCTAACCCCACCTAATTTGCATGCAAATTTGGTAGACAATTTGTCCGTACTTAAATTAAAAAAAATTATTATTTAATTTTTATAATAAAAAAATTTATTAATTAATTATTTAATTTTAAAAAATATATTAAAATACCTCTCATATTTTTTAATATATACTCATTAATTCTTTCACTAATTTTAATTATTAAATATTTTATTATTTAATTTTTATAATTATAAAAAATTTATTAGTTAATATTTTAAATTTTTAAAAAATTTACTAATTAGTTTCTCTATATCGAAGATATTTTAAATTTTTTTATAATATTTAACAGTTAAAATTAATTGAATTACTAATTAATAAATTTTTATAATATTAAAAATATTTAAATATATTTTTTAAAATAAAAAAAATTATTAATGAATTTTTATATATCATAAAAATTAAATAATAATTTTTTTTAAATTGAATGTTAAACTTTTTTTTCTTTAACCGTAACAATTCATGTCTGTCGTATTCACATGTTTAGTATGGTGATAAATATATTTAAATAAATTTAAAAAATATCATATTTTACTCTCCCAATTTTTAATCTCTATTTTAAAAAAAAAAATCCATGCCTGCCTTATTAAATATGATCCTTTGACCTTAAATAAATATGTGAATTCACATTAAATACTTACTTAAACTGAATTCAATTAAATTTATAATATGATTCTTTTGCTGAAATGATTCGCTTCTCTCTCTTTTATTTTTTTTTTCTTATTCACTGTACAGAGTCGCATGTATAGATATTTTTATTTTTTTTAATTATCAGACATCTATTTAATTTATCTTTAACGCTAATTTTAATAGGATTATAATATAATTAAATTTGTTTCTATATTTTTCATC
Source organism: Manihot esculenta (assembly GCF_001659605.2). NCBI lineage: Eukaryota > Viridiplantae > Streptophyta > Magnoliopsida > Malpighiales > Euphorbiaceae > Manihot > Manihot esculenta. The sequence goes on along the minus strand of NC_035168.2, from coordinate 3,556,593 downwards.
ACACCGAATGAGTTGGGTTATTTTTTTATGTGTTTGAGTCAGATCAATCTGACCCGCTCTAATTGTGAGTTAATTTGCGTGTTACTCATGTGCATATATATTGGAATAATGCTAGTGCTTATTGTCAAAAGAGTTCATGTGATTAGTGGTTTGGAAAATGGAATGACAGGGGAAATAAATTCAACTTTTGTAATTTAAGGTCCAACTTTTGTTGACCAGATGCCTGTCAGTCATTTCTCTTTCAACGTCTCGGCAACTGTTCACAGTTTCAATTGAATTTCACATCGCTCTTCTTTTGAACTCGCTTTTAAAACGAGTTATATTTTGAATTTCATCTGGATTCCTCTTTCTTTTTACCCAATTTTTAAAGTGAATTGTATTTTGAATTTCAGTTGGGTCGCTAGCTCTCCCTTTTAAACTAATTTTTTAAAGTGAATTATATTTGATCTGAATTTAGCTTACCCAAATTTAACAATTCACTGCGTATTTCAATTTACACCCATTTTCATTTGCATTTTCCATTTATTTGTAATCGATCAAATCTTTACAATACTAGAATTTTATGAGAAATCTATCTCAATTTTAAATTATTTTATCAAATAATAGATTAAGAGTTTTTTTTTTATTTAGACACATAATTCATGTAGAATTAAATATTTTTTCTCAATCCAATAGTAACTTTGATACAGGATAGGGATTTAATCTTTAATTTAAAAATTTTTTTGCTATATAATTTAATTGAATATATACATTTGATTTTGATCGAACAAGATCATGGTTCTAACCAAATCTCTAAACAATTTAGAATTGTGGTCTTACTTGAATAAAAATATAATAATAAAATTTAAATATGTATTATAAATTTAGATCGAATTGTTTCATCTAAATAATGAACTACAGCGATTGTATCATATTTAGAGGGTATTTAGCTTAATTTACAAACTCTAAAAATTAAATGATCAATTTATTTATAGTAATGTAATAAATTTATAAAAAACTTAGAAGAATAAATAAAAAAAAAAGGCGGACACCTCAATTTTTTATTTTGATCTTTATAAGTATCCTAATTATAAGTTAGTTTAATCGATTAAATTACTAGAATATTTTTATTAAAATTCACAACTACAATATATATTCTCATTTAATGAAAAATTAACTTATTCTTTTTAATAATTTTTATAATAAAATATTAACTAAATACACTAACTTTCATCTACTAGCATCTACTAGTTATAATCACCTATATTAAACACATAAAAATTTAAAATTTAAAAATACTTATAAATTAAATTTCGTAAATTAAGCCAAAACTCCTTAGTTTTTTAATATATTTAATAATTATAGGTTTATCTTGATGTCACGGGTGAATATTTATGAAAAAATATATTAATTAAAAAAGATGGAATAGATGACAAAAGAATATTCGTCAATGACATGAGATAAGATAAAATTATTTATTAAAGAGTGGTGGAGAAAATAAAAGCCACTCTAGGGCAAGTGGTGGTGAACCGTTGTTCTCCAGCCCTATAAATTATATATATAAAATAATAATAATAATAATAATAATAATAAAAGCTACCAACAATCAAACGAAACCAACGGATGAATAAAAACATAATTCAAAGTGGCCACGTCTTCTATCTCTCTCTCTCTCTCATCAGTCACCGCTTCCCTGAATTCTAGGGTTTCATGGATCTCTAGCACCATTCCCCTCCAAAGGAATCACGCAAAAAGATTTGATCTTTCAAACATTTCATGGGCATTGCTTGAGTTTCTTTCTTCAACCCCATATAGGGAGCTCTTATCCAAGTCTCACTGGAGGTAAACCCATGTTTTTCTTTTAGTGCAATTTTTCTTGCCCCTCTTGGTTTTCCAAGATTTTGTGTTGTTGATGGGTTAATTTCTTTGTTAATTTCAGCGCTTAGATTCTTATCTGGGTTTCATCTGTGTGTCTAAAATTCCAGCTAAATTTTGTTTAGAACATTTTATACCTGTAAGTGATGGAATAGTTACTTTTCTTTGAGTTTTCAAATGAATCCTCATATGCTACTTGCGAATCTCTTATGAATTGTAAAAGGAAGTAATTTGCCCTGATTACTTACTGCTCTTTTTTGCTTATTTATTGATTGAGCCTTATATTTGGGTTTGACAAATAGTGGGTAACATAAGGTTAAGTTCTTGGTGGAGCTGAATGTTGTAGCCAACCACCACCAGTGACCTTTTTTTTATTTTTCTAAGTTTGGTCCCTAATTTAGGTGAGAAATGATTAACTTTTCCTTTTTAAATTTTGGAGATGTTATATGCATTTGAGTTTGCTTTAGTTGAACTATAAATTTTAGAGTGTTTGCTTATTTTGAACTCATGTGGATTTTGGTGTTTGTAAGGTTCCAGAGATGGAGACCAAGAAACCTGAAACTCATATGACATCAGCTGTAGCTTTTGTGGAAGGAGGAATTCAGGATTCCTATGATGATGCTTGCAGCATTTGTCTTGAAGAATTTTGTGAAAGTGATCCTTCAACGGTAGATTTCTGCTGTATTAGTTATAATCCTCTCTTTTTTGCTCGTCCATATCTAGACTTGGATTTCTACGCATCATTTCCTTTTTCATCTGCTTAATTTTTGTGCTTGTTTCATGCCTAAAGGTTATGTTCTCTTTGGTGCCTTGCAGGTGACTAATTGCAATCACGAGTATCATCTCCAGTGCATCCTTGAATGGTGCAGTACAATGCATCACTAATTCTCTTCCTTTTTCACTTTTGACAATTATCATTTCTGCAAAGCATATCCATTTTGTGTTTTACAAAATTAGGCACACGCATTTTGGACTAAGAAATTGAAGAGGACAAGTACTATGCATCATTCATTTTGTGTTCTGTTTTTATTTTATCCTTGACATGGATAGGTTTAACTGTTTAGCTCTGTGGAATTCAGTAGTTTTGTTTTTGAGGGAGTAGGGATAGAGGAATTCTTTGTGATATGGAAAAAAAGTAGCATTTGAAACAAGACAGGCAGGTTACTGTTGATGCCATGGATCCTAGGAGGTATTTAATTTTGATATGATTGTCGTATGGTGCATAGTTTTGCTCTGTGTCGTTGGGCTGTGAAAGTGTTTCTAATCTTCCTGCTGTTTGTTTTGGCGGCATAGTACTTTGTAAGGATTTTTATGAATAGTCATCCCCAAAAGTTGTCAACTGTGCTTCTTTGTTAAGAGTTCTTTATTAACACTCTTGTTTTTCATAGTCTTCCTTTCATAAGTATTTGACTGTTTTTCTGGCATCAATGGCCCTCTGGGGATTGTCTATGATGCTCCTTTTTCCAGATAACTCAACTCAAGTATGATGTCAAACTGGATGGTTTCATACCTTATCTGAGTTGTATTTGTTTTCTTCAATAGATAATATGACTTCGATTGTAAATTTATGTGAAGTTTTGTTTCCTCTTTTTTCCTTTAATTTAAAATCACTGCATTTTCAAGTTATCCTAGTTGATCAATCCTGAAATTGTAGGAATAGCATCAAGTCTCTAGTATAGTCTTTCTTAAGGGAATACTTTTCTCAGAGGTTGATGTGGAATATTGAGGTGTACAAGTGAAATCGAGAAGGAAAGAGAAGATACCCTTGACATCTTACACAATTTTTTGACTTGTAGGTGCCAGAGAAGCTCCCAGTGTCCCATGTGTTTGCAATCTATCAATCTGAAGGATCCCACAAGGTTTGTTTTGTTTGTTATTGTTTTTAATAACATACCTGAGTTGAATTCTTGGATTTTCATTACATTATTTTGTCAAGAGCAATTATTATTTTTTATTTATTTTACGTTTACTAAATTACATAATGCACAAACTATGGCAGTCAAGAATTGCTTGAGGCAGTAGAGCGGGAGAGGAACTTCAGGGCTGCTCCATCCAGAAATGCCACTATATTTCGTCATCCTACTCTTGGCGATTTTGAATTGCAACATGTACTTTTTCTGTCATCACTTGAAATATTTGCTTGATATTATTTGGTTACAGAACCAATTTCAAGCTGTATCCACCAGATCATATTGATGTAATCTTGGCACTGAATGCAGCTACCAGTTGGTGCAAGTGATTCTGATCTTGAAGAGCGAATTATCCAGCACTTGGCTGCTGCTGCTGCTATGGGAAGGACCCACCACTTCAGTAGAAGAGATGTCCAAAGGAATAGGCAATCTTCCCATGGTCGTCCACACTTTTTGGTATTTTCTACTCATCCTGGTGCACCGTCTTCTGGCCATGTTTCTTCTTCACCGACTGAGGTGGGAGGGGAAAATGAACCGGCTGCAGTTTCTGTAGCTAATCCATCATCTCCAATTGCATTTTGTGGGGATCCACCACCACAACAAAACCTACAATTTCCTTCTGCTGTGATGGACCAAGGTTCCTCTGCATCTGGATCTGCCATCATGCGTACCAATCATCAAGGAATGTCCTTTAATAATCGGTATTAATGCATTGCTTAATCTTTCATGTCTTAAAGTTTGACATATTTATATTATATACACAAATTAATATTTTATCCTTTTCAAAAATGTTTTTGTGAAGTACTGCTAGCCACTCTTCATCACCAAATGAAGACAGAGGAGGCCCATCAGAATTTCAGTCTTTTTCCGAGTCTTTAAAGTCTAGACTTAATGCAGTGTCAATGAGGTATAGTTTATGAAATGACCCCTTATTTATTTTTGCAGTGGTGTATGTCTGAAGCTTTCCTTTTTTCAGTTTTTCTAATTTGTTTTGAACACTTATATTTAGATACAAAGAATCTATTTCGAGAAGTACAAGAGGGTGGAAGGAGAGGCTGTTCTCTCGTAGCAGTTCAGATCTTGGTTCTGAAATCCGGAGAGAAGTAAATGCTGGAATTGCAAGTGTATCTTGTATGATGGAGCACCTTGAAACCGGAGATAATAGTAGGGCTAACCAAGTCTCTGTACCAACTCGTTCAACTGATTATTCAGTTGCTGAAAGGAGCAACCAGAATAATGCCAACACTGGTAGACAGAGCCCTTTAAATGAAAGCAATACACTGGCTTCCTGTGCTGCAAGCCCAGCTTCTACTTAGTGGTTAATGATTGTTTCAGGTTGTCTATCCTCAGCATTTCATCTTTGAAGGTGCGTGATGATGTTGCTGCAGCTATATTTAGATCTTTCTTTTCTTTCCTTTTATTTTTACTTTATTTACACCAGGTTCACATGTTAGGAGCCTATTATATCTGCAACTAGGATAAGCAGTATTTGGTTCAAACTAAAATAACCAAATGAATCGAATCAATTCGGAAATTCAGTCTTTTATATTTTTTTTGGTTCGGTCTCAAATTTCACATAATTTGGTTATTTTAGTTTTGTTTTGGTAAGAAAAAATTTGATAAAACCGAAATGAATTGATTAGTTATAATACTATGCCGTTTTAATAATATAGAGATCAAATCCTAAATAAGGTTGAAATATTTTAATTAAATTTTAAATAACTAAAAATAAGGTGTAAAAAATAAAAAGTCTAAAAATTTCAATCGATCGAACTGAATCAGATCGATTCCATTCAATCAGTTTCTCTTTTAATTTAATTTGGTTTTCACAAATATTTAAATTTTGGTTTATTCAGTTTGGTTTTAAACCAAACCGACTAAATAATGCTCTTATAGAAAGAATATATGACCGAGGACATGAGCACAGATGGCTAATCACCCTAGAGTGATAGCCGTTTTGATGCTGTCTATATTTCTCAGGCTGTTCTGTTAATACAACTCTATGATTTTTTGGGAAGCAGCAAGTGAATATTTGTTTCTGAATCCTGTCCATTTATTGTGAAGAAGCTTTGAAATGGCATGGATACCTGCTTTGAAACTTTCCGTGCATGCTTTCTGATCTTTTACAGGCCATTGACGTTAGTTTTGGATTTTCAGGACGTAAACTGCTTGGCTCCAAATATGACATGCTGAGGAAAAGATGCTTTGGTATTAAAGGCCAGGAGACTCTTTGCCTGAAAATGAATAAGAGCGGTAAGACAATATTGAGAGAGCTTCCATGTAGACAGATTTATGAACAAATTATCTATGTAAATTTGTTTGTCACTCAGATTTGTTTCCTAAACAGGAATTAATTATATATAACAAGAGAACATCTGCACAGAACGTGTATGTGGAATATGGATGGCTTTATTCTTGCACGACTCCCTTGTATTTTAGCGATGCTTCAATTTTAATTAGTGCTTTCAAATTAAATGCATTTTAAATTTTTTTATAATATTTTAACTATCATAATTAATGGAGAAATTAATTATTAGATTTTAAAAATTTTAAAAATAATAAATTAATAAATTTTTAGTAATTTTTTTATGCAACCCATAATTCTTTATGAATTGGACAATTCTCCTAGAAGAGTAACGGATGGAGTAGTTACCAGCAAAACTGTATTCTGATGTACAGTAACACTTCAAGTTTACAGTAAAGCCTGCCAAAACTTTTCTTGGATTTGAATGTCTGTTCAAAGCTGGTTTCTTTATACCTCGAAGACGGTTTTAAGTTTCAAGAACTCAAAATAAAGATCTGTCGTTCTGCTTTTCTTTTTTTGTCGTTTTGTTGGGTTTCTTGCCAATTTTTAAAGGAGAAAGGCTAATGCCAAAATCTCCATCAAAAAAATTGAAATATAATTAAAATTAAGTTTGTGAAATGCTGCTAATTCAACCATTATTACTTTTGGAAAAAAAAAGTAATAAAGGTCATGAATCAGATAGATTTACCATTATTAATTAAGAAAAGAAAAAACAAAAAAGCAAGGGCTTGGAATGGTGGCGAAATAAGAGCGGCAACAACCCTCAAATCCAAAGAGACAAAAGTAGGGTCTCGCATTATGAGAGACATCACTAACCCTCAAATAAAAAATTTCACAACAACTTAATTCAATTATTTTTTAAAATAATTTACTATTTAATTTTTAATATTCGCTTAATTTAAAAAATATATTAAAATATTTTTAAAATTTTACTAACTAATTTATTTATTATTTTAATAATTGAATGATGAGAAAAAATTAAAATACTTGTAATTAGAGAATTAATTAAAATGAAAATGAAAATCAAAGCTCTTCCCTTTATTTTGTGACAACAAAATCCAATTATTTATTTATCAGGAAAGTGTTGCAGATTTTAAATGCTTTTAATAATTGATTCCCTAGAGATACTGTCTATGCCAACCAATCTTTTGTCCTTTTTTTTTTTATAGATATTTTTATTTTTCATAATTATTTAATATTCATCACTTTTATTATATCAACCAACACATTTAATTTCATATTCAACTAATATCTTCTTTTTAATTTTAATTTTAATTATTATACAACCAAACCCATTAACACATCTCCCAAATCCATACTCACTTCTTAGAAATTTCACATTCATTGTAGAGTTTATATTTATAAAACTCATACAAAATTAAAAATTTTATTAAAATTCTGTGTGTATACTTTTTATTAAAATAGAATTTTTGTATTTTGTATAAGGAAAGGAGTAATTAGGAAAATAATCGAGATGATTAAGAATGATGAGTCAAATGAGAAAACAATAATTCATTTGAGTCTTTAATAGCATTTTGGTCAATCCAACCCAACGTGTACAATGTGCCACAAAAAACATGCTGTCGGTGCGGCCACCTAATATCCATGTGTGTATAAATATATTATTATTATTAAAAAAAGCTAAAAAGCATGAACCCTTCTCTCTCTATTGTACAAACCATCATTTCTTTTAAGAGCCATGTTGGAAACCATCAAGAACCTTCCCCCTCTCTGTCTCCATTTTTTTCTAAAAATATATATAATCATTTTTAATAATAAATCACATACTATGCGAAATAAAATTATATTTAAAATGTAATACGTACATATATAATCAATTAAAATATAATTTTATATATAAATTAAATTATTAATTTTCTTAATAATGAGAATATAATTTATTTATAATATATATATATATAAGTGAAAAGAAAAAATAGTGAATTATCAATAGCAATTTTATAATAAAATAATAATTTTATTTTATTTAAATTATTTATATTAATATTTAATTTTGTACTTAGCATTCAATTGGAGTTTCGTTTGCTATTATTAATTTTATTATCATATACATACAGAGAGCTTAAGATAAAATTAATATTGTAAAAAAATTTTAAAATATTATTAATTAAATTCTGTCAATTTAATTAAATATTTTATTATTTAAAAATCTAATAAATTAATAGGTTTTTTTAATAATATTTCTTATTTTTAGTTTTTATGGTTGCTAATTTATTTTATGATTGATAATGATTGGTGCTCATCTAACTCCAACTTTGTCAATAATGTAATCATTTGGTGAAATTTCACCTTTCATGTAATTTTCATTACGTTGAGTATTGTTCAATTATAGCTTACTCAATTTTGACAAATGAAATTTAGTATTTTAATTAAAATAATTTTAAGTTTAATTTAATAATATTGTAATTTTTTTTTATAATTAGTTTATTTAAAAATTACACTAACTAATATATAGAAAGTTTTGAAATATGTTGATTTTTCTGAAAGTGATCATGCATGGGTGAGTATTCATTTGACCGAATAAATCAAAAATTAAAATTTTAATATTTATAAAAATAAAATGAAATAAATTTTGATAAAAATTAAATCAAATTAAATTGATTTGATTCATTTCAATTTGATCAATTTAAATTTTTAATAAATTTTTTATTTTTCACACTTTATTTTTAATATTTTAAAATTTAATTGAAATATTTTAACTTTAATATAATCTAATCTCTCTGTATTATTGAAAATAATTATTATTATCACTAATCGGTTCGATTTAATTTTTTAATTTTTTTTATTAAAATCGAATCGAATCGAAATAACTAAAATTTTTAAAATTAAAAATCAAATAGAACTGAAATAAATAAAAAATCGAATCAAATTTTTAAATTAATCCAATTTGGTTGATTTTTTCGATTTAAACTGAATATTACTCCTAATTAATTTTCTCAAATTTATATTTAAGTGGCAATTTTCATTTACCAACTGTAAATGGTCATATTGAAGTAAAAAACTGAAAATTAAAGTAATAAATCATATATTTATAATTATAAATTAAAAAAATGTTTACAAAGACTTAAGATTTTTTAGACAATAATTTATTTATTTGCACATATAAATAATTTTCAATTGTGACATTAGTAAAATTGATTGATGCTCTTAACACTATTTGTTTCTTTCTTTCTTTTTTTTTTATTTTTTATTTTGGATATTGCCATACTTTGTATTAAATATTAAAAATAAAAATGAATGATATTTAAATTTAACTTAATCTATTTATTTTATAAAAATAAATTTACTTTCATTTTTCATCTGTCTCAAATATAGTAGTTTTTTCCTTTTGAGATGATTTATTTATTAGCTTTTATTAATTTTAAAAATAATTTTGTAATTAAGCAGTATAAATAAATAATATATTATAAAAATATTATAGAATTAATGATATTTTTCCTATTTTTGGAATAGAGGAGAATTAGTCACTAACATCTTTATCTAGGAATAACCCCACACATGAATTGGAAAATCAACATTCCCTTAAAAGACTTTTAACATTCAATTGACTTATATTTTTCAAATATTTTATATCAAAAATATTTTTTAATAAAATATTTTATATATATAGATTAATTGAAAAGTAAATTTATTAATTTTAAATATCTGTTTATTTATAGAAAAATATTTTTCATATTTCTAATATTTAAAACAATTAGTAAAATTAGTCAATAAAAATTTTATAATAACAAAAATATTATGTATTTTTTAAGAACAATAATTTAATATTTTTAAAAGAGAAAATCATATTTAAACTTTAAAAATTTATAAAAATTTATCAAAAACTAATTAATTTTTAAAAATAAACAAAGTTTAATGATAGTTTAGTAATTAAATAATATAAATAAAGTGTATATTATGAAAAATAATAAAAAAATTATTGAATTAATGATAGTGGAGAAATAATCACTTACATCTTTATCTAGGAATAATGCCACATCAATGGTATCAAAAACATTAACCCCACGCACAAGTTAGAAAAAATATCAATCATTTTTCTTTACGGTAAAGACTTTTAATTCTATTTTTTTTTCAATATAATTACTTATTCATTGAAATAAATAAATAAATATATATATATATATATATATATATATATATATATATATATATATATATATAATTATATGTAAAGGGAAGAATTTTGTTGTCCCTTGAAGCAACCCAAGGCGGGGTGAATTGGGTTTATAAAAAATTTAAAGGAAAAAGCACAAATTAGAAGGCAATAAGGAAGGGGATAATCAACACAAGGATTTATAGAGGTTCAGCTATCCCAAGCCTACGTCCTCTCCTCAAGGTCCATCTTGAGAGTTCAACTCCACTATCAAATCTTCTTTGGGTGAAGATTAAAACCCTTACAATCTTAGAGCAAACCTTTGCTCTTTACAAATATCTTTTTCACTCAAGAGCAATTTTTTGCTCAATGCCACACTCACAACAACAAAATCTCTCAACAACCTTTACTCACTCTGAAAAGCCAACCAATTACAACTCAAAAACAAGCTTTCAAGAAATTAATGTTTTGGCTCAAGGTTTAGAGAGAGAGAAAATGAAAAATGTTGTGATCTCAATAAATATTTGCTTAGATGGTTGTTGTAACCTCTTCACATCAAAAACTCATTGTATTTATAGTTCAGTCATAAATATGGCCGTTGGGGATGCATTAAATGCAAATAGAGCCGTTCATGTTCAGAAATAACCGTTATATCTTTCTCAGAGAAATTCCGGTTCGGCGGCCGAACCAATTGAGGTGAAGAACATCACTCTTTAAAAAAGGACTTTCGGCGGCCTAAAGTTTAAGTTCGGCGACCGAACATGAGGGACTTTCGTCTCTGTCCCTCTCTTTCGGAAGCCGAACTTTAGGCTTCGGAGGCTGACTTAAAAGCACACTTTCGGCGGCCGAACATAGGTGACTTTTGCCTCTGTCCTTCACTTTCGGAAGCCAAACATTTAGCTTAGGGGGCAAACCACCTTCGGCGGCCGAAAGCCAATGTTCGGCGGCCGAACATACAGGACTTTCGTCTCTGTTCCTCACTTTCGGAAGCCGAAGGATGCACTTTAGGGGGCAGGATGAAAACACACTTTCGGCGGCCGAAAGTCAATGTTCGGCGGCCGAACATGTGAGACTTTCGTCTCTGTCCCTGACTTTCGGAAGCCGAAGGTTGGCTTTAGGGGGCAAAAATTATTTCATTAAATTCTTGAAAAATCATAACTTAGGCTATAAAAATCCATTTTTCAATCCGTTTGAATTTTTGTAATCCATATTTTTAGATCTTTGATTTTGATAAAAAATAATTTCAAAATCATTACTTTTGGAAAATATCATTTTAGTCCCTAAAAGACAATTACTTAAAAAAAATGGCCATATCTAAAAAACTTTTAGAAAAGAAGGAAACCTTGAGCCATCACAATTAATTACCTGAAATTCACAATAAATAAATTGGCAACGTATAATAAGAAAGAAAATACTTTATAATCCCTTTCTTGTAGTATACTTCCATAATTAGCACTTTTCACTCTTGTGACTGAAGCAATTCCATTTATTTTAATAAGGGACCTGCAAGCTCAATACAAAACACCTTTGAAGATAATTAGTAGCACACCAATTGTTTATTAATCATCAAAACAAGGATTAAGACATTTAGGTCTAACAATCTCCCCCTTTTTGATGATGACAAACAATTGGTAATCAATAAAATAATAATCATAGGTGTAGTGTGTGCATTTTAAAAATTACTCCCCCTTAATGTGCTCCCCCTGTCAAAAATACTTTATGCCATATTTAAAATGTGAGAAGGCACATAAGGGAGGTTTTGACTCAATGCAATGAGATGCAATGGATGGATCCTATATGAATGAATGAGTTCCAACAAAAAAGGCATCTCAAGAAGAGTTATAATTATACACAATAATCATGAGTCAAATAGATATCACAATGTATCAAAATCCATAAAACCAAAAGAGTTAAACTAATATAGCCAATATCCAAAATATCAAATATATACATATATGATACCATTATACCATTCTCCCCCTTTTGACATCATCAAAAACAAAAAAAATATCACAATAACAAAAAGGGGAAAACAAAAGCAACCAAATAAACAAAATGATCACTGAGGAGGCTGAGGAGGTGGCACTCCAGATGACTGCTGAAGAAGGTGCAAAATCTGGCTCTGCTGCTCGATCAGGGTCTGCTGCTGGTCTGTAAGTCGTGCTAACTGCTACTCCATCTGAGTCTGGCGATCAGATATCTGAGTCTGGTGATCAGACATCTGAGCAACCGCAGCTCCAGACGACCCATGGCATCATACAGATCAGATGCAGTCCGTGAAGATGTACCCTGCTCGGTGGACCGCCCGGTACTAGCATCGCCATGGGGAGCTCGCTCTGTCTCACGATCAGCAGGAGAAGCATCATCTGACTCCTCATCAGAACCATCATGTGCCTGTGCTGCTGCATGTGCTGCTCTGCGAGCTGCAAAATCTCTCCTAGAATTATAAATTTCATTGCCTCTCCTAGTCAAACCCATGTGGTGGAGGGTAGCCTCAGTATAGGGGGTGTACTCACTAGACAAAGGTAAGGCCGACTCGGTACCTGGGTCAACCCCTAGGGCTCGAAGAAGAAGAGTGAGATGACGGCTAAAGGGGAGACAACCTCGACTCAGCCTAAGGGAGTCTGCTATAGAGTGAATCATAATATGTGGCAGGTTAAGGGTTCGACCCTCTAGCAGACAAGATACTACAAACATGTCAGAGTAGGAGAGTGCAGTCCTATGACCCGATCTAGGGAGAATCTCATAGGTGACTATGTGGTGAACAACTTTAGGGAGAGTGTTGAGGTCACAGGCCTTAAGCCTAGAGGGCTCCTCACGATCTACGTCTCCTGAAATAATCCTAGTCTGGTGAAGGGAAGAGACCTCACCAGTGATCCACTTATGAGTGGTAGAGACAACAGCCCCAGAGTTGGAGACACCTAGATGCCGAGCAATGATGTCAGGAGTGAGGAAAACTCTCTGACCATTTACAAAGCTGACCAGGTGGGGGGGAGTGTGACGGGTAAAGGTGTGTAGGTTTGCATAGAACTCCCTAACAATCCTAGGATGGGTGTCTGATGGAGTGATAAGAAGGTGCTCCCAACCCTGAACAATGAATGGCTATAAAAAACCATGAGAACGAAAGAGCTGAACACTGTTAGCATGAATGGTTCTCCCAGGATGAACAAACCTGAGAGAAAAAGGCTGAAAAGCAGGATCATGCTCTCTAACAACAGGGAACTCAAAGGGTGGAGAGGCAGGAGGGTCAGAGGAGGGGGACCTAGGAGCCTCAGACTGTCTACTGGATTGACCTCTAAAATATGGATGTCTACGGGCTGTGGTTTTTCTACCCATGTTACCCAAACAACAGCTACAGAGGCAAATGAAAAAAAATAAAAGAACTAACCATAAGCAGCAATACCACAAAACTCATCCCAAAACCAACATAAAAGCCAACTAATAAGCATCACAGAATTATCTTCAAAACCATGCATTGATATCTAAAATCCCAGCTAATCACAACAATAAGATAACCCAGCTTGTAACGACCCGAAAATCGGACCGCTACCGGCGCTAGGATCCAGGTCGACTTAAGGCCGCCGGGACCCGTAGCAAGCCTGACATATAACCTGTAAACCTGTATAATCCCATACATGATCAACAACATGCATAAAAATTAAAACTGTTCTTTCTATGAACATCAACCTGTGCATAACATTAACATAACTTTGATCCCTCTGTGGGATCTCATCTGTGCCCTCAAAGGGTAACATAACCTGTGTTGAGCTGGTTTACATAAACATCATCAAAATCTCTAAGATCATGTATAAAAAGGGATACAACATTCTATGGTCAAGCACACACTAACATCCATAGAACTCATTACAACTATACTGTACTTTTACATTACAATTTGATCATGTCCATTTCTAGCTATTACATAAGCATGACTTCATCACTCTAACCGAACTCCGCACTATATCCTGTACCTGTAAGCCTGGGGGAAAAAAGGGAGAGGGGTGAGCTAGAAGCCCAGTGAGTAGAGCTAGTAAAACACATTAACTCTATGCTCAAATGGAATGCATCATAACACAAACAATTCACATAAGGGTTGGGTGAACTCGTCACCAATTAGTCCAAGTTATCTCTGTGCCAGGCCTGTAGAATGGGGCCTGGTCTTCCTGTCAGAACATACATTACTCACCATTTTTCCAGGGCCTCCTCTGGCTCCTGGTCTTCAAGTCCCATATCCGTGCTAGACCATAGGATGGAATCCTGGTCTTTTCCTTACTCTGTGCCAGGCCTGTAGACTGGGGCCTGGACTTGCTTACTCTGTGCCAAGCCTGTAGCATGGGGCCTGGTCTTCCTGTCTTGGACTAATTGGATCATCCAACATTCACCCACAACAACAACAATTTATGCAATGCGGCATATTCGTGAAAACTAATGCAATCATCCTATTGCATAATCATGATGCATGAAACATGATAAAGCATTTAATTTAAAAGATTAAGTTTTAGTTCCACTCACCTCTGGCTGACTCTGACAACACCGAAGCAGCTGAACTCACTGCTGGGGTCCTCGGTTCCTCGGGTCCGAACCTACACAGGTGGACTCAAATGAGGGACCAAACATACCTGAACATAATTATAAACTACTCCCCAAAAACCCCCTAAAACATCCTGAAAACATCACAGAAAATATGCATGAAATGGCTGAACAGGGCACTTTCGGCGGCACCTTCGGCGGCCGAAAGTCCTGGACAGAGACGAAACTCAGCTAGGTTCGGCGGCACCTTCGGCGGCCGAAAGTGCCAGACAGAGACGAAAGTCTCTTTTCGGGGGCAACTTCGACAGCCGAAAGGCCTGCCTCCCCAGCCACTTTCGGCGGCCGAAAGTACCTTCGGCTGCCGAACCTGGTTTCTGCCAAAGGGCAGAAACTTGGCTCCCTTTGCCCATTTCGCCTCCAAACCTACCAATCATGCATATTTCTCAACTAAAACATGCATACAAGTTCCTAGGGGCCTCAAACATGCATATACCCCATCAACAACACTTCAAACATACTCAAACAACACACATTGTTCAAAACATCAAAATATATCCATAGCTCAATATATACCCTAGCATGCATTTCTACCCTTAGATCTTCATAAAACTTGTAAAAATCATACATTGAGCTTAAGATCGGCTCTTACCTCTTGAAGATCGAGGGTTGAGGAGATCTAAACTTGGAGATGGGAGAAGTTCCAACTTTTGGTCTCCAAGCTCCAAAACTCGTTCTAAGCTCAAAGATCTTCAAAACCAAAGTTATAAACTTGTAAAGATCATGGAAAAAGGAAGGAAAAACTCAAGATAGGGAAAGGATGGCGGAATGCTCACCTTGGCCGAAATGGGGAGAAAAAGCTCGCCCATTTTCGGCTAAGGGACCCTTTTATAGTGGCTGGCCAGACCACGTTCGGGGGCCGAATGTGCCTCCGCATCCATGCAAATGTTCGGCGGCCGAACATGAGTGTAACAGCCCGGAAACCGATACCCTGCCGTAGCGGCTCCAAACTGTTCGGCACTAGGATCCAGATCGGCTTAAGGCCGCCGGGACCCGTAGTAAGCCTCCATACATCCTGAACTTTAGGTATAATCCCATACATGATCAAACTTTCATAAAACTTAAGCTTTGGTCTCATAAAAACCTTTAAACTTGTTTTCCTTACCTCAGCTTGACCTATGCATGAAAACATAGAACCTCATACCAGATGGGTCATCAAGCTTGCTTTAAAAACATGCCTGCTTTGGGTCAAGGGATTGAAACCCTTTCTTCCCTCACGGGCCATTCAAAACTCATAACATTTAAAACATTTTCTCAAGATCATGCATAACAAAAAGGGATTTACCAACACTCTAGGCAAAGCACAACTCTATACCACAAGCATATACTTTTCTTAACTTGGCTCTATCTCTTTACATTAAGCTCATTACTCTTTCTATTCATTCATATCCCATGTCCATACTTCATCATGTCCATAACTAAGCTATACAAGCAAACAAACATACATAGCATTACATAACATATCATCTCTTTACAACTTACATTACATACTATCTCCATAAACATATACAATAAGCATCTCTCCTTATACATAAACATAAACAAAACAAGCTAAGCTATGCTATTACAACCAAACATGGCAACCTATGCTTGAACCTCTTCTATCCCATAGTTCTTCTGACTTACTCTGGCTTGACATACTCTGGTCCTGCAAAACTGGGGTTAAGGGAATGGGGTGAGCTACAAGAGCCCAGTGAGTAGAAACAGAGAAAAACATTTGCTTTAGTTCCTCCATTTTTAGGTATATTATTATCTATTTTATTGTTCCACCCTTTTTATGTATTTTATTATAAAGACATTATATTCAACTCAATTATTCTTCTTATATTTCATGCTTTCATGTATGCGCCATATCACAATTATATCACAACAAACATCTCACCCCCGCTTGAGTTCATGCTAGCAAATCTCTTCCTCTTGCGGGTGATTTTAGAGGGTTCACGTAACGTCCTTCCCCTCAGGGTTAGACATGACCCCAACATTCCCTCTGTCAAAACTTAGCCCCGAAGGAGCTCTCATGGGGCTTTCCTACATGTACTCGCCCGATTGACAAAGACTCATTGACAGACTTGCGGGCTATTGAGGTCGCCTTGGTCCACCCATCACATCATATACATAGCACATTATGCAATGCGTCACCTTCGTGAAACTAGTGCAATCATCCTATAACATATAAACATGGTGCATGGGCATGGTGAACTAGTGCAAACATCCTATTACATAACATGATGTATGAGTATGCTTTAGGCATTTGATTTTCTTAAAATAAAAGATTAAGTTTAGTTCTACTCACCTGAAGCCACTGCTCAACAAACTCAGGGTCAACTAGCACTGAAGCTAGACACCTCTCCTCAGGTCCAATCCTACACAGATGGACTCACATGAGGTACTAAACACATTCTAACATAGACATAAACATCTCCCCAAAAACCCCTCTAAACATTACTAAAACATGCATAGAAAACAGCCATGAAAAGGCTGGACAGGCACTTTCGGCGGCATCTTCGGCGGCCGAAAGTCTCCTCCAGAGACGAAACTCGGGTAGGTTCGGCGGCACCTTCGGCGGCCGAACCTTCTCTCCAGAAACGAAAGTCAGGCACTTTCGGCGGCCGAACATTACCTTCGGCGGCCGAAAGTCTGCTTTCAAGCCAAAACTCAACTTTCGGGGGCAAGGTTAGGCGGCCAAACCATGCATCCATAGGCATGTTCGGCGGCCGAAACCACCTTCGGCGGCCGAACCTGAGTTCATCAGAACTCAGCCTTTGCACACCAGCCTCCAAAACCTTCCAAAACACCCCAAACCTCACATACTCTCTCCCAAGCATGCATACACACTCCCACAAGCAAAGAGAGCAAAGAAACTAGCTTAAACTCCTCAACACAACATCACATAACATACATTGGGCATAAAACCCACATAAACCCTTAACATGCATATCTACCCATTCCAACATAAAACCTTCATAAAACTTACTTAAAACTTCATGAAAACTCAAGGGAAACCAAGATCTACACTTACCTCTTGAAGATCGAGGGTTGGTGCGATCCCTAACTCGGAGGTGTGGAGAATCCAAGCTCCAAAAGCTCCAAGCTCCCAAAACTTCTATTTTAGCTTCAAAACTTCAAACCAAGGGTAGATCTTATGAAAACTTGAGGGATTTTGAAGGAAAGACATACAAACAACCAAGGGAGGGCTGAAACTCACCTGAGTTCAAGAATGGGGAGAAAACTCGCCCATTTCCGATCTGAGGGCTCTTTATAGGTGGCCTGGTCATCAACCTTCGGCAGCCTAACGTGCCCCCTAAACTCATGCATGTTCGGCGGCCGAACCTCACTTTCGGCGGCCGAACCTTGGCTTGCTCCCACAAGACTTTCGGAGGCCAAAGGCGCTCCCGAAGCCTTCACATGTTCGGCGGCCGAACTTCACTTTCGGCGGCCGAACCTGGCAAACGCCTCCTTGGTCTTTCTCTTCAAAAACTCAACTCTTTTCTATTTAAAACCATAAAACACTTAAAAACATTTTAGAAAACCTTTCCTTTACCCTTGCTCTACCCCCCAAAGAGGATCCGACACCCGAGATTCCACCGGACGGTAGGAATTCCGATGTCTGAACGAGCGGGGTCTTACATTCTTCCCCCCTTACAGAACATTCGTCCCCGAATGTTCAAACAAAAACACAAACAAACAATCAAAACCTCAAACTTGCGCTTGAACGCCACAAGCTTCTGCTGCGCTACTCTGATCCTTCTCTTCTTCTTCCTTCACTGCTCTTACTTTTCTCTTCTGCCTTCTATTCTCCTCTTACTCTTCCTTGCTATACTTATACCCTCTATTCTGCCACTCATCTCTTCTCTTCTCATCTTTACTAACTGGCTCCTTCTCACTGTTAGCCCAAAACTAATTCTAACTCTCACAGGTAGTACCCGGATTTCAGATCTATCTTGGAAAACAAACAGCCTCTGCTAGCTGTCCCAATAGATCATCCATCCTGCATGGGAATACCTGCTCTTGGTAGTGACCTTGTTTAACTGCTGACAGTCGTTACAGGGTCTCGAGGATCCATCCTTCTTTTCCCTCACAACTCTGGAGCGTTCCAGGGTGAGGTACTGAGTCAGATAAAACCCCTGTCTACCAAGCACTCTACTACTCCTACGCTCCTCCTACAACTCTGCAGGTGCCATCCTGTGAGGAAAGAGAGAAACGGTTCTGGTACCAAGTACCACCTCTAAACCAAACTCTGCCTCCCTGACCGATGGTAAACCTGATACTAGCCTGGAACCTCTGAACACTCGCTCTATCTATGGCACTAGGGCTGGTTCCCAGACCTGCCTGCTGCCCTCTCAAACTCAACTAAAACTCTCTACTAACCATTCCTATACACTCTACGAGCCTGACAGCTGACATCAAACTTCTAGGCATCCTACACGGTCCTCTCTGAAGCCTACCTCGGACCCATTCTGCATTTCGATCCCGACCACCTTGCGCTGCAGACGCAAGTATTACCAGCTCCACAAGTAGAAAACCAATCCATCCCCCGGCTGACATCCAGACACTCAAGTCTAGGACCTCATGCACGGGTGGAAGGCATCTACCCTCATCGGCCACTGGCCTGAATCTCAGCCACAGATGGATCCTTTCCGGTCTACTAACCCAAAGAGAACACTCTACACCCAGAAGCTATCAACTCAACCTCTCAAAGGCTCCTAGAGCAACAACAGAAAAGGGAAACACACTAGAGCACAAACACACACATCAGAACATGAACAAGTGAGCGTACCTGGCATCACTGCGTTCGATGTGTCTGCTCCCCTTTCTCGATCACTGGCTTGAGCCACATCACCTGCAGCTCGCTGCTGGGACCACATTCTCCTGGGCACAGTAGGACACTCACGCGCGACGTGCCCTTCCTGTCCGCACCTGAAGCATGCCGTTGTCCCAACTCGACAAGGCCCTTTGTGCAACCTTCCGCACCTCAAACATCTTGTAGGACCTTGGCCAGAACTCAAGCCATCTTCAGCATCAAGCCTAAACCTCTTCCACAACCTACCCTTCCTAGTCCTCCCCCATTGCTTAGGGGTTCTGGTTCTTCTCCACTTTCTACCTCTCTTGGTAGCTGTACTCATCATGGAGGGATCAACTTCTCCTGAACTTGAACTCTTAGACTCTCCCATACTTTCTTCATCCATATTCACTTGCAGACCTACATCCCTCCTCTGCACCATAACTTCTCTGCTGACTTCTACAGACCTTTCAGGGTCTCTTGCTCTGTCATCTCCACCTGACCTCGCAAGGGGACAAGGCTCGCTTTCCCACTCAGATGGATCTGACTCTATAGAGCTCCTAGCACCTTGCATCTCAGCTTGTCTGAAACACAACAGGCACACAAGCACACAGGCAAACATAAGCATCACATCACGTAGCATGTCATCATATCATATGGTCCATGTGATAAACACATGACCCCTCATGCAACATATATCATGGATGAACCTGTCACCTACAGCCTACAACATAGCAGAACATGCCATGACCAACTGGGCCAAGGGACACTCTTGGTCGCTCAGCTCATCTCATATCAGTACATATCATGCCATCTCGCAGCTAAGGGACTATCAACATCCATAATACAACATAAATGCACATGCATCACACATGGCATTACACATCATCAAGCAAGACAGGACTCCTCATCCTATCCTAGTGGACATGATCTTACTCTCAATCTTTCTTAATGTGCTTGCCCTCCTAACATCTAGCACAACCTCTTTCCGATGTCTGAGCACCTTCGCATCAAAACACCGTACTCTTGAGGAACCTATGCTCTGATACCAACTGTAACAGCCCGGAAACCGATACCCTGCCGTAGCGGCTCCAAACTGTTCGGCACTAGGATTCAGATCGGCTTAAGGCCGCCGGGACCCGTAGTAAGCCTCCATACATCCTGAACTTTAGGTATAATCCCATACATGATCAAACTTTCATAAAACTTAAGCTTTGGTCTCATAAAAACCTTTAAACTTGTTTTCCTTACCTCAGCTTGACCTATGCATGAAAACATAGAACCTCATACCAGATGGGTCATCAAGCTTGCTTTAAAAACATGCCTGCTTTGGGTCAAGGGATTGAAACCCTTTCTTCCCTCACGGGCCATTCAAAACTCATAACATTTAAAACATTTTCTCAAGATCATGCATAACAAAAAGGGATTTACCAACACTCTAGGCAAAGCACAACTCTATACCACAAGCATATACTTTTCTTAACTTGGCTCTATCTCTTTACATTAAGCTCATTACTCTTTCTATTCATTCATATCCCATGTCCATACTTCATCATGTCCATAACTAAGCTATACAAGCAAACAAACATACATAGCATTACATAACATATCATCTCTTTACAACTTACATTACATACTATCTCCATAAACATATACAATAAGCATCTCTCCTTATACATAAACATAAACAAAACAAGCTAAGCTATGCTATTACAACCAAACATGGCAACCTATGCTTGAACCTCTTCTATCCCATAGTTCTTCTGACTTACTCTGGCTTGACATACTCTGGTCCTGCAAAACTGGGGTTAAGGGAATGGGGTGAGCTACAAGAGCCCAGTGAGTAGAAACAGAGAAAAACATTTGCTTTAGTTCCTCCATTTTTAGGTATATTATTATCTATTTTATTGTTCCACCCTTTTTATGTATTTTATTATAAAGACATTATATTCAACTCAATTATTCTTCTTATATTTCATGCTTTCATGTATGCGCCATATCACAATTATATCACAACAAACATCTCACCCCCGCTTGAGTTCATGCTAGCAAATCTCTTCCTCTTGCGGGTGATTTTAGAGGGTTCACGTAACGTCCTTCCCCTCAGGGTTAGACATGACCCCAACATTCCCTCTGTCAAAACTTAGCCCCGAAGGAGCTCTCATGGGGCTTTCCTACATGTACTCGCCCGATTGACAAAGACTCATTGACAGACTTGCGGGCTATTGAGGTCGCCTTGGTCCACCCATCACATCATATACATAGCACATTATGCAATGCGTCACCTTCGTGAAACTAGTGCAATCATCCTATAACATATAAACATGGTGCATGGGCATGGTGAACTAGTGCAAACATCCTATTACATAACATGATGTATGAGTATGCTTTAGGCATTTGATTTTCTTAAAATAAAAGATTAAGTTTAGTTCTACTCACCTGAAGCCACTGCTCAACAAACTCAGGGTCAACTAGCACTGAAGCTAGACACCTCTCCTCAGGTCCAATCCTACACAGATGGACTCACATGAGGTACTAAACACATTCTAACATAGACATAAACATCTCCCCAAAAACCCCTCTAAACATTACTAAAACATGCATAGAAAACAGCCATGAAAAGGCTGGACAGGCACTTTCGGCGGCATCTTCGGCGGCCGAAAGTCTCCTCCAGAGACGAAACTCGGGTAGGTTCGGCGGCACCTTCGGCGGCCGAACCTTCTCTCCAGAAACGAAAGTCAGGCACTTTCGGCGGCCGAACATTACCTTCGGCGGCCGAAAGTCTGCTTTCAAGCCAAAACTCAACTTTCGGGGGCAAGGTTAGGCGGCCAAACCATGCATCCATAGGCATGTTCGGCGGCCGAAACCACCTTCGGCGGCCGAACCTGAGTTCATCAGAACTCAGCCTTTGCACACCAGCCTCCAAAACCTTCCAAAACACCCCAAACCTCACATACTCTCTCCCAAGCATGCATACACACTCCCACAAGCAAAGAGAGCAAAGAAACTAGCTTAAACTCCTCAACACAACATCACATAACATACATTGGGCATAAAACCCACATAAACCCTTAACATGCATATCTACCCATTCCAACATAAAACCTTCATAAAACTTACTTAAAACTTCATGAAAACTCAAGGGAAACCAAGATCTACACTTACCTCTTGAAGATCGAGGGTTGGTGCGATCCCTAACTCGGAGGTGTGGAGAATCCAAGCTCCAAAAGCTCCAAGCTCCCAAAACTTCTATTTTAGCTTCAAAACTTCAAACCAAGGGTAGATCTTATGAAAACTTGAGGGATTTTGAAGGAAAGACATACAAACAACCAAGGGAGGGCTGAAACTCACCTGAGTTCGAGAATGGGGAGAAAACTCGCCCATTTCCGATCTGAGGGCTCTTTATAGGTGGCCTGGTCATCAACCTTCGGCAGCCTAACGTGCCCCCTAAACTCATGCATGTTCGGCGGCCGAACCTCACTTTCGGCGGCCGAACCTTGGCTTGCTCCCACAAGACTTTCGGAGGCCAAAGGCGCTCCCGAAGCCTTCACATGTTCGGCGGCCGAACTTCACTTTCGGCGGCCGAACCTGGCAAACGCCTCCTTGGTCTTTCTCTTCAAAAACTCAACTCTTTTCTATTTAAAACCATAAAACACTTAAAAACATTTTAGAAAACCTTTCCTTTACCCTTGCTCTACCCCCCAAAGAGGATCCGACACCCGAGATTCCACCGGACGGTAGGAATTCCGATGTCTGAACGAGCGGGGTCTTACAATGAGGTTCGGCGGCCGAACCTTGACTTCCCTCACTCATGCTTTCGGGGGCCTAACGTGCCTCCAAAACGCATGCATGTTCGGCGGCCGAACATGACTTTCGGCGGCCGAACCTGGGTTTTCCTCCAAGGCTATTTTCAAGCAAAAACTCATTTTGTTTCATTCTGAAAACCATTAAAAACATGAAAACATTTTACAAAAACATGATTCTACCCTTCTAGAGGTCTCCGACATCCGAGGTTCCACCGGACGGTAGGAATTCCGATACCGGAGTCTAGCCGGGTATTACATTAAGCCCTAAGCAGGTGGATTGAAAGTATCCCCCATCGGAAAGAGGTAAGGAGGGGGGAAGCCTTATAAGGGCAAGCCCCAAGCGATCACAGTAGACGCGTTTTAAGGGGAAGGATGCGGGGGAAGGACGCTGGGCGTGAACCCTGGGCGTGAACCCTTAGAAACAAAACCGTGAGGGGAAGGCTGGGCCAAGGCCCTCGAACCCGAAGCGGACAATATTTACTGTTGTGGGCCCAGCGAATGTTACAATTGGTATCAGAGCCTGGGCCTCACGAGTACGGTGTGCTGAGCGAGGACGCTCAGGCCTGTAAGGGGGGTAGAAGCCCTAAGCAGGTGGATTGAAAGTATCCCCCATCGGAAAGAGGTAAGGAGGGGGGAAGCCTTATAAGGGCAAGCCCCAAGCGATCACAGTAGACGCGTTTTAAGGGGAAGGATGCGGGGGAAGGACGCTGGGCGTGAACCCTGGGCGTGAACCCTTAGAAACAAAACCGTGAGGGGAAGGCTGGGCCAAGGCCCTCGAACCCGAAGCGGACAATATCTACTGTTGTGGGCCCAGCGGATGTTACACAGCTAATCATAGGAAAAAGAGAGCTAATAAAATAAACAAAAAAAATATTATATATATATATATACCCAGCTAACAGAGAGCAACACAAAAAAAATCCAGCAGATTTTATGTACCCATAACAACAAAACTCATCAAAAACACAAGTGCATTCCTCAATATTGTGGTGGTTCCAAAGGACTTTCACCATCGGGATTTCCTTGTTTCTCAGTTTTCTGATCTGGGTGTCTAAGATCCGTACTGGCTGCTCAACATAGGTGAGATCCTCTTGGATCTCCACATCAGGTTCACTAAGAACCTTGCCCGGATCTGACACGAATTTTCTCAACATAGAAACATGGAAAACCGGATGGATTCTCTCCATTGAAGCAGGCAAGTCCAGCTTGTACGATACACTCCCAATCTTTTGCAAGACTTCAAAGGGTCCGATGTACCACGGAGCCAGCTTACCTTTCTTCCCGAACCTAACCACTCCTTTCATTGGAGACACCTTAAGCAATACCAGATCCCCCTCCTGAAACTCTACTAGTCTTCTGCGGATGTCTGCATAACTCTTCTGTCTGCTTGCAGCTGTCTTGATTCTCTCTCTGATTAAGGGTACCACTCTGCTGGTGATCTCTACTAGTTCAGGCCCTGCCAAGGCCTTTTCTCCAACTTCTTCCCAGCAAACAGGTGACCTGCACTTCCTCCCGTATAAAGCTTCATATGGGGCCATCCCAATGCTAGCATGATGGCTGTTATTGTAGGCAAACTCCACCAAAGGTAGATGTTGCCTCCAAGAACCGCCAAAGTCCAGCACACACATTCTCAGCATATCTTCTATGGTCTGGATGGTCCTTTCTGACTGTCCGTCTGTCTGTGGATGGAAGGCAGTGCTGAAATCCAACCTAGTACCCATAGCATCCTGCAGACTCCGCCAAAACCTGGAGGTGAACTGGGGCCCTCTATCTGACACTATAGAAACAGGAACCCCATGCAGTCTGACTATCTCATTCACGTACACCTGCGCCAACTTGTCCACAGAATAGCCACTCCTGACAGGGATGAAGTGAGCAGATTTGGTGAGTCTGTCCACAATCACCCATATGGAGTCCAATCTGTTGGACGTCGCCGGTAACCCCACTACGAAGTCCATAGCTATATTCTCCCATTTCCACTCTGGAATAGGTAGCGGGTTAAGCATTCCAGCCGGCTTCTGATGTTCCAGCTTCACCCTCTGACACACTTCGCAGGCTGACACAAACTGTGCCACTTCTTTCTTCATAGCTGGCCACCAATAAACCTTTTTCAGATCTTGATACATCTTGGTGGCTTCGGGGTGAATGCTGTATCTTGCATTATGAGCCTCCCTCATAATGTCTCCTTTTAGCCCTATGTCATCTGGTACACACAATCGACTCCCATAGCGGAGGATCCCCTTATTGTCGAATCTGAACTCACTGTCCTTGCCTGACTGAACAGTCCTGGCAATCTTCACTAACTCTGGGTCCTCATGCTGTTTCTGAGCCACTTGCTCCAGAAACACGGGTGTCACTTTCATCTGAGCAACTAAGGCGCCTGTACCAGACAACTCCAACTGTAGGCCTTCCTCAATGAGCTTGTAAAACTCCTTCACCACTGGTCTCCTCTCTGCCGTGATGTGGGATAGACTGCCTAGTGACTTCCGGCTCAGGGCGTCTGCCACGACATTCGCCTTACCCGGATGATACTGGATCTTGCAATCATAGTCACTCAGCAACTCTACCCATCTCCTCTGCCTCAGGTTCAAGTCCCTCTGACTCAAGATGTACTGCAGGCTTTTATGATCTGTGAAGATCTCACATTTTACCCCATAGAGGTAGTGCCTCCACATCTTGAGTGCAAAGATTACTGCTGCCATCTCGAGGTCATGTGTGGGGTAATTCAACTCATGCTTCTTTAGCTGCCTAGAAGCATAAGCAATCACCCTCTCATTCTGCATAAGCACACAACCCAGTCCCACACGGGATGCATCACAAAAGACTGTAAAGTCCTCATCACTAGATGGCAGAGCTAAAACTGGTGCTGAAGTCAACCTCTTCTTAAGCTCTTCAAAACTTTCCTCGCACTGATCGGTCCACAGAAATTTCTGATTCTTCCTGGTTAGTCTGGTTAGAGGAGCTGCTATCTTTGAGAAGTCCTGGACGAACCTCCTGTAGTAACCTGCCAAACCCAAGAAACTCCTGATCTCTGTCACTGAAGTGGGTCTAGGCCAGTTAGCCACAGTTTCTGTCTTCTTGGGGTCTACCTCTATTCCATTCTCTGACACTACATGCCCCAAGAACGAAATGCTCCTTAGCCAGAACTCACATTTAGAGAACTTGGCATACAAGCCATGTTCCCTCAAGGTCTGTAAGACCAACCGCAGATGATGGGCATGCTCCTCTGCATTCCTGGAATACACTAAGATATCATCTATGAAGACAATAACGAAGTGATCCAGGTACTGGCTAAACACTCTGTTCATGAGGTCCACGAATGCTGCAGGGGCGTTGGTTAACCCGAACGGCATCACAAGGAACTCAAAATGCCCATATCTGGTCCTGAAAGCTGTCTTTGGTACGTCCTCTTCCCTGATCCGCAACTGATGGTACCCCGATCTCAGATCTATTTTGGAGAAACAACCCGCTCCTGCTAGCTGGTCAAATAGATCGTCGATCCTTGGCAATGGGTACTTGTTCTTGGTAGTGACTTTGTTCAACTGTCTGTAGTCGATACAAAGTCTAAGGGATCCATCCTTCTTTCTCACAAACAAAACCGGAGCACCCCAGGGTGAGGTACTCGGTCGGATGAAGCCCTTGTCTACCAGCTCCTGCAACTGTTCCTTCAATTCTTTCAATTCTGCTGGCGCCATCCTGTAGGGAGGGATAGAGATCGGTCTGGTACCAGGCATTAACTCAATCTCGAACTCTATCTCCCTAGCAGGTGGTAACCCTGGCAGCTCGTCCGGGAACACATCTAAGAACTCTCTAACCACTGGCACCGAGGCGGGCTCTCTAACCTGACTACTAAGCTCTCTCACATGAGCCAAATACCCCTGACATCCCTTCCTAAGCAACCTACGAGCCTGAAGAGCTGAGATCATACCTCTAGGTGTACCCCTCTTGTCTCCTCTGAAGACGACCTCTGATCCATCCTGACCTCTGAACCTGACTACCTTGTCCCTGCAGTCCAAGGTAGCACCATGGGTAGATAACCAGTCCATCCCTAGAATGACGTCAAAGTCTGTCAAATCTAGAACCACTAGGTCGGCGGACATGCATCTCCCCTCAACAAAAACTGGACTACACTGACAGACTGACTCTGCCACTGATGGATCACACTTGGGTCCACTGACCCAGAGAGGACACTCTAACTCAGAGATCATCAACCCCAACCTCTGGACGGCTCTCGGAGCAACAAATGAATGAGATGCACCAGGGTCCATCAAGGCATATACATCTGAACAACCAATAATTAAGTTACCTGCCACCACGGTGTTAGATGCATTTGCCTCTTGCTGTGTCATTGTGAAGATCCGTGCCGGAGCTGATGGACCTTCACCTCTGAAACCCGCTGAAGAAGAGGCTGCCCCTCTCCCTCTACCTCTGCCACTGGCCTGAGTCATGGCTGGAGCTGCTGGCTGCGCTACACTGCCTGAAGCTGTCTGCTGGGACTGAGCCATTGGGGCCGCTCTTGGACAGTCTCGAGCTATATGCCCCTCCTGACCACATCTGAAGCAGGCGTTCGTCCCAAGCCGACATATTCCCTTGTGTGGCCTACCACACCTTGCACAAATTGCATTATCCGCACCAGAGCTTGAGCCACTTCCAAATCCCAGACTGGACTTGACTTTACTCCAGAACTTGTTCTTCTTACCCTTGGGTTTACCCCATCTTTTACTGCCTGAAGCGGCTGCACTCAAGGTAGAGGGATCTAACCTTCCCCCACCCGGAGTTTTAGAACCGGAAGACTGTGCCACTGTCTGCTTAACTGTCCCCTGAATGATGGCACTAGCCTCTATTCTCCTAGCCATGTCTACTATGGCATGAAAACTCTCTCTATCTGCTGACTGTACCAAGGAGGAATACCTGGGATGGAGCTTCATGATATACCTCCTCGACTTCTTCTGGTCTGTGCTAAGGTCCTGCCCAGCAAACGACAGCAACTCCATAAACCTGTCAGTATATTCGTCTACACTCATGTCATCAGTTTGCCTCAACTGCTCGAATTCTATCATCTTCAATTCCCTTGAACTATCAGGGAAAGCCCATCCTGCAAATTCATTAGCAAACTCCTCCCAAGTCATGCTGTCCACTCTCGGGTTCACATAATTTTTGAACCACTCCCGTGCCTTCTTGCACTTGAGCGTGAACCCGGCCATTTGAATGGCTCTACTATCATCCGCCCCTATCTCATCTGTAATTGCCTTGACCCGCTCCAAGTACACGAACGGATCATTACCTGTCTCAAACTGGGGAGCACCCAGCTTCATATAGTCTGTCATCTTAACCTTGCTCCCACTGGCTGAGCTAGGTCTATGAGGTTGGGCAACTGGGGCTGCTGGTTCTGCAGGTGGTGGAGGTGGTGCAACATCCCCTGGGGTAGGGTTTGCTGTACTGGTATAGGGAGGTGGAGGTGGGTACGTGGGGTACTGAGAGTATGGTGGGTAGTAAGGTGGGTATGGCATGTGTGGAGGGTAAGGGCTAAAACTGGGGTAATCCGATGTACCTCCCATCGAATACCCTGGATGGTGTGAATAGGGTGGGTAGTGATGTGGCTGGACATAACTCGAGGCCTGAGCGCCTCCTTCTGATTCTCCCATGCCCTCTTCCGGCATGCTCACACCGAGACTGCCATCCCTCCTCTGATCTACTTCCATATCCTCAGACATTCCTCCCTGCACTGTTCCCCTTACTGATCTGCTTCTACCCAGATCCAAAGACCTTCTAGGGTCTCTTACTACTCTGTCCCTGTTGGACCTGCTAGACATTGCCCTAGGCAATGCTGGAGGACGGGCGCTCATGCCCTCATCCTCAGGTGGTACTCCAGTCAATCTTGCTGATCGACGAGTTCCTCTCATCCTGTTTTCTGAAAAACAGTACACATCACAAGCAACATTAGCATCATATGGTTCATGTGGGCACACATGAACCCTCATCACATACATCACATATCATAGCATATCATTAATGTACATGCATAAAATCATGGCATTTCACATCATCATGCAAGACAGGACTCCACATCCTATCCTAGTGGACATGATCTTTCCTATTGTGCTTGACCTTCTATAACATCTATGAGCCCGACACTCTAGGTCCGACCATATGAACCTAGGGCTCTGATACCATTCTGTAACGACCCGAAAATCGGACCGCTACCGGCGCTAGGATCCGGGTCGACTTAAGGCCGCCGGGACCCGTAGCAAGCCTGACATATAACCTGTAAACCTGTATAATCCCATACATGATCAACAACATGCATAAAAATTAAAACTGTTCTTTCTATGAACATCAACCTGTGCATAACATTAACATAACTTTGATCCCTCTGTGGGATCTCATCTGTGCCCTCAAAGGGTAACATAACCTGTGTTGAGCTGGTTTACATAAACATCATCAAAATCTCTAAGATCATGTATAAAAAGGGATACAACATTCTATGGTCAAGCACACACTAACATCCATAGAACTCATTACAACTATACTGTACTTTTACATTACAATTTGATCATGTCCATTTCTAGCTATTACATAAGCATGACTTCATCACTCTAACCGAACTCCGCACTATATCCTGTACCTGTAAGCCTGGGGGAAAAAAGGGAGAGGGGTGAGCTAGAAGCCCAGTGAGTAGAGCTAGTAAAACACATTAACTCTATGCTCAAATGGAATGCATCATAACACAAACAATTCACATAAGGGTTGGGTGAACTCGTCACCAATTAGTCCAAGTTATCTCTGTGCCAGGCCTGTAGAATGGGGCCTGGTCTTCCTGTCAGAACATACATTACTCACCATTTTTCCAGGGCCTCCTCTGGCTTCTGGTCTTCAAGTCCCATATCCGTGCTAGACCATAGGATGGAATCCTGGTCTTTTCCTTACTCTGTGCCAGGCCTGTAGACTGGGGCCTGGACTTGCTTACTCTGTGCCAAGCCTGTAGCATGGGGCTTGGTCTTCCTGTCTTGGACTAATTGGATCATCCAACATTCACCCACAACAACAACAATTTATGCAATGCGGCATATTCGTGAAAACTAATGCAATCATCCTATTGCATAATCATGATGCATGAAACATGATAAAGCATTTAATTTAAAAGATTAAGTTTTAGTTCCACTCACCTCTGGCTGACTCTGACAACACCGAAGCAGCTGAACTCACTGCTGGGGTCCTCGGTTCCTCGGGTCCGAACCTACACAGGTGGACTCAAATGAGGGACCAAACATACCTGAACATAATTATAAACTACTCCCCAAAAACCCCCTAAAACATCCTGAAAACATCACAGAAAATATGCATGAAATGGCTGAACAGGGCACTTTCGGCGGCACCTTCGGCGGCCGAAAGTCCTGGACAGAGACGAAACTCAGCTAGGTTCGGCGGCACCTTCGGCGGCCGAAAGTGCCAGACAGAGACGAAAGTCTCTTTTCGGGGGCAACTTCGGCAGCCGAAAGGCCTGCCTCCCCAGCCACTTTCGGCGGCCGAAAGTACCTTCGGCTGCCGAACCTGGTTTCTGCCAAAGGGCAGAAACTTGGCTCCCTTTGCCCATTTCGCCTCCAAACCTACCAATCATGCATATTTCTCAACTAAAACATGCATACAAGTTCCTAGGGGCCTCAAACATGCATATACCCCATCTACAACACTTCAAACATACTCAAACAACACACATTGTTCAAAACATCAAAATATATCCATAGCTCAATATATACCCTAGCATGCATTTCTACCCTTAGATCTTCATAAAACTTGTAAAAATCATACATTGAGCTTAAGATCGACTCTTACCTCTTGAAGATCGAGGGTTGAGGAGATCTAAACTTGGAGATGGGAGAAGTTCCAACTTTTGGTCTCCAAGCTCCAAAACTCGTTCTAAGCTCAAAGATCTTCAAAACCAAAGTTATAAACTTGTAAAGATCATGGAAAAAGGAAGGAAAAACTCAAGATAGGGAAAGGATGGCGGAATGCTCACCTTGGCCGAAATGGGGAGAAAAAGCTCGCCCATTTTCGGCTAAGGGACCCTTTTATAGTGGCTGGCCAGACCACGTTCGGGGGCCGAATGTGCCTCCGCATCCATGCAAATGTTCGGCGGCCGAACATGAGGTTCGGCGGCCGAACCTTGACTTCCCTCACTCATGCTTTCGGGGGCCTAACGTGCCTCCAAAACGCATGCATGTTCGGCGGCCGAACATGACTTTCGGCGGCCGAACCTGGGTTTTCCTCCAAGGCTATTTTCAAGCAAAAACTCATTTTGTTTCATTCTGAAAACCATTAAAAACATGAAAACATTTTACAAAAACATGATTCTACCCTTCTAGAGGTCTCCGACATCCGAGGTTCCACCGGACGGTAGGAATTCCGATACCGGAGTCTAGCCGGGTATTACATTAAGCCCTAAGCAGGTGGATTGAAAGTATCCCCCATCGGAAAGAGGTAAGGAGGGGGGAAGCCTTATAAGGGCAAGCCCCAAGCGATCACAGTAGACGCGTTTTAAGGGGAAGGATGCGGGGGAAGGACGCTGGGCGTGAACCCTGGGCGTGAACCCTTAGAAACAAAACCGTGAGGGGAAGGCTGGGCCAAGGCCCTCGAACCCGAAGCGGACAATATCTACTGTTGTGGGCCCAGCGGATGTTACAATTGGTATCAGAGCCTGGGCCTCACGAGTACGGTGTGCTGAGCGAGGACGCTCAGGCCTGTAAGGGGGGTAGAAGCCCTAAGCAGGTGGATTGAAAGTATCCCCCATCGGAAAGAGGTAAGGAGGGGGGAAGCCTTATAAGGGCAAGCCCCAAGCGATCACAGTAGACGCGTTTTAAGGGGAAGGATGCGGGGGAAGGACGCTGGGCGTGAACCCTGGGCGTGAACCCTTAGAAACAAAACCGTGAGGGGAAGGCTGGGCCAAGGCCCTCGAACCCGAAGCGGACAATATCTACTGTTGTGGGCCCAGCGGATGTTACACAGCTAATCATAGGAAAAAGAGAGCTAATAAAATAAACAAAAAAAATATTATATATATATATATACCCAGCTAACAGAGAGCAACACAAAAAAAATCCAGCAGATTTTATGTACCCATAACAACAAAACTCATCAAAAACACAACCAAAATAAAGTAACCCAGCTTAATCAACATGTATTAACCCAGCTAATCAGTTATTGCACCAAGCCCATATTCAAAACCAGAAATTAAAAAAAATTTTGATTGCTTCATAATTTGCAAAAAAAAAATTATGTAAAACAAAACCAAACAAATAAAACAACCCAGCTAACCAACATGTATTAACCCAGCTAATCAGTTATTGCACCAAGCCCATATTCGAAAATAACATCAAAATCTAAGCTTAGACAGATTAGAGAGCTAAAAGCAACATCAAATCAACACAAAATAAACCAAAACGCATAAAAACGGAGAGAGAAAATAGAAAACTTACCCAAATGAAAAAGCTCGAAATGGGTTCCTTGAGAAGAAAAATAAGGCGTTTTGAGGCGTTTGAGTGAAAGGAAAGATGAAAAATGGAGGTTTTTGAGGGAAAAAAGGCTCAGAAACAGCAAGTTTTGCGAGGGAGAACGAAGGGAGCTTCGGGGAGAGAGAGAAAGCTTCGGGGGAGAGAGAGAGTCGCGCGAGGAAGACGATGAGCTGTCGCGGGGGTTTTTAAGGAACGCGCAGTTTCGGCGGCCGAACTAATCTTCGGCGGCCGAAACTGGGCAAGTTTAGGAGGCCGAACTTAAACTTCGGCGGCCGCAACTTCATAAAGTTCGGCGGCCGAATAAAGTGTTAGGCGGCCGAAAAGGAGAAAAGAAAAAGACAAGAAAGTTTCCGCTTTTCATATTGCCCTTGAAATTGAAGGTTAGGGGGTCGAATGTGCCTCCGAACCTGGAATTTTTGGGCTTCCTCCCCCCCCTTTTTTTTTTAAATTTTAAAAATAAATAATTAAAACTATATCAAACAATCTAACAAACTTTCAAAGAGATAATCACAGAATAATAATAAAATAAAAACACTCAACAAACAACACCATTTAGCATTCCCAATTCCCTTTTAATGAAGTTAAATCTTTCTTCATTTAGGGGTTTAGTGAAAATATCAGCTAATTGGTTGTTGGTATCCACAAATTCAAGAACAACATCACCATTTAACACATGATCACGAATGAAATGATGTCTAATGTCAATATGCTTAGTTCTAGAATGTTGAATGGGGTTCTTGGTTAAATTGATTGCACTTGTATTATCACATTTAATAGGAATGTGATCAAGAGACACTTCAAAGTCTCTTAATTGTTGTTTAATCCAAAGGATTTGACTACAACAAAGACCCGCCGCCACATATTCGGCTTCGGCGGTTGAAAGTGCAACCGAATTTTGTTTCTTGCTACACCAAGAAACAAGAGATTGTCCTAGAAGTTGACAAGTACCCGAGGTACTTTTCCTATCAAGAATGCTTCCGGCAAAGTCGGCATCCGAGTAGGAACATAAACTAAAGGATGTACTTCTAGGATACCATAATCCCAATTGTAATGAACCATTTAAATATCTAAGAATGCATTTAACGGCATGCAAATGAGACTCTTTAGGACATGATTGAAAACGTGCACATAAGCATACGGAAAACATGATATCCGGTCTAGATGCGGTGAGATATAAAAGGCTTCCGATCATACCTCTATAGAGCTTTTCATCAATTGGCTTACCCTTTTCATCCTTGTCAAGCTTGGTGTTTGTGCTCATTGGAGTTCTACTAGGCTTGCTATTCTCCATTCCAAACATTTTGATTAGCTCCTTTGTGTATTTGGCTTGGTTGATGAAGATGCCATCCTTAGCTTGTTTGATTTGAAGCCCAAGGAAGAATTTGAGTTCTCCCATCATGCTCATCTCAAACTCACTTTTCATAACTTTTGAGAACTCTTCACACAAGCACACATTAGTAGCACCAAATATAATATCATCAACATATATTTGTACTACAAGGATGTCATTTTCATGATTTTTTACAAAGAGCGTTGTATCCACTTTGCCTTTTGAAAAACCATTTTGCAAAAGAAAATTGCTTAGTCTTTCATACCAAGCTCTTGGAGCTTGTTTTAAACCATATAAAGCTTTAGACAATTTAAAAACATGATTTGGAAGGTCATGATTTTCAAACCCCGGAGGTTGCTCAACATAAACCTCCTCCTCAATAAAACCATTTAAAAAAGCACTTTTCACATCCATTTGAAAGAGATTAAAATTCATGTATGATGCATATGCAATCAAGATTCTAATGGCTTCTAATCTAGCTACGGGGGTAAAAGTTTCATCATAGTCTATGCCCTCCTCTTGGTTATAGCCTTTAGCTACCAACCTAGCTTTGTTTCTAATGATATTGCCATCTTCATCAAGCTTATTTCTAAACACCCATTTGGTGCCTATAGTGGGGTGATGTTTTGGTCTTGAAACTAAGGTCCAAACCTTGTTTCTTTCAAATTGGTTGAGTTCTTCTTGCATAGCAAGAACCCAACTCTCATCACTAATAGCCTCATCTATAGACTTAGGTTCTATATGAGATATGAATGCAATATTATTACATACATGTCTAATAGAAGATCTAGTAGTTACCCCTTGTGATGTATCACCAATTATTTGATCCTTGGG
Source organism: Manihot esculenta (assembly GCF_001659605.2). Taxonomy (NCBI): domain Eukaryota; kingdom Viridiplantae; phylum Streptophyta; class Magnoliopsida; order Malpighiales; family Euphorbiaceae; genus Manihot; species Manihot esculenta. Next base: position 3,521,564 of record NC_035168.2, on the reverse strand, counting down.
ATGATCTTTCTTGTAGGCCCAATCCCTTGGCAAGTCATGTTGGACTCCTTGACTTTGTGTAATTTGCATTTGTTGCTCTTGAAGTCCAACTTCATCTTCCTTTGCCTCTATTGAATCCTCCTTGGGTTGACTTTGATCTCCATGAGGTTGAGGATCTTCAAAGGTCAACTCATCAAGGTTACCTACAAGATCATCATCACAAGAGACATCCTTTCTAGGAGCAAAGGGATTAGATTCATAAAAAACAACATGCATTGACTCTTCAACTATCAAGGTTCTTTTATTGAATACTCTATATGATTTACTAGAGATAGAGTATCCCAAGAAGATACCTTCATCGGTTTTGGAGTCAAATTTGCCTAGATTATCCTTATTGTTTAATATGAAGCATTTACAACCAAAAACTCTAAAATAACTAACTCTAGGTTTCCTTCCATTCCAAAGCTCATAAGGAGTCTTATTTAAGAGAGGTCTAATTAAAACTCTATTTGAAACATAACAAGCCGTATTTATGGCTTCCGCCCAAAAATAAGTAGGTAAATTATATTCTCTTAACATAGTCCTCCCCATATCTAAAAGAGTTCTATTTTTTCTTTCAACAACACCATTTTGTTGGGGAGTCCTAGGAGATGAAAAATTATGAGTGATCCCTAACTTATTACAAAAGACTTCAAATTTTTCATTTTCAAATTCTCTACCATGATCACTCCTTATTGAAGAAATTTGAAAATCCTTTTCATTTTGAACTTTCTTTGTAAAAATTTTAAAAGCATCAAAACAATCATCCTTATGAGCAAGGAACACAACCCAAGTATACCTAGAGTAGTCATCAACTATAACAAAACCATAATGCATGCCACCAAGACTAGCTACTCTAGTTGGACCAAATAAATCCATATGCAAGAGTTGCAAAGGTCTAGAAGAGATTACCTTATTAATAGCTTTAAAGGAACTCTTAACTTGCTTACCCATTTGACATGCATCACATACTTTGTCCTTTTCATATTTGATCTTTGGAAGGCCATCAACTAGCTCATCTTTGCTTAAATTTTTGAGGAGATCCATGCTAGCATGAGAGAGCCTTCTATGCCAAATCCAAGAGTTATCACTAATAGACACAAAGCACTTCATATCTTGGTTAGTCATAGCTTGTAAGTCAATAAGATAAATATTTTCAACTCTTTCACCAACAAACAATATTTTGTTATCCGACATTCTCGAAACAAAACATGATTTTGGTTCAAAGATAACTCTACAACCTTTATCACATAATTGACTTACACTTAATAAATTATGCTTCAAACCATCAACTAATAGAACTTTATCAAGAATATGAGAGTTTTCCTTACCGACTTTACCTATGCCAACAATTTTACCTTTTCCATTGTCTCCAAAAGTTACTTGTCCACTTCCGTCTTTCTTTTCAAGAGAGATGAAGTGGCTTGAATTTCCGGTCATGTGCCTTGAACATCTACTATCTAGATACCATTTGCTTTCAATTTTTGAGGATTTCAAGCACACCTAGAAAAAGGAATTCAAACACTTTTAGGTACCCAAATGTACTTGGGTCCTTGGGGGTTAGTCGTTCCACTATCCAATCTCCATATACTACCATATCCAAGATGCAATTTTCTAATAGTGCACTTATAATTGGTATGACCAAACTTGCCACAATAGTGACAATGACCATTGAACCTTCTTACTCTTGGTCCATAGGTGAGTGAGTGTGTTTGAGTTCTCATGTGGCCATTTCTCCTTTGTTTATTAAAAGCATGTGAGCAAGAGATATGATTAGAGTGGTGATTTTGTGAACTAGAAGTGTGTGTTCTATAATGATCATTTCTCTTATGTGCAAATTGCCTAGGTGTGTGTATTATATGAGTGTTGTAACTAGTGGATTGGTGTACATGTGCATTTCTCATAGACATATTACTAGTAGAGGCTTTAGGCACATTTGCATTTGAGCTAGAAACCTTAGGTTCATGTGAGTTAGTAGCTTTAACAAAAACGGTTTTAGAAAAGTTTGCTTGAGTTGATTTATCATAGCCAAGGCCATACTTGATGCTAGAAGACCTTTGAGAGTCTAAAATTTCATCAAGTTTGTCCTTGCCTTTTAAAAATTTTGAAAGAGAATTTTTCAACTCAAGGACTTCATTTTTCAACTTTTTATTTTCTAATGAGAGCTCATCTAAGGATTTTTGTAAAGGATCATTTAAGGGTAAAGGTTCCTTAGGTGAATTCTCACTTTCCTTTTTCAAGCTAGCTAACTCACATTTCAAAAACTTGTTTTTCTTATGACTCTTTTTAAGCTCATCATTCATCAATTTTAAAGCACCTACAAGTTCATCATATGAAAACTCAACAACATCATCACATAAAGTAGAGTCATCAAGTATAGTTACCTCATCGGAGCTTTCCTCTAGAGCCATGAAGCACATGTTGGCAATTTCATCACCAACCTCCTCCTCTTCGGTATCACTTGACTCATCCCATGTTGCTTTGAAGGCCTTCTTCTTGAACTTCTTGATAGGCTTCTTCAACTTGGGAAAATCCACTTTGTAGTGACCCGGCTTATTACACTCATAGCAAATGACAACTTCCTTTTTGCTTGATTCACCCTTTTCCTTTCTAAAATTCTTCCTTGGGATGAACTTTTTATTTTGAAGAAGCAACTTCCTTATTCTCCTAGTTACCAAGGATAGTTCTTCCCCACTTATCTCTTCTTCTTCCTCACTAGTATCTTCGGAGGCTACCCTTAGAGCAATGTTCTTTTTCATCTTGCTAGGTTCCTCCACTTGCTCTCTCTTTAGAGTCATCTCATAGTCAATGAGATTTTCCAAGAGTTCATCCAATTGCACTTTGCTCAAGTCTTTGGCATCCTTTAAAGAAGTTACCTTTGGTAGCCATTCTTTAGGTAGACATCTAAGGATTTTCTTTACCAACTCTTCATTTGTGAATGTCTTCCCAAGAGATTTCATCCCTCCAATGATCTCAATGAATCTATCATACATTTGACTAATAGTTTCATCGGATTTCATCTTGAACAACTCATATTGATAGATGAGGGATTCCATCTTGTTTTCCTTGACTTGATTGGTGCCTTCATGAGTGACAACCAAAGCATCCCAAATTTCCTTGGCGGTGGATTTCATGCATACTTTGTTGTACTCACTTCTACTAAGAGCACAAAACAAGATGTGAATGGCTTTGTCATTGAGGGCTACTCTTCTCTTCTCTAGCTCACTCCATTCACTCTTAGGTTTTTGCTCTTGGTTTCCATCTATCACTCTTGTGGGAAAGAAGGGACCATTCTCTACAATATCCCACAAATCAAATCCTTCCGATTTGAGGAAATAATACATTCTATTTTTCTAATATAGAAAGTCATTTCCATCAAAGAAAGGTGGTCTCACAACCGATTGACCTTCTTGAGAATTGAGGGCTGCCATTAGATCTTTACTCCAAGATAGTTATATCTTCAAGATAGGGAGACTTAGCTCTGATACCACTTGTTGTCCCTTGAAGCAACCCAAGAGGGGGGGTGAATTGGGTTTATAAAAAATTTAAAGGAAAAAGCACAAATTAGAAGGCAATAAGGAAGAGGATAATCAACACAAGGATTTATAGAGGTTCAGCTATCCCAAGCCTACGTCCTCTCCTCAAGGTCCACCTTGAGAGTTCAACTCCACTATCAAATCTTCTTTGGGTGAAGATTAAAACCCTTACAATCTTAGAGCAAGCTTTTGCTCTTTACAAATCTCTTTTTCACTCAAGAGCAATTCTTTGCTCAATGCCACACTCACAACAACAAAATCTCTCAACAACCTTTACTCACTCTGAAAAGCCAACCAATTACAACTCAAAAACAAGCTTTCAAGAAATTAATGCTTTGGCTCAAGGTTTAGAGAGAGAGAATGAAAAATGTTGTGATCTCAATAAATATTTGCTTAGATGGTTGTTGTAACCTCTTCACATCAAAAACTCATTGTATTTATAGTTCAGTCATAAATATGGCCGTTGGGGATGCATTAAATACAAATAGAGCCGTTCATGTTCAGAAATAACCGTTATATCTTTCTCAGAGAAATTCAGGTTCGGCGGCCGAACCAATTGAGGTGAAGAATATCACTCTTTAAAAAAGGACTTTCGGCGGCCTAAAGTTTAAGTTCGGCGGCCGAACATGAGGGACTTTCGTCTCTGTCCCTTTCTTTCGAAAGCCGAACTTTAGGCTTCGGAGGCTGACTTAAAAGCACACTTTCGGCGGCCGAAGGTAATGTTCGGCGGTCGAACATAGGTGACTTTTGCCTCTGTCCTTCACTTTCGGAAGCCAAACATTTAGCTTAGGGGGCAAACCACCTTCGGCGGCCGAAAGCCAATGTTCGGCGGCCGAACATACAAGACTTTCGTCTCTGTTCCTCACTTTCGGAAGCCGAAGGATGCACTTTAGGGGGCAGGATGAAAACACACTTTCGGCGGCCGAAAGTCAATGTTCGGCGGCCGAACATGTGAGACTTTCGTCTCTGTCCCTGACTTTCGGAAGCCGAAGGTTGGCTTTAGGGGGCAAAAATTATTTCATTAAATTCTTTGAAAAATCATAACTTAGGCTATAAAAATCCATTTTTCAATCCGTTTGAATTTTTGTAATCCATATTTTTAGATCTTTGATTTTGATAAAAAATAATTTCAAAATCATTACTTTTGGAAAATATCATTTTAGTCCCTAAAAGACAATTACTTAAAAAAAAGGCCATATCTAAAAAACTTTTAGAAAAGAAGGAAACCTTGAGCCATCACAATTAATTACCTGAAATTCACAATAAATAAATTGGCAACGTATAATAAGAAAGAAAATACTTTATAATCCCTTTCTTGTAGTATACTTCCATAATTAGCACTTTTCACTCTTGTGACTGAAGCAATTCCATTTATTTTAATAAGGGACCTGCAAGCTCAATACAAAACACCTTTGAAGATAATTAGTAGCACACCAATTGTTTATTAATCATCAAAACAAGGATTAAAACATTTAGGTCTAACAAATTTGATTTCACTTGGGTTTTAGACGTTTAGTTCAACTAGAGGTGTGAAATCGATCGGTTCAATTTTAAATCGAAAAAATTAAAAATTAAAAATTAAAAAAATTAAAAATTAAATTAAATTAATTATTAAAATATAACTAAATCAAATTAAACCGATAAAAATTAGTTTAATTTCCGTATATTAAAATTAAAATTTATAAATTTAATACATTTGAGTTTAAACCGCTGATTGAGTTGAATATGAGAATGGAGAAAAGAGTTTGAGTTTAAGTTGCTGATTGGATTGGATAAGGATTAATATAATACTATATAGTAAAATCGATTAATTTGGTTAGTAATTATTTAATACATTTAAATTGAATCAAATTAAAAATCGAATAATATGAAAAATATTAATCAAATCAAATTGAATGTTTCAATTAACCGAACTGTTAATCTAAAATTAATGGGTTGGATTCAATTTTCCAATTTGAACTTCTCCCAAACTTCAAGAATTGGGATTGGAATTTCTTATTGTAGAATTTTAGTGTCGGTAAGAGCACAATTTAATAATGTCCTTTTTTTTTTTATTTCTATTTAGAATAAAAATCTTGCAAAAATTTAATTCTGTTGATTTTTTATTTAAAAAAAATAAATTTTACATAATTTTATAAAAAAATATTTGAATTATTTTATGTAAAATTAATTATATTAAATAAAGATTTTTTTATTTCAACTTAAATATTTATATACTTGAATGGAGAAAAAAAATTTTTACTAAGCTTTTGTAGATTTAAAATAGAGTTTCAGAAAAAAAAAATCTCTCGTTTTCCAACATTTATGATAAAAAATAAGTGAATAAAAAATATTTTTTAATTAAAAAATAAATTATATTTAAAGAAAATGACTTATTTGTTTAGCAAATCATTTTCTTGACTTTACAAATTTTATTAATATTATCATATATAAATTTATCAATTTACTTTATTTTCAAAATTATAATTGAAAATAAAAAACAAGTTATTTTTTAAAAAAAATTTGTGAATCTAAAATTTTTTAATAAAAATTTATATAATAAAGAAAAAATCGTAGATAATAACCTATGGATTTAAATTAATTGATGTCATTAAATAAATACTATACTTATGCTACATATCATATTTTTAAGTCCCTATTCTATTAATAGTATATTGATTTTTTTAATTGTATTATAATTTTAAACATTTGTTGCAATTTAATATACTATTAAAAATTGAGTTTGATAATGATACTGGTATGGAATTTTATTTAATAAAAAAATCATAATTTTCATTTTTAAAAATAAACTTCTTTTTCTCTTAAAAAAAGTAAAGCACAAATTTATTGTAATTAAAATTACGTATATTAATAAAATAAATAGAGAGTTTTTTTTTTAATATATGGAAATTACTTTTTAAGCCCAGAATTATACCAAAATTAATATATATATATATATATATATATATATATATATTAAAAAACTCATTAGTTTAATTTCTATATTTTTACACTGTTAAATTAAAATTTAGAGATGAAAAAGTAATTTATTTTTTTAATATAAATGAGTTTACAACTTATTACTTTTAATATAATATATAATAGGTGACATAGTGCTATCAAGTGATGCTGAAAAATAGAAAAATAAAGAATATTAAACGAAAATGACAGCAAAACAAAACTAAATAGACTTTAATTAATTAATTAATTAAGCAAATTAGGAAGATGCCTAAAAACAAAACAAAACAAGAGCAGTCTCTGCAATAAGGCATTGCATGAGGATTAGCTGAAGTCAGCTGATACTGACGACTAATCCACCGGCAGGCCAGACGTCGCCGTTCCGTATATTTTATTTCCTAAAACCAAAACCCAAAGGCTACGCTCTCACGAATCAAAACGGGCGCGTAAACGAAAAGTCAGTGGCGGATGAAAACCAAGTTTTTTGAGGGAAAAAAGGCTTAGCGTAGAAACAATGGGCAGTGGTATTTATTCAGTGTCAGAGAGACACCGACACACTCACTACCTTCCGTGTAGAACTCGAAAACCCACGCCCCCCTCAACGCACGTGATTCTCCCTCTCGGCTTCTCCTTGGAGCTCCCACTCACCTTCCCATGTATTTATTTATTTTTGTCATTAATGTCTAAATTAAATGTTTCCGTATCTATTTATGGATATTTTATAATATTAAAATAAAATTTAATATAATTTATTAATGCTATAACAACCTAATGTATTTAAACTTCTCAATTTTTCAACATACATTAATAAATCAAGAAAATTAGTTAAACTAAACTTAATTTAAACATTTTTAGTTAAATTAAATATTTGTAATATACCATTTCTTATAAAGGAAAGTGAGTATATACATATTATAATTGCATTATTTAAATAAAATAAATAATATATTCTCTCTATCTAATTAAAATAAATTTACTTTTTATATTTTTTATTTCATAATTTTTATTTTTTTATTTTTTTAAAAGTCTTGTAAATAATAATAATTTTTAAATGTAATTAAAAAAATATTAATATAATAAATAAAATAAAATTATTAAGAGACAATAAAAAATACCTTTTATTTTTTTATTTTTACTTTATATCAAATAATTTAATTTATATCAAAATAATATATTGTGTTAATATTTTTAACAGTATTTAAAAATTATTTTTATTTATTAATAATATAATATTATAAAATATTATTTTAATATAAATTAAATTATAAAAATTGATGAAATCAAAATTTTTTAAAACTTTTCTTTAAAATAATAAATAAAAAATATATATTAAATAGAAATATATTAAAATTTTAATAAATAAATCACAATAAAAGTAAAAAAGTAAAGTAAATTTGATGGAGAGCGTAGAAAACAACAGTAATTTTTCAGAAAAGAAAAAGGTCAAAAAACAAAAAAAAAAAACAAAGAGAGAAGAAGAAGAGGGTAGGCGTGGCTTAAGAAGAAGAAGAAGAATAAGGAGAGAGTGAGTTAAAAGCGTAAGGAAGAGTGCGGCTTATGCCAGCGCTAGATTGGAAATCTATTCCGTGTGAACCCCACTTCCAGCCTGTACCAACTTCCCTCTTCACTCTCTCTCTCCTTTTTATTATTATTATTTTTTTAATTAATTACTTTAATAGGTGTCTCATCTCTGCAATTACCATTACTTCCCAAGTCTTCTTCTTCCTCCTATTCCACTTTTTCTTCTCTAAGCAAAACCCCAACTCCCGATATCTCCCTCTCTCCCACTCCTTCCCTCCACTTTAACTCGCTCTTCACAAATTCACAATTCAATCCCCAATTCCTAAATCCCCTCTTCTTTGAGCGCCATGGATCTTCACGTCTATGGTGTCTCCAAGTTCTTTTCTTTTCTCTCCTGTTTTCTCTTCCTTTTCTTCACCATCTCTGCATTTCCTCAACACCCATCTTCTAATAACACTGGTATCAACTCTAACTCTGTTCTTGTTGCTCTTCTTGACTCGCATTATACTGAGTTGGCTGAACTCGTTGAAAAGGCTCTTCTTCTTCAGACTCTTGAAGATGCTGTTGGTAATCATAATATTACCATTTTTGCTCCTAGAAATGAAGCTTTGGAGCGTCAGCTTGACCCTGAGTTTAAGCGATTCTTGCTTGAGCCTGGGAATCTTAAGTCTCTTCAGACTCTCTTGATGTTCCACATTATTCCTCAGCGCGTTGGATCCAGTGATTGGCCTAGTGAAAAATCCAAGCCTGCTAGGCATTCCACTCTGTGTAATGACCATCTTCACTTGATCAGCAAGAGTTCTGGCAAGAAAGTCGTTGACTCCGCCGAGATTATCCGACCCGACGACGTTATCCGTCCCGATGGTGTTATCCACGGCATCGAGCGCCTTCTAATCCCACAATCCGTGCAAGAAGACTTTAACCGGAGGAGGAATCTCAGATCTATATCTGCTGTGTTACCAGAGGGCGCACCTGAGGTGGATCCCAGAACCCACAGGTTGAAGAAACCAGCAGCACCTGTTCCAGTTGGTGCACCACCAGTGCTACCCATTTATGACGCTATGGCTCCAGGTCCTTCTCTGGCTCCGGCGCCAGCTCCAGGTCCCGGCGGGCCTCACCACCACTTCGACGGTGAGAGCCAGGTCAAGGATTTCATCCAAACACTATTACATTACGGTGGGTACAACGAAATGGCAGACATCCTAGTGAACTTAACCTCGCTAGCCACCGAAATGGGGCGTTTGGTTTCCGAAGGGTATGTGCTCACCGTCTTAGCACCAAACGACGAAGCCATGGCCAAGCTAACGACGGACCAGCTAAGCGAGCCCGGTGCACCGGAGCAGATTATTTACTACCATATCATCCCGGAGTACCAAACGGAGGAAAGCATGTACAATGCAGTGAGGAGATTTGGGAAAATAAAGTACGACACACTGCGTTTGCCTCACAAGGTGGTGGCTCTGGAGGCTGATGGATCGGTGAAATTCGGATCTGGTGATACGTCGGCGTATTTGTTCGATCCAGACATTTATACAGACGGCAGGATTTCCGTGCAGGGAATTGATGGAGTTTTGTTCCCGGAGGAGGAGAAAGAGACTGTTAAAAAACCAACGGCCGCCGTCAAGGTTGTCACCAAGGCGAGGAGAGGTATGTTTCTTTTTCTTAATTAATTTAGATGATTAATCCAGTCACTGTTTTGGCTGTAATTTTGTGTCGGTGCAGATTAGGGTTGTGTTAAAATTGGATTAAGAAGGTTAATCTTTTTTATTAACAATAATAAACATAGGTTTGTCCGAGTCTCAGTCATTTCGAGTTCGAGCACTTATCTAGATTAATTAAGATAAAGATTAGATAGGGGAAGTTTTAGTATGTGTGGTGATGATTGGTGCTTGGTGGTGGGACAAGGAATACCCACTTAGCAAATTGTGGTCTTTTTAGCTTTTGATGAGCTTGTCTGCGACTCCAGCATCTCCAACACCTGGACCTAGCGTAGCTGTTAAGCATAAAAAAGTGGGAAGATTATATTAAAACGGTGCCGAATTTGTCTAAATACGAAGAAGGTTCTCAAATAATTTAGGACAGAAGTATTAACAAGAATCCTATGGTGCTTGGACTCACCGACGCTAGGACAAGAAGTCCATGTGATTAATTTATAAAATAATTAATGAAAAATCAAAGGCTTCCTAGCTGTGATCCACATTCTTGTACTGTACCCCACCACAATTTTATTACATGATCTCTTCTGTCTTGTTTGTTTTTTTTTTTTTTTTTTTTAATTGTTAACTCAAGTTGACTTAAATTTTAATGTTTATTAATTAGTTAAATTAAATTTGGGATGTGCAGGGAAGTTGATGGAGGTAGCTTGTAGAATGCTTGGAGCTTTTGGACAAGATTCACATTTCAATACATGTCAATGAATCTGCACAGCTAAAAATAATAGTAAAAGATGGGAACCATGAAAAAAGAAAAGAGAAAATGGTGAGTCCTTAAGGCTTTTGTTTAATAAAAATCACAGACAAATGGGATTTGATGGATTGCCATGTTTGTATGATTTTCACTCAGAATCCCAGAAGAGAGAGAGAAAGAGTTGTTATTTTGTTATAATTACTGTAATTACATATCAATTTTTTAATTAAATTTTCTATTTTTAAATGTATGATTCAGTGTCACTGTACTGTATCTATGAATAGAACTTGGAAAACTCCTTCCTTTTTTTTTTTAATCACGGGTTGTGTTCTGTTTGGGCTGTCTTTGCATCTTTTGCTTGTGAATCAATTTTAGAATGAATATTTTATTATTATTATTATTATTATTATTAGCAGTGATATTTGTTTTGTGTGGAAATTAGAGATTCGTGGATAATAAGATAAAAATTGTAGTAATTGTGAAGATTGAGACAGCCAAAAACTAGCTGGTCCTTCACGTTGATGTTGCTGGCTGCCATGCCTATGTAATAAAAATAATTAAATTAAATAAAAAAAAGAGAAAGAGAGAGATAGGACCCTATCATTGTCAATTATTAGTTTGATGGTTAAGTAAAGTTTATATTAGTAACTTTATTTTTGTGGGATCAATTCCATTGATAAAAAAATAAATAAAATTATTTTTAGCTTTTATATAAAAATCTTTGTTATTGTTTTTAATCACATAAAATTTTTATTTGCGACATATATTTAACTAAGTAATTAATATATTTTTATTTTACATAATCAAGTATAGAGTAAGAATTTAGAAAAAGGGCAAAACAGGGGTGTGGTGTACAATCCCGTGACACCAAGATATATATATGGTTTTGCTGTACAACGCAACAAACAAATGGTTAGGTTTGGAATTTTTCATCTTTAGATGGTGTCATCTACTCATGCCTCACTCCCTATCTATTAAGCAGCACAAACGATATCATTTCTTCTCTTTACTATACTAAAAAAATTGTAAATTCATTTAAGTTGTTCTGGGAAAATTAAAATTAAATAATAATAATAATAATAATATGATAGAGGAATCTATTTATTTTATATGAAAAAAACTTAAAATTTATTTTTTTTAAATAATTTTTTTTGACATGATTTATTTTCGGCCAATTGATCCAATGTTTATATGTGTTTGCATTTTAATTTAAATTTTTTGATTTTGGTTTAATTGTATGTTGATGTAATTTTAATTAATTTGTAAATTTAATAATTTGTGTTAATTTAATTGTTTAAATATGTCACATATATTATTATAATTATTTTTTAATTAATCGATTGATTAAAAAAAATTTAATATTTATATCATTTTATATTTTAATTTAAACATTTAAATTTTAAATAAATTGGCTCAAAATTTATATTTGAATATAATTTTAATCAAATTTTAAAATTAAAATTAAAGATAAACAATTTAATGTTATGTATACCGTTTATATTTTCAACAGTAATAATTATAAATATTTTATATAATATATATATATATATATATTATTTTTAATTATTAATATAAAATAAAATTTATTTACGATTGAAGCTATCGTCTGTATATGTAACCGTTAAATTATCATTACTTTTAGAATTAAATATGTAATTTAGCTATAAGTAAGTATGAGGTAATATTATTTTTATATATAAAATTAATTTATATTTAAAAAATAATAAAATATTATATTTGATATTCTATTTAAACCTTTATATCTTAATTTTTAAAAATTAACTAAAATTACATTCAAATTGGAAACGTTGAACTAAAATTTAACTAAAATTACATTCAAATGGAAACATTGAACTAAAATTTAAATATTTAAATTAAAATGTAAAATAATGTAAACATTTTTTTTTCAGGCATTTGAGCATTAATAATAATAATAATAATAATAATAATAATAATAATAATAATAATAATAATAATAATAAGACACGTAACATATTAATTAGACTATTAAATTATCATATAAACTATTAAATTTAAAAATTTATAAATAGATTAAAATTAAATTAAAATACAAAAATTGGACTAATTAAATTAAAATTAAAAGGTTTAAATTAACATGTAAATATATGCAAATATTGGACTTTTTGAATTAATTAACCTTTATTTTATACAAAAAAAATTCAAATAAATTATTATAAAATCATACATAATTTCATTTAAAAATAAATATTTTATAAGTTAAAAATAAATAAATTCTTCATTTTAAACAAGAAAATTGATAAAAAGGATTACATTAAATTAAATTGTGATGAAAATTTTAATTTCAAATAAAGAAAAAAAATTAAATCCTTTCATTTTAAATAATAAATTTTAAAAAAAATAATTAAATTGAATTATTATAAAATTTCTAATTTTAAATGGAGGAATTAAGAGTGGTATTTTATTTTGGATTTGAGGACATAAAAGACAAGGATAAGAGATATACCAAGAAGTTTAGGCCTTGTTTGGTTTGAAAAGATTACTTTCTAGAGTCTGAACTTCTCAAGAAATAATTTAAATGGATTAAAGAAAATAACTTATTTTTTCTGTATTAAAAAAAGCAAGCCATATGACTTTTTAAGAAATAAAAAGAAGTTGATAATTAAACAAATAAATTTGAATACTTTCTGAAAGCTTAAAATTCTTTAATTAAGTTATTCCAACCAAACAAAACTTTAAATTAACGGACGATAAAAGAGAAGAGTAGGAGAAAGCCGGGGGAGGAAAGAAGAGAATCTATCTCTTGCTTTATACATTGTTTGGCATATTCTAATGACAATAAAATATTCTTTTTGAGTCCATCTCAATTAGTTTGAAATTAAAGTTTAATGAAACAAAAATAGGTTTTTGTTAACATGTCTCTAAACCCAAACAATCAATCACTATCAACTAATTGTAATTCATGTAAGTTATAAAAATTAAATATGAAGTTAATATAAATAACCCTTTTCCATTAATTCTTGATTTGGCTTTTAACTAAAATTTGATTTTGAAATCTTACATTTCTAACAAACTTATATAGTACACATCAAAAAACAACCATGGAGAGGACAAAGGCATTTGGTGGGTAAGATAATGTGTCCCATTCTAAAGAGTGCTTAGGCATGTGTCCAAATCAATAGAAAGAAAGTAGGTTGGTTTTTGCTTTACTCCACAACAACCTCACACTTGCTTTCCCCCCAACACAAATTATCCTTGGCTTTCCCTACCTTTTCACCTGCCCTTGGCCTCTTCACTATATCAACTTCATCTTCTTCAAGTAATAGATTGTAACACTTAAACCATAATAATCTAGGTCTTTTCAATTTTACTTCTAATTTAGAGAATAATTGTATTCGAGTCGATTGGAGTGATCATCATTGATGTGAATAACAAATCAATCTTATCTTGAATATAAAGATTAAAGGGCCATAAATGAAAACTTTGAGAAACTTATCAACTCTGTTGTAATTTTTCTCTCATGAGGGTTTCGCTTTGCACAATTATATATAGACTTGAGAATAGATTCATAAAGCTGAAAACCAGTATCTATGCATTTAAGCATAAATGAAAAATGAAGCTACAAAGTTCTGTTAAGTACACAAATACAGTTTTAACAAAAGAATACATGCTTAAATGTTATCCTATTGATTTATATTACTTTCACAAAGAATCCCAAGAGAAAAAAAAAGGGCCATACCCCACAAATATAACCAAACTATTCACAACAATATGCAACTTTAAACATCAAAATCTGTAGATACATGGTAATAGCAACAATGTTTTCACCCTGCAACTGTGACTTCAGGGGGACTCAACATCAATTCATCATCATCCTCAGTAGAATTCTTTTCAGGCATGTTGTTTCCATTCTCACACTTTGGAAGGTTCTCAGAATTCATATGGTTTTCTTCAGCTTTTTGAGGACTTCCTTCTGGGTTTTGACTCTCTGCTTCTGCAGGTTTCACTTTCGACTTGATGGTCTTTGCTTCTGTTCCAGTGGTTCGCTGTAACTGAAGCTTTGGCTGGGACTTCCTGACTGGTGTTTTTGAGGCTACAGTTTCTTTTTTGCCATTTCTCTGAATTCCTTTGGTTGAATTACTTGATTCTGGTTTCGAAGTACCTGGGCTAGTTGAGGATTGTGGGCCGAGGGAAGATCCACCACCTTCTACAGAGCTGTTCGCTGAAGCTGTTAAGCCCTTGTGCTTTCCAAGCTTTGGTGATTTTGGACGGGTGGTTGGTATCTGTAACAATAGGCAGACACAAACTTAACTTCTGTTTTCCATAGACGAAAAAGAAAATTCTGTTATATTTGTTCCCAACTTGTAATTAGAACGGAAGCAAAGAGTTCGAGTTCGACACAATTTGGCCTGAATTTGCTGATTTCATGCATCACTAGTGTTGTTTCCAACATCATATTAAGAAGTGACGATTTGGGTACGACAGAAGTTTCAGAGGATGGTGTTGTATACCAGAAGCAGAATAAATTCAAAAAAGAAGCAGAATAGGAAGCAACAAGTTTATTAGGAAACAGAAGACATGGCTCCTATGTTGGTTATGTGATGATATCTTTAATCTTCAGACAATTCTTACTTACTAGAAAAATTATAATGCATCATTTAGGCTTTTGTAACAATGCATGTAGCACAAATTAGTGGACTACAGTGGTTGATCAATCGATTGGATTTGAATCTTTTCTGCTTAATATTGAAAATTTGACAACAGATACTGCAGGAATCTAAAAAGATCCAAGAATCACATGCATATATATTAGCAAATAGCAACTTCAAATAAAGAGAAAATTAAACTCAGCATCCCTTCATGGCTAACATGAAAGTCAAATCATAGCATTGTGTTCAAAGTAGAAGCAATGAAGTTAGGAAGCCACAAAAGGCACAAGGTTCATGTTCATTTATTAACACACCAAACACACAAAGTTTGGAAGATTGCGTAGATTTAAATCAGTGTAGTCAAGAGCGCTTGCTTAAACAGTGAAGTGCAATAACAAATAGGAAAACCACTTTTAAATATGATAAGCGGAACCGTTTATTTATAAGGGAATAATTATCCCAAATTAATAAGAAAATTATGGGTAGTAGTAAGAATGTCTAGGTTTTCGAAGAGTACAATTTTGGTTTAAATCTTATGATGTAAAATAGGAATATCCCAGATGATGTTTTCTACTACTATCAGAAAATTCATGCATGCTTTACCTTTTTCAGTTCAACTTTTTGTGGAGGCTCTTTGTAGAAGCTTGGCATTGGTGTAGCCTTAAATGTCAAGCTCTTCCTCAGTTGTTTGATCTCTGCTTCCTGATTCTCCTGAGTGTCACCAAAAAGCATAAAACTTAACAAATTCTACTGGTTCAAACATAGAACAGAAAGAATAAAAGGGGAAAATAAACAAATACTACCTTTGACTTTGCCTGCAAGTTACTTTTTTCCATTTCCTTAGCATGGATCTTCTCTTCTAGCTTTGAGAAAAACTGGGGGGCAAAGGCCAAAAATAGAATTATATTTTAGATATGAATAACATTTACGAAAATGTTAACAAGTTGAAAGAAAAGTCAAGTAATGTCCATTGACAACCTCTCTCCGCTTTTCTGCACGTTCATCCAACCTAAAGGAAAAACCAGAACCGCTAGCTCTCCTTTCATGAGGAGTGGCACTTCTGATAATAATAGGGATGTCAGCACCACAAATATGTAGAATATACAATGAACTATATAGCAACAGTAATTTGAAGACAGGAATAATACGAAGTAGTTGAATGGATGTCATCGTCTTCTTTGCTTGGCATTGTGGCCGGTACATTTTGTGAATTTTGATCAGCTGACCTGCAATTACATGACAAAAAAATTATCCATTTATCTTAACTATCATTTTGATTTCAGATGAAGGGTGGGGGCACAAATGCTTCCCCTAAATATGAATTCCTTGCTACCCCTTAATGCCATTTTGAATTTTGAGACGGTCGTATCAACCAACAAAAGGGAGAAAAGATTATACGAAGTAGATTGAGGTTTTAAGTTACCCCGATATTATCTCAACTCAAATATTTTAAACTGACTTCATCAACCGATTAGAAAAGAAACAAAGAAAAGTTAATGGAGGTTGTGACTTACTCAGATACTTCAGACGGAGGGCAATTGGTGGATTTGTTCAAAGAACTTGATTTCAGTGGCTGCTGTCAACCAAGAAGACAAATGAAGTAAGGCCTTAGGAAATCAAAGCAAGAGCTACAGAGTACATTTTACAGGCACAAAATATCTTACTGCAAACTGTTGTTTGCTTGGCGCAGTTACTGAAGAAGTCCTCCTTGGAATGACTTTGCCACCATTGGCATTTGATTCCTTTGAATTCACTCCATTGGGTGCACGCTTAACAGGTTGAGTTACATGGGAAACTGAAGTGATTGATCCATTTGAAGTGACCTGACCTTTTCTACCATCATCTTGGGCATGTTTGGCCAAGGTTTTTGTTGGATGTCCATCAATGCTTTTCCTCATATTCTCAGGACGAGCTCCTCGTACTGGAAATGAAAGACTTTGAGAAAGTGATGGCTTTTGATTACGAGAAACCGAACCAGGGCCTTTCAAATTAGGTTTATCCTTGGACAGTTTATTGCTTTTTGAACCCACATTAGTTGATTCCTGAAGACACAACATGACAAGAACTATAAGAGAATATGTTCACATTTAGTAGGAAGTGCATATTACTAGTTCCAAAAAAATGGCTTGAAATAATAGCATATACAGCAGATCATACCTTCAAGGTTTTTGAGACTTTACTTTCAGAAGCATTTGGTTTGGGATTAATTGACACATCAGAAGAATGATGATCATCAGGCTTTGCAGCACGCTCAAAAGTTCCGTTGGCACTCATAGGCTCTTGACCATTAGCAGCAATTTTTTCTTCCTTCCTTGGTGCCCCAACAGATTCTTCAGGATGAGTTTCCTCAATGAAACTGTCATCCTTCAATTCAACAGCATTCTCAGACTCCATTCTTTTACAAAGTTTCACAATGAACTGCAAAATTTGCAGTAGCAATATGTCAAAATGGACCAGAAAATAAGCCTAGAAAGTTAATGACTCAATTGCTTTCCTTAAAAATTGTACTTATTATTCTATGTTGGAGAATGATCATCGAAAACTAAACCACAATTAACATTTTTAATAAGCAAATCATTTGAAAGAGTGGAGATAGCCAACCTAACATTTGATTATCAGAAACTACAATGGGCAGAAATCAAATATATTCTGAACTGAAATGGTAAAAACATCAAACATTGTTGAAAAAATAAGAGAAAAAAAAAAAAGAGCCAAAATTTAAAATCAAAATAAAGACATTCAGATACGAATTGAAAATGGGTATTCCAACAAAACATTGGAATCTTTAAATTTTCAGTCAACAAGATTAAAATCAATAAATCAAGGCCAGGCAATTAGAACATAAAACGAACGTGCAGAGAGGCTGATTTAAGAGGTCAAGATACATCAAGCACTGATCGACACTTAAAATTATTAGAGAATCAAAGGACTTGAAAAATATCCCAAATATAAGTTTCTTCAGAAAAAAAACCTCTATCAAATTTCAAAATTTAGATAATTTTCCCACACTTTCTCCGCAACCAAACAGAATCAAATGATGAAACTGCCAAAAAAATATTCACACCAAGATAAGGCAAATTAGTTTAGAAATAAAGCAAGCAAAAGGGCATTAAATCCAACATTCCAATGAGTAAAAGCATTCAAATCCCTTCGTTTTTCCTCATTGTCACAGCAACCAAACAACAAAACAAACTCTAACCAAAACTTCAAAAAAGGAAAGATCCAATAGAATCCAGCACATACCCACCAACCAAACCATAAAAAATAAGTTAAAAAAAATTTACCAAAACAATTCAGGAGTCCTGAACCAATATATACTTTCCCCAAGATTCATAAACCTAGCATTACACAGAGCGAGATAAAAAACAATGCAGCCTTAGGATGCGAAAAGTAAAGCAGACCTTGGGGAGCAGCAGAGGGGGTGAAGTTTTAACTGTTGAAAGAGACCACAGAGCAAAGGGGATAACAGAGTAATAAAGAAGTGACAAAATCTAACTGTAAAGGTATAAAGATTAAAGATTGGTGTATCTGAGCAAAGTTGTCGCTCTCTCTGGTTCGAGAAAAACAAGAGAAAGATGGCAGTGAAGACTGAAGATGGGATAAAGCTGGACGGGCATTTTTTTTGAAGATGATCATGGACTCGTTACAATGTCTGAATTGCCATTGACGTTGCTTTTTCTTTAAATATTTTTTTATTATTTAATTGAAATTTTGATTTTTTTTTTTCAAATTGAGAATTCATTCAAGAATATACTTATGGAATACAATGAAAATAGATATTTTAAAGAAAAATTTATTAATTCACCTTTAAATTTTAAAAAATATATTAAAATATCCTTTAAATTTTAAAAAAATATATTAATTAATTTTTTCATTAATTTTAATAATTAAATATTAAAAAAATTTAAAATATTTTTCATATAAAAATTAATTAATAATTTAAAATATTTTAATATATTTTTTCTTTAAATTATTATGAAAATTAAAATTTAAGTAATAGTTAAAGATAATTGAGATAATTTATAAATTACTAGATATTATTTTTAACAGCTCACTTCCTTCTAATAAATTTCTTAAAGTTCAAAATTGTGAAAAAAAAAATTAAAAATTATCTTTTGAATATATATTTTTTCCCTAAAATAAAATCAGTTCCTTTTTTTGTTTAATCTATATTAGGGAAGATTTGCAATTCATTACTTTCATGCTAAATTGGTGATTAGGAGGGTTTTCTAGGGTGTTTATCTTATGAAAATTATTTATAAGCATTTTAAAATTTATAAATTTTAATTTTTTGGGTAATTATTTATTTAATTCAAATGTTTTTCATTTAGTTGACATCTCTAATAAAAAATTTATTATAAATACATTTATCATTAAAATTATGATATAAAATATAATATTACATATAATTTTAATTAAGAATAAATTAGCAATAAATCATATAAGCATATGAAAAATACAATATAAGATTTATTATTTTTTAGCAATATTAATATAATTCATATGAAAAATGAATTGAGGGATAAATTCTTAATAGCAATACAACGAGTAAGGGTATTATGGTAAATAAAGATAAAACCAATGATTAAGCACGGCAGAAGACACTGTTTCACAACGTGGGGTGACAAACAATCATCTAAATGTGGGACCCAATATCTTACAGGTCACAGGTGGGTGTGCTTCCCTTCCCTAACTGTCAGCTGACGTGGCTAAACCTAGCAACGTGATTGGTGTCAAGTTGGAGGGCCCTCCCGTTAGCACCAGGTACCAACAACGGGGCCTGAGCTGTCACAACGTGCGTTGAAGATTGCAGCCACACCCTGGTGAGCGGGGAAAATATGAACCGTCAGATATAGAATTCCAATCATTTTCCACGTTGTGGGACCCTTTTTGTTTTGGTTGTTTTAAGATTTTGCGGGTGGCGCGTTGCATTCTTGGGCCTGCTTTGCAGCTTTCTTCTTCGGCCTGATTTGGACTTTGTTACTTGAATCCGCCCACCATCTCCGGCCGCCAGTCTCCATCTCCAAGTTTTTTTATTTGGTAGAATTGATATACTATCTCCGTCTCGTGACAACTGTAATTTTAAAAAATAGATTTTTATTTTAAATTATTTATAATTTTAAAATTTTAAAATTGTATTAATTGTTATTTTTAATATAATTTTTAAATAATTAAATATTAATATGTGAAAAAAATATCCATTTCAAAATTTTTTAAATAAATTACTATTTTTTTAAAATTAAGACTATTAATTAATTTTATTGATCTAAATATATAAATTTTAAATTAGAGATATTATATAATAGAAAGTAATATAATTAATTAAGTTTATTAATTTTTATTATATATTTCAATTGAGATAGAGTTTCAATTTTTAAAATATTTTAGATACAAATTAGTTAAAATCTATTTGTAAATTCAAACGTAATTGAAAATTATAGAATAAATTATAAAATAATTGTAGAATTTTAAGAAACATTACAGTTTAATTTTTATATTTACAAAATAAAACATTTAGGCTATTTATCCCTCTCACAGACATGCTTTGAATTTAACATGATTTAAGAATTCCTGTAAATTTATGTATGATTTTAATTTTTATTAAAATAAAATTTTTATAAAATTTTAAAAATTAAATCTTACTCAAAACCTCAATCCTTCCGCTTCAAATATTTTTTTTAATTATTAAATAAAATAATTCAAACATTCCTGAAAAATTATATTTATATATTAAATTTTATTTCTTAAATAATAAAGTCAAAATTTTAAAATTAATAATAATTTTAATCAATTGACTGAATTAAATTTAAAAAAATTAACAGTAAATAATAATATAATTCTTAATATCTTATTTTATTAATAAAATAGTTCTTTAAATAAAAATTTTATTTTAATCATATTCTTATTTATCATTTTTAAATTAATATATCATTTTCTTTTTAATAATTAAAAAATTATAAAAATTAATTTTTATATAAAATTTCACATATTTTAAAGTTTTATTAACAATTACTATGATAATAAAATAGTTTTTTTAATTTAAATTTAGAAGTTTTTTTTTTTAGTTCTTGAAACTTATATATATCAAAATCGATATTATTGAGTATTAACAGGATCATCTATATTTCATTTTCAATAATATTTAAAATCATATACATAAGTTTTAAGAGCTAAACAAATAGATATTAACAAAATTAATTTAAAAATATTATTTGATGCTAATATGTGTTAATAAAAATAAATATATTTTCAATTTAATCTAGAATTAATTTTCACCATGTTTAAATCACTTTGAAGATAATATATAGAACTCTAATCGAATCGAATCGAAGTGAATTTTTAATAATTTCAGATTCGATTAAAAAATAAATTTTAAATTTTAAATTCGAATTCGAACTCGATTTATAAAATAAATATTCAACTCAAATTTAATTCGAATTCGATTCATAATAAATATGTTTATTACATTAACAAGTCAACTCAAACTCCACACAAAAAGTTAGAATTTGAGTTTATTTGGTCTCAAATTAAATTTAAATTATAAAATTATTAAAAAATTTTTAAATTAAATTTTTTATTTAATTAAAATTTATCAAACTCAAAATTAATAAAACATAATGCAGAAGGATTGTACGTTTAAAAAAAATCAAAATTTTCTATTCCCTTTCAATTTTTAATGTGAAATTGGTATTCGCAAATGAATTTGTTTACAAATTTATTCACGAACTTGTTCGTGAGTATGTTCACGAGTCAGTTTGCAAGCTTGTTTATAAACTTGAAAACGAGCCAAATACTACTAAACTCAAACTTGATTTGTTTATTAAACGAGTCTAGAAAATGAGCTCGAGCTCGACTCGTTTTCTAAACGAGGCGAATCCGATCGAACTTTTATTGAATCGAGTCCCGAATAGTTTAATTCGTTTACACTTCTAATAATATAATATAATTAAAAAAAGACATAGTATGATCCTTATAATTTTATTTAATTAATAAATAATCATTTAAACTATAAGTTACCATTAACATTTAAATTTAATTTAGTTCATTTGATAAAATTGTGACTAATATTATTATTAAAGAAATAAAATTTAGGACATAAATGTGATTTTTTATAAATATTTAAATTATTTTATCCAATATATTTTTTTTCTTACAATTTTTCAAAATTATTTTCTTTTTTATAATGAATATGACGATGATGGAATAATTGCATAGCTAGATATATACAAATTTAATTGGTAGACTCAAATTTAAATTTCTACTCTCCCGATTTCTCTATTTAAAAAAAATGGGAAAATTAATTGTTAAAAAAGAAAAAAAAAGGATTTTCACACTACAATAATTGTAAAAAACGCTTGTAAAATCTGGATATGAATTCAAATTTCTATTTCAATAGAATTACAAATCTAGGAAGTTACAATGGAAAAAATCCAACAACAAAAAAAAAAACTCACAGCTTGTGTCAACAAACTTGCAATGCCTCTCTAAAGCCAACACTGAAACTTCTATGTTGTCGTCCGTTCTTACCCATTTGCATCATGTCCACAAACTCATTGTAATCTATCCGACCATCCTGATAAATATAACAGAAACCTCAATTAATTAAACCTGCAAATCTTTTCTGAACTTGGGTATTATGACCTGCAAGTTGGAAGAAAAAAAAAATAATGGGGTCATTTGGAAGATTATAGTGCTCACATTGTCCTGATCAACTTCTCTTATCATTTCTTCCAACTGAACATCCTCCATGCCGAATTCGCTACAAGCTTGTTGCAGTTCATCTAGAGTTATATAGCCACTGCCATCTTTGTCAAAGTATGAGAAAGCTGCAAATAGATGATCTTCCTTTTCTACTTTGTTTAGATGCAATGTGGCAGCTATGAACTCCCCATAGTCTATTGTCCCACTATTATCAATATCAGCCTGCAATTTCATATATGCATCACAACTAGATATTTGATTCTTGGACCAGATGAAATTTCAAGCTTTCATCCTTATCAATGCATTGCACATACTACAACTAAGTGGAAATCCATAGGCATATTGAATAAAAAATTTTGAGAATGGATTAGGAGTTTGAACATAAAGATGGTCTTTTTTATTTTCATGAATGAATTTGATGATCTGATTGCTTCTTACCGCCTGCATTAGGTCATAAATTTCAGAGTCATTGAGATTAGCACCAAATCTCTTTAGTCCCACTTTGAGTTCTTCGAAAGTAATTTGACCACTGCCATCTGTGTCTATCATCTTAAACATTTCTGTTAACCCAGCAATTTCTTCTTCAGAGAGGTTCTCAGCAATAATCTACAGGCAATGGATGTAAAATAAGAAAAAGAACTTGAATTCTTCATTTGTAATATCACACAATTTGCAGTGAAGTTTCAAATGTAACTGATCAAATGAACTAGGAGCTAGCTTTTTCCGAGCGTATTGCAGCAAAAGCAAACTTACTCTAAGAGCCATTTTCTTAAGCTTGTTCATTGCAGAAAACTGCTTCAAGCGAGATAAAACTGCAGGATCAAGAGGCTTATCAGGAGCAACCCCATCATCCCGAACCCAAGGGTGACCTGCAGGGAATCGAAGTAATCATTAACAGTTGTTAAGAAGGTATCATCAATTCACCACATAGTTGCAGAAGAACTTCAAAGTTCAATGATAGAATACAAGCCATCACAAGTTCAGTTCATAGTGCTGTCAGGTTCCCTGGCACACTATATTACATCGGCTTACGCATTTCCCTGGCATTCTTTCTTTCTTCCCCATTGTCATTTGCAGCAGCAAACATTGCCAATTTTAACAAAGACAAGAAAGCACATTTACATAAGACCTCATGCCTCTAATTCTCAGGAGAGTTGGCCTACCATAACTTTTACCGAGTCAAATAATTTTATGAAAAGAATGAGCAAAATATGGAGGATAAAAAGAGCAAAGAAACATTAGTATTGGTATACTATAACTTACAAAGAACTTCATGTGCAGTAATTCGTTGCTTGGGGTCCCTGACAAGCATTCTCGTAACCAAATCCTTTGCACTTTCAGAGATGTTAGGCCATGGATCTGATACGAAATCCAACTCACCATTCAGTACCTCGTCAAATATGCCTTGCTCAGTTTCTGCATCACAAGGGTAGAAAGAAAGCACAAGAGCAGAAAATTTAAATTCCTTGAATTGGAGGAAGATATTAATGAATGGAATATGAAGTAAAACACTAAGAAACATGTACGTTGATCAAAGAAACAGGCAACTGAAAGATCTTACCAGCCCAGAATGGAGGTACCCCACTTAAGAGAATGTAAACCATAACTCCAGCACTCCAAACATCTGCTTCATGACCATACCATTTCTTCAGAACTTCAGGTGCCACATAGTATGGGCTTCCAACCACATCAGTAAATGTCTCCCCTGAAATTAAGGAACATTCATAATTAACTATGCAAATCAGAGTTAAGTGAACAACATTTTTTGCATTTAAGTCATGTACTCAAGTTATGTAGCTATGTAACAGCATAGTTTGATGATTGAAGGCTGAAAAATTTCATAGTTGACCAATAAAATTTTTTTGCTACACCCTAGGGATCAATATCTATATCTTGCTTAAGATCAACATCTTATCATCTTTTCCTCTTCATTGTTATTTATTAATGGATCAGCAAATATGCAAAGAGTTGTCATATCTCAGAAGAAAATTAGGAAATGGAGGCACTAAGCTTATTAGAAAGGTGGTAATCGGAGAATTAAGCCAAAGTAATAAACCTAAAGAAATAAAATACTTGTAAAGGAGGAAGGGCACCCAAAACATACCGGGCTTGAAAAACACTGATAATCCAAAGTCTATTGCTTTGAGAGGTGAGTCCTCCTCTTCATTGACAAAGAGAAAATTCTCAGGCTTCAAATCTCTATGCATGACTCCCAAAGAATGGCAAGCTTCTATAACACCAACTATAATCTTAGTGAGTTGAGCTGCCTTTTTTTCCGTGTAATGACCTCGCGTAATAATCCTGTCAAAGAGCTCACCTCCAGCACACAATTCCATCACAACATGAACTGCCACTGCATCTTCATACGCCTCTTTGATCGATACAACATTAGGATGGCCTGACAAGTGATGCATTATCTGAATTTCTCTCCTCACATCCTCAACGTCATCTGGTGTTGTTAGTTTCCTTTTGGCAATGGATTTGCAAGCATACTGTTTCCCTGTCCCTTTCTCCACACAAAGAAAAGTTGTTCCAAATTGCCCATGTCCAAGCTTCCTTCCCAAGCTGTAGTACTCTTTCAAATTACCTGTTTTCACTCTCAATACCGACTCTGCTTGAAGTCCTGCACTAGATAATCTCTTAACATTATGGGGTTTTCTTGGTCCTGGGGACACTGCTGGTTTTTCTTCTTCTTTGTGTGTTATTGGCTGTGCTGGTGTACTGTCTTCCCTGTGATAAGAGACCTCTGATGATTCGGTCTCTTCCTTTGGCTTTGGGGGTGATGGTACTTGATGAGTCTCCTCCTTAGCTGGTCCAGTCTCCTCCTCGTGTTCTGGCTGTAATGGTGATTGTTTAGGCGTAGCTTCTGGCTGAAATGGTGATTGTTTAGGCGTAGCTTCTGGCTGAAATGGTGATTGTTTAGGCGTAGCTTCTGGCTGAAATGGTGATTGTTTAGGCGTAGCTTCTGGCTGTAATGGCGATTCTTTAGTCTCTTCCTTGGGTTCTGGTGGCAGTGGTGCTGATTTAATCTGTAATGGCGATTCTTTAGTCTCTTCCTTGGGTTCTGGTGGCAATGGTGCTGATTTAATCTGTAATGGCGATTCTTTAGTCTCTTCCTTGGGTTCTGGTGGCAATGGTGCTGATTTAATCTCAACAATCTCTTCTTCTTTAGTCTCTTCCTTGGGTTCTGGTGGCAATGGTGCTGATTTAATCTCAACAATCTCTTCTTCTTTAGTCTCTTCCTTGGGTTCTGGTGGCAATGGTTCTGATTTAATCTCAACAATCTCTTCCTTAGTTATCTTCATTTGCTCCGGGGGCTCTTGTGGAGCTTGTAAAACATCTTGTGGCTCTTTATTCACAGGGTCACCTTCAATGCCTTCTCCTGTAGGATGAGTAATCTGGCCATTCGTTGGTCGCATCCACCAACCCCTTGATCCAACACAATTATTTCCCATTTTAAACTACTAAAATCTCTTCTTCTCAAAGATATAACAAAACCCCATTGATTTTCTCACTAAAGGGCGTTTGATTTTGAAGTGAACGCATCAAAATGAAGTGTTCACTCAATCCAATAAATACCATTTCAACTATCAAAGATTTATATAAATCTTCTACGTTTCCTGCCAATTTCTTATAAACAACCACCCCCAGAAACCACCGCAAACCCAGTAATGGTTCTTAAAACTTAATTATCCTCCACAAATATTATATATTTCTTCAAACAATCAACGAAATTCCCATAATATAAACAATCTCTAAATTTGACAGATTCTGCATCCAATCAACAGCTAATGCGAAAATAAAAAAGAATAGACCAGGTCTGGTCTCAGGGAAATGAAGGATGATGGCGATGGTTTTCCTAATATTCGAGGAAATGGATATTCTGGCTAAATGGGATTTGCAAAGGAAATAATAAAATTTGAAGGAGGGTTTAGGATTCCCTCATTTTCTCGCGTATTGGAAATGAAACAACGAAAATGAAAGAAAAAGGTGAGAGGGAAAAGAAAGAGAAGACCGGTTTTTTCTGTTGGAAAGTTTCAAAACGCGTTTGATCTTTTGTTATGTGTATTGCATATATAATAGAATCACGGTATGAATTTTTTTAAGGTGGGTCCACCGAGAGATGGATGGCTGAGATTGGAATTTTCTGTTTGATTCGGTTGTTGAATTTGGATAACATCAAGAGCTATAGCAGTTGTTTTTTTTCTTGTGCCGGCGACGGCCCGGTAGTCAAGTCCTATTTTATTAAAAGGGAATATATATATATAATAACTAAATAGATAAAAAATAAGAATAATTGAATTTTTTAGAATAACATATTTTTTCTTTAATTTTATTTAAATATTTAATTTTAAAATTAATGAAAATCCAAAAAAATAAAATTGAATTTTACGTGGATTCAATTCATTTAGCATAACTATTAACCATTGAAATTTACAAAGTGAAATTATTTAATTTACCTTCATGCAGGTATAAAAATTAATAGTTATATTTTTGTAAATATTAGGCCTTAAATATTAATAACAAAAATAGTAAAATGTCAATTAATAGTTTGCGTAAAAATTAGTCTTTTGCTCGTGATTGTGTAAATATTAAAATTTTTTATATTATTATTACATAATATTTTTTTCATATAAATTCACTTTTTTTATTAAGAGAAGAAAAATATTTACTTTAAAATTTTAAATTCAAAATAATAATTAAATATAAATTTATATATTATCAATCTTAATTATAATAAAAAAAATAAAAATTTTAATATTTATTATCATATATTATTAATATCTAATATGGTATCATCATTGTGGTGGAGAAGAGAATCGTCTGTTTTATTATAATATCTTTTAAGTATGTTAATTTATTGAATACTAAACTTCATATATTAATTATGTTATATAAATACTACGCTATAACGACTAAAACGACTTCATGTGATATAAATGTATTTTACTATTGAAAAACAAAATAGAGTGATATTTTTAAAAACATTTAAATGACTTATTGTCGAATTTTAATTTAATTAAAATGATTGAATTGATTATTGAGAATTATATAATTATATTAGATGTTAAGAAAATAATAAGAAATAAAAACTTTAAGATATGAGTTATTTAAAATTATAACAAAAAACTGTGTGAAACATTTATGAAATAGAAATTGTGTTAGTAAATTTTATATCGAAAACTGTTAATTTTAAATAATTTAAATTAAAATTAGTTAATTAGCTATAATTAAAATAATAATTTAAAATTAAGTTATAATTAACAAATATCAAAAAATTTTAAATTTTTATTATAAAATTTTAATTACTCCAATAATATTAAATAGAATATTAATATCAATAATATCAAATAAAATATTAAGTCATATTATGTTAGTTACCGTATCAGCGATTTCTCATTTTAATTTTAATTATGAGTTAAAATTAATATTAAAATTTTAAATTAAATTAAAAATTGATAAAATGTTAAAAATTTGAATTTTTAGACATTTAAACCAAAAAATTAAAGAGTTTAATTTATAAAATAAGATGGAAATTGCGATCAGCCAAGTTGAAGGCTTGAAGCGACGTAGATGGCTTTTCTTTCCAACGTAAAGCCTGCGGCTGCGGGTGGTTGGTGGAGTCTGGACAAATGGATCGTAAAGCAATCACGATTCTGTGTGGAATTTATAAACGCCCATACCACTAGACTTTTCCTTTTGTCATTTCCCATTTCTATTACTTTTCAACACATAATTTCTTCTTTTTTCTTAAAAAATAAATACAGCATAGTTCTTCGCTGAAGACTAATTACACATCAATATTCACAACTTATAAATAATTTAATATCACTTTCCTTCGCATCATTTCAAGCCGCTCCTCCATTTTCATACCTTACCTGAACATGAGAAAATTATTTTAAACAGCTCTCTCATTTTCATTTATGAATAAACAACATGCATTTTCAACAAATAAGATTATTTCTAATCTTATTCATTATCATATATCTGCATTTCCACCGCATTCTCCACCATACCTTAAATGTCCTGCATACACTTCAAAATGTATTCTTAAAGTACCAATATTGTTAAAATTGTTGTTTTGTTATTTAGTGTGGATGTTGCAGAACATCTCATAAACGGCTTGCCACGTGACAAAAATACCATCAAATAGAATATCAACACAAATCAATAACCAGCTAATCAATGTTTATATTTCTGTTAAGTTTAAACGAATTGTAATCATCCTTAATCTCAACTTAGGTATGAGAATCAAATTTGCAAGTCCACATTCAAGTACCGACTTTATATTTTAACAAGTCATTTAAAAAGGATGGAAATAACGAAAAAAAAAATCTACTACACCAAGGCAATTTATCAGCAAACTAATTCAAACGTCTCTGGCCAAACCAGAAAGATCAATATCACCTGCGTCAGGCTTCCTTTGCTTAGGAGAAGGATCACCTTTTTTAGGATAGTCTTCAACAGGTATCCCTCGTCTCATAGATGGTGAGGACGATGGCTTGTCCTTATGCAAGTCCCCAAAAACATCGAAAAAGCTACTCCTCATCTGTTCAGCTGCTTCAAAAAATCGATTGATGCCATCGAGGAAGTGATGCTCAATGCCTTCAACATCACTTCGAAGACCCGGGAAGCTAAATGGTGAGTTATCAAATTGGCCTACCGAGGAAGACCCTTTAACCATCACATCTGTGACATCATCTTCAGTGTACTCCTTGTTGGACTTCAGCACCTCGACAGGCCTAATTGAAGCAGACAATAAATAAGAATCAAACTAAGTGGGAAAGGGGGTGAGCTCTTGCACACTCGTATTTTGAGAAAATTGAAACTTTGTGAAAAAACAGGGAAAAAAAGAAGAAGTAAGCTTTCAATTAAGGGTTTTAAGAAAGATAAATTTGCTAGTAAGATCTCTATTGTTTGCTACTCATATGCATATGTATCAGTTCGACAAAGAGAAATGAATTAACTGGGGCACCGAATAGGGTCATGATTCATGAATCAACTCTTATAAGAACTCTGATAATTCTA
The DNA here is from genome assembly GCF_001659605.2 of Manihot esculenta. Classification (NCBI taxonomy): domain Eukaryota; kingdom Viridiplantae; phylum Streptophyta; class Magnoliopsida; order Malpighiales; family Euphorbiaceae; genus Manihot; species Manihot esculenta. The sequence continues at coordinate 3,491,788 of NC_035168.2, read as the reverse complement.
GACCCAGTTTTACAATTTTCCCAATAATGCATGTGATAGTATTATAACAAGCAATGATGATTTCAGAATCCCCTTGCCAAAATTAAGCTATTACACGATATGGAAATGATCTGGAGAGTGGGCCAATAAGACAACTACGCAAAACTTCACTGGAGTAATAAGGCTGACTGAAAATGGTGATACAAAGATGCAGAAATTCTTGCTGCAACAACACACTTCAAACTATAATCAAAGACAAAATAAAGGTCAGTTATCAAATTCTAAAATATAACAGTTTCATCTCATTTGGGAAGAGTTGTAATTTATCACTTAAAAAAAAAAATTCAAAAGAAACTCACTCTAGTCAGTCTGTTCAAATTTCAAGTACACTCCATATTTGACAAACTGTACCTTCACATTAATTCAAAAGAGAAAAACCCCAACCATTCGAAGTATGGTTTTAAATAAAGGCTGTTATGATACATGATGGCCGTTATATATAGGTTTTTGACCTTCTCGCTACTGTTAAACCATTACTAAAAGGTGAGAAAATTTTCTTTCTATAACAGCCGTTTGACCGCTATATAACATTAAGGGCTGTTATTTATTGTTAACGGTAACGGACTGTTGCCTAATTTTTTTTAGGCCATATGGGGGCAAGAACTCATTTTTTTTCCTACAGATTGGGAAGTTTTATGATGTTGCATCTTACTTTCCTCAAATTTCCATCAAAAGTTAAATATCTACCTATAAATGTCTCACTTCTTTTCTCTTCAGCTAAAATCATCCACTATCTTTCTAGTTCTACACATTTATACTTTAAAAAATTTGAGTAATTTGTCTTTATTTTTTGCCTTTTTTTACTCATTTGTTAAAGAAAATAATATTGGATGCCAAATTCTTTTTGTCAAATTTAGATTATGAAGAATTATTTCTTACCATCTATATTATCTATATTATTATAGAGCTATAAATTAACTATTGTTATTTGATGTATTAACACATAATATTTGATAGGGTATCTTAATTATATTCATAGCTTTAAATATCTCTTCATTTCAAGAATTTTGCACTTTTTTTTTTAATTTGCATAGCAATAGACTGTTACAATTATACTACAGCCATTGCAGGTTTGTTTCTGTCACCTAGGACCATGATCACAATTTAAATCCATGATTTGAAGCCTAGTGTCATTTTTGCCAATCATAATAATTTGTTCCATATTTCAGTAAATGATGCATTTATTCACCTAGCCCAAAACAATTTTGTTTGTACTACCTTCAAAATCTGAATATTACTCACTATAATTTCAATTAAATGACAGTGTTATGCCAGTTGCATAAATGCATCCCGAGTCTAAATCATCCTTTTCACTATTCAAAATGCTGCACTGCCCTTCTATAGATATAACTTCCTTGACCTCAAAGACATTATGTAAGATGTGTTGGACTTTCAATTATCCAAATAAAGCACTTCCAATCCATGCATTGCAGAACCAGCCAAAACAAAAAAGGGCAAAATCTTGCAGCTTCAGCAACTAGTTCTTTGATCCTCTACTTCTCTAGTTCTCTCTGAGAAACTGAGAGACAGACGCAAAGAAGAATATTGCCTGTCAAATGGTCTACCATTTGACCTCATATGAAATGAAAGTGTCACATTGCAACTGAGCTAAATGAAGATAGTAAATCTAAAACCCAAGTACCTGGGAGGCAGTCATGCATGCACTAAACAAAGAGCAAGAAAGAAGAAATAAAAGGATAAACATGGATCCAAGATTAGATATCTAAGAAGTTTGTAACTGACAAAATTGATGGACATGGCTAAATGGTAGATATCCTCATGAAGGAGAAAAACACAAACTAAATACCCCTTAAGTCATCAAATGAAAACAGAAAAAGCAAACATCAAATAAACAAATGCCTAAACGGTAAACGCTATCTAACCACTTGAGTGATCCAATACAGCTCTGGAGTTCCTAAATGCAGGTGGCACTAATTGTAGCAGATTGATGTAAACAATAAGATAATGACTGATTCTCATCAAAGTTATCAAAAAACCATAGCAAACCATACAACTCCAAAATAGAAAAACCAACCTCTCAACCATTCCTGCCCAAATGCTTTTATTGACACTCGCACAAATCATTTCATTTGTTCCAAACCAAGATGCTCTCTCAATTTTGATTGATTGCTTATTAGAACTAACCTGGGCTACCTACTAACAACTTAATCTTTATAATCTGAATATGCAAAGCCCTTATGCAAGATGTTCCGTTACATGCCATGACTGATGAGCAAATTTTCGTCATAGATCAGCAACATACCTTTTATGGTTATCCCTAGCCTATCCAAAAAGTTGAATATATATCTATCAGAAAATTCTTTCTGCTTCTGATTTAGCCAGTCATCTTATTTATTTATCAAATATCGTTTCCAAAATGTCCGGTGCTACCCAATATAGATTCTTTCTCTTCCTCATGTTAATAAAGATAAATTCATTCCCTCCCTAGAACACCTAGAGAAGTCTAAATGCTCAATTGAAGCAAATATACTTAGCCAAAGATAAAACGTAATTAAATAAAAATAACTAGTAAATGTGTGCGTGTTAAAATCAGGAATAAACCTGGAATTCCAAAAACGAAGATCAAATAACCAAAAAAAATCCTAATATAATCCGAATTCATACTTCAGAAATCAACACAGAGAGCTAAAAATAAAATTCCAATAGAACACCAATAATCCAGAGAAAAATAGACATCTCACTCTCCAAGGCACTCTCTGAGAATCTCCTCAGTTTTCTCGCACTTCCTCACGAACTTTCCAGGTTCCACCTCTTCTGTCTTGCACATAGACTTCACCACCTTCCTTGTGGAGCATGGCTTCCCAGAGGATGAATCAGGGCTTTTCCAATATTCGCTAGTTTCACCGGCAGGCGACGAAGAATTGAGCTCGTCTGGCTCGTCGTCTCTCCAAACCCATCCCATGGCTCGTTTCTAGTTACAAGTAGTGGCTTCTCGCAAAATCCACAATCTGCTTTTTGTTTGGGCAAGACGTTCTCTCCGTTATTTATACCCCACACTTGCTCGTCTGTACCAGACTATAGACGAGCAGCTAATGGACGCTTTTTCAATGAAAACCTTTTATTTTTTGAAAAATTATTATTTAATTTTTATAATATAAAAAATTTTAATGATTAATTTTTTACTTTAAAAAATAAATTAAAATGGGATAAATTTTTAAAAATAATGTTAATTAGTTAAGTATTAAAAAAATTTAAAATATTTCCTATATAAAAAAAATTAATTAGTATATATTTTTATAAAATTAAATCATTAACTAATAAATTTTTTTATATAAACTAAATAGTTAAATTTTAGTTAAATTAATAAAAAATTAATTAGTTAATTTTTTAATATATTAAAATATTTTAATAAATTTTTAAAATTAAAAAAATAATACATTTTTTCAAATTATAAAAACTTAAAATTTTCTATTTTAAAAACTAATTAAATATGGAAATAGGTACACTCTTATGAGGACAAATAAGTCTAATTTTTTTTTCAAATAAACTCACAACTATGCATTAAAGGGCAAACAAATCATAACATATTTAAATATTAATTTTTAATAATAAATATTATTTTCATAATTTTTTAAATGTTAAATATTATTTTTGAAGAGTTAAAGAAATTTTAGAAATAAATATATTTGATTGTTAATAATTATTGAAATAATATTTTAATATTTATATTATAAAAATAAAATTTTATTACTAAAATAATTAATATTTTAATATAAAAATAAGTCTAATTAAATCTCTTATATTTTTATTCAAATACCAAATAAATTTAATTCAATTATTTTATTCACGTAAAGGTTAAATAAATTTTAATTTAACAAAATACTATTTTTTAATAATAAAATATTTATTTTGTAATTTAAAATATTAAAATATTAAAATTTTATTTAATGTAAAAATTTTAAAAATATATAAAAAACAGTAAATAATTTTTAAAATATTAAATTTTTAATATTTATTTAATGTAAAAATTTTAAAAATATATAAAAACAGTAAATAATTTTTAAAATTAAGCCAATGTAAAAATTATTTTATCATTAAAAATAATATTATATTAAATTAAATATTTAATTATTAAATAAAAATATAAGAGTTTAAATAGATTTATGGTCATTTTAATATATTTAGGCTTATTTAATCATTCATAAAACGATGTGGACTTATAAAACTAAAAAAATTAAAATTAAATTTATTTAATGCTTAATAAAAAAAATATAGGGAAATGTAGATTTATTTCCCATTAAATGTACCATGTTTGGAAAGGGGAAAGAGGATGCGACTGCCCTTTCTTATTTAAAATTTTTTTTTTTAAAATAAAAATAAAAAAAAAATTTTAAAAATAAAATCTAAAATATTAAATTTATTCAAACGACAGTTGACACCATATTAAATCCGTGAATACTATCATTTTTCCAAATTTTATTACACTTTAAAAATGTAATAAGAGAAAAAGTAAACAAGTTTCTTTTTTCTTTTTTTACTCTTTTTTCTTCCCCCACATATGAATTAACCCTTTCTATATATATATATATATATATATATATATATATATATATATATATATATATATATATATATATATATATATATATATATATATATATATATATATATATATTTATTATTAATTCCCTTTACTCTTATCATTGGCTTTCCCTTTATATTATTTACACTATTCTAAAGTTTTAAGAGTGACGAACCCAACATTTATATCTAAGAAATAAAAATAATATTTATATTATATTTAGAGAAAAAATATATTTATATTTACAAGTAAAAATATTTATTAAGATCAAAGAGTTTGGATTCATATCTCTCCTTCTCATATAGTTTTTTTAATAACTTGAGTCAATGATATTTCTCATTTTTTTTAAAAAAAAAAAACACAATATTTATATTTAGTAAAATCAAAGTATACATTTAATAAACACAATATTTATATTTAGTAAAATCAAAGTATACATTTAATAATTTATTCTGCATAAATTATAGTGTAAATTTATAGCACATATTATTAAAATTATTCAAAATTATACTCATTTTTTCATTCAAAATTATATCTCACTCTTTTTGGATAGTATTATATTACATAGTTTTTAAATATATTTCTATCGAGAATTAAATTTATTAAATTAAAAATAATTTAACAATAAAGTAATATAACCGATAAATATATTAAGAAAGAAAATATACAATTAGGTTAAGAACTTGAATTTGCTTCTTAAAGCCAAACAAGCTTTCATATAGTGTGCGCTAAATCATACTTACCTCGAGTAGATAACATCTCTAGTCTAGTTTCCCTAACGGCTAATTTTTAAGAGCATGACTGTTTACTAGTTGCTCATAGATGAGAAATTATGGTAGACGAAATATAAAATTATATTCTTATAATATTTTATGTTAATTTATTAAATATCTAAACTAAAAATATAGTTTATTAAACCATCAATTTATAAAAAATATAATAATTAAGCATAAATTAATCATATAATTGATTATTTATAAAAATAAATTAAAAAAAAAATTCATGACTGAGTGTCTGCTATTACCCAGTCACAGTCCAACACACCATGAGAAAGAGGACTGTCATTTTTCAAGGAGTTCTGAGTCTTGAGTTTGAAGAAGAAACAAGGCAAATATGATGAAAGAACATCTCTAGATTTCTTCAAATACTTCTGGCTTAATATTTAATACTATAGCCAGCAGTCCTGAACAAGTCTACACCGATTTCTATCTTGTAAAAGATAATAGGGAACAAGCAGGCATTCATCAAAACCAACTTCCTGCTAGCACAAGTAGTATCAATTTGGTGACACGAGAAGAAATACAAGTATATATAAAAATGCTCACTCTGGAGAATTACACATGAACTTCTTACAGGATTGAAGAAAAACAACAAATTTGATCACTGAAAAATTTATTTCACTTGATTACATTGTGATCCAGAATCAAGGGTATAAGTGTAGAGGTGCAGTTAGTGCTATAAATTCCAGTCATGCTTACAGAAGCATGGAATATTTTCAGCAGGTATCAGTGACTTTTATTGAGGAGAGTACTGGTACTACTATTTCCATAGGAAGCAAACGCATGCTCAAGGTAAGGTTTATTCATAAAATATTGTATAAAATTACAAAAATTTTATCTTAAGAATCAAGCATAAATACCTATAAGTTGATTGCATTTGCAAGTGAATGCTCTTGAATGACTTGCCCACCTGCCAAAATTAGCTCCAGACCATCAAGAGCCTGAAATCAATTAGGGAAGAAGTTGGCTTGTAAAGAGTTCTAGTATTGAGGAAAAGGAATACACATTTTCAGCTTTTCTTCTTTTCACTTTCATGATTGGTAAAATCCAAACCCTAATTCATACTGGAAAATCTGCCGACAGTCGGAGCATCTCAATTTTCATTGTACCAACTCTTTTAAAATGATTGAACAGATAATTTTCAGAAATTGACAATTTGTTCAGAAATATAGATAATTTGCAGTTTATGACAAGCAAGGAAATTGACTCAACCAATTTTCCAATAGTTAAGCAATGGCATGAAACATCACTTTCTACAATTAGCAAAAATAGTATCATTTCAATTTCAATTTATTCCTTGAAATTAGAATAGGTATCATTTAAGACATCAAAAATACATTCTACAGTTGATACAACAAATATCATGCTATGCTGTTATCACAAAATTTGATTTATTCATCCAAAAACTTATCCATGATCAACAACACATTTTAATCATGAAGACAAATTCTCCCTTGCACAGGAGAGAGTACCTTCTTAAAGCCTCTTCAAAATCTCTTCATTTACACGATCATAGTAAGTCATTCTCCGAATACAAGTCAAAGCTTCTTCAAATTTCTGGCTTTGAAAAGCATTTGCAAAGGAATCAGACCAATGTTGCAATTTTTCTCTCATCTGCATAAACAAAAGCCAAGAGCTATCAATAGGAAAGAAGAAATAATAGGTTATTATTGCCAGTTGGTAACTATAGTAATCATGGCAAACTCGCAAAGAAATAGATAACTTGTATGATTTTACCTGTCTAACATAAAATCTTTAAATAGCAATCATTACCTATTACCTCAACCCAACTTAAAAATTCTATATATATATATATATATATATATATATAAAGGAGGAGAAACAAAAGATTGCTCCTAAAAGTTTTACCAGGGTATAGGTCATCCTCCAGAAACTTGGAGAGTAAATTCAGCAGTCAGCCCAAGCATATGAACCATATACAGTAGATAATCCAATAGAACTCCCTCCCCACTCTATATATATGTCTTCTAATGCCAAATTTCTTATTCTGACAGCATATGATCCAAGAAAGAGTCATACCTGAGATTGAATCTCAGTTAAAGCCTTAGAGTCAGGTGCCTCGTCAACTGCTTCCCTGATTTCCATAACCTGCAGTTTCAGAAATTAAAGAGTGTCAAGATCTAAATTTCTTTCTTGCGAAGGGGGAAAAAAAAAAAGAATGCAGCAAATCTTCAGCCCATAATTCCTTAATTCGTGCATGCGAGAAATCTTTGCAAGTCAAAGAATACACATAAAAACAAATCACTGATTTAAAAATGACCATAAGAAGATTAATATTTATTCTGAAAATGCTTACAACAGCAGTAATAAGCACTTCCTGAAAAGAGCAAAGCCCAGTAGGAAAACCATCTCAGGACACCATTTTGACCTCCACGGCCATCACATCACTACACCACCACAACAACAGCTACTTTCACAATTACCACAAATATACACTGGTCATTTATAGTTTAATAATGTAGTTTTAGCCAGTCCTAGTCAGTTTCAATATCCTCTAATGCTTATTCAATATCTACAAAAGAATGCAAGAAATAGAACAAAAAACTTAAATAGTAGACTTCATAGTTCTCATGACTTAAGGAGACAAAAAAGTTGAATAAACTGATTTTGCATTACAATTAAAATCCTTGGGCACATATTTGATTTGGATGCAGGTCAAATTGAATTCATAAGACTTACCTCAGCTAACAATTGTGGTTCTGAAATTGTTTCTTCTTCATGAACATTTACTCCTTGAAGCTTTAACTGTAAAAGACACGAGAATTGATCTTATAAGATCCTAAAAAACAACCACTAATATGCTCGAGAGGAAAATTAAAAAAAAAAAGGGAAGACAAGCGGCCCTCATTGAATTGCATATCAATTAAGTTCACCAAGAAATCCACAGTACGACAGAGTCTATGAAAGAGAGTGAACTAACTGCCAAGCCACATCAAATATCAAAACAACCAAGGTCCAACAGGCCAGATATTCAATAAAGCAAATGCAACATTAGCTAATAAGTTCAGTGCGGATTTCCCATCACTGCAACATTAGGTAACATGAGTTTTGTGTTCAAAAACCCAGAAATAAAATGAAAGAAAAAGCACTCAGGCCAATAAGTTCAGTGTAAAGGAGAATATTTGAGTCAAGAAGTACCCAATAACACATATGCACATAACACCCAACAGGTACACATAAGGTTAGAAAGAAGAAACTTTACAATGTATATTGCCCTTAACCGCGGATCACTAAGCGTTCTATACGCATCAATAACCCGAGCAGACTGTTCTGCCGCAAATTCTCTCTCTTTCTAAAGCAAAAGAAATAAGGAACAAGCATAAATTAGGGCCAAAATAAGAAAGGAACTAGTCTTGTCGAAGATAGTTTAAGATTGAATCGAACCTGAGATTTCGAATGAACTAAATCAGGATGCAATTTTTTCTGCCAGTCTTTGTACTTCCTCTCCAGATTCTCGTCCTTTATTTTATAATTCTTCTCCCTGTTTAATTTCAGAAAAAAAAATTATCATCAACATCTTCAAGCTCAAATTTTTAATATTGACAAGGAAAGAATAAATGAAGGAAAATCTTTACAGTCCAAAAATCTGGAAGTAATCGATAGACTGATCAACGGGCTGGATGGTTCGACACGACTCACAAACCAGAAACGGCGACCGTTGAGGCGGAGCATTGCAGTTCCAGCAACTAGTATTAGTTTTCACCGACGATTGGGTGCAGAAGTTTTTCCCAGAAAAATTGAGAGAATTCTGAAGGAAGTGGTTTTCACGGGTGCTAAAGAAGAAGCTAGAATTTCCGACGTTCGACGAGTAGACTTGTGGAGTGGAAAATAAAGGAAGGAGTAGAAAACGGCGTGCCGCCGAAGAGAAGGCCCTGCGTCGAAGAAGCGTCGAGAGAGGTGCACGTAGCTCCTTTGCTCTCAACATTTTCTTCTGGGTTATCGGAGCGAGGGGGGGCTTCCTCGTGAATTTAAAACCAACTGGTTAAAATTTAATTAAAATAAAAAAAAAGATGCCTTTTTTAGTGGAATTTTATTAACAATTTTCAGAAAATATAAATAAAAATCATCTTTATGATTGAAAAAACTTAGAATATTTCACATTTTATAGAATATTTCACATCAATATCATATTTGGATGAGGGAAAAATCAGTAAAAGAAAATGAGAAAAATAATTTTATTTTTTAATTTACTTTTTATTTGGATGAGAAAAAATAAAAACAAAAGGGAAATTTGAAAGAAAAATATATTTTATAATTCTTTCCATTTCTCATCCAAATTTTAAAAAAAATTGAATTTTTTTTCTAAATTATAAATATATTCCTATTATGCACTTTTAAATATTTAGAGTTAAAAGTATAATTTTACTATTTAAAAATAATTTTTCTTTTATTCAAATTAATCTATAAAAAATTATTTTCCTTTCTAATTATTTTCTTCTTTTCTTTTTTTTTCTCCCATGTAAATATACACAAACCAAAGTTTATAAGAAAACTATTAAATGGAGTAGTATTGAAAAAAACAGAATTTTCTAATATTTTTTACAAATAAATTTACTAAAAACAACCCCTTTATGTAATTTGATGTGGCTCGTTGACTCGTTTCACTTTCCCTCTCATATCATCTACCCGCGGCTCAGGCCAAAGCAACACAACTTATAGTTTTTCCGGCGGCTCATCTTCCCTCTCTGAAAACCATTTTCATGGATGCCATGTACTTCAATGGGCATTGAAAGATATTGTTCTGGTGATGCTGGTGCTATCTTGTTATGGCTCACCTCCTATGTGTAAGAATTTGATCCTACACGCCTGTGAACAAGATCAAACCAGTTATGAAATTATAGTATAGAGTATAGCAACAAAGGACAACAAAAGACATAATGAGAATTTACAACATAATCTGTTAAGGCTTAGCAAAATCCACAACTTTGTGATCATGGTCTTTGGATGATTATCAGTCCCATTGTCACTATCATTATCACTACCTTGATTATAATAGGAATATTAACATTAAGTACCTGATATCACAATTGCTGAAGCTATTTCTGGATTCATGTGAAGTCCTTTCCAAAATTGTAACTGTTTCGGGTACTTCAACGGAGACCACAGAATCTGAAGACATTCCATCTTCTACAAAAGTTGAATCCTTTTCTGCACCCTTTTGTAGATTCGGAGTATCTTCGCTGTCAGAGGAAAACCTGCCTAGACTATTAAATCCTCGTTGCCGGACCAAAGAGGTGGCCTTCTCTAGAGTTTCTAAAGCTTGTTCTACCTCGGCACTAACTCGAATATTTGCTTTTCCGTTCAGAGGACTCTTCTGTGCAAATTTATCAGTTAAGGGTTGACTTGTACTTTTGCCATGGTTCTCTAATTCTACACTAACATCACTCTCTTCTTCCTCAATTTCACCAACTGCTTTTGTATCTGCAGCCAGAGCAGTATTTTGCAAAATTTCAATTACACTGATATTGTTCCGTGTCACTAATTTCATTTTTCAATTGTATGCTTTCTTCATTCTCATCTTCCTCAATTTCACAAAAACCTTTCTTATATGTAACTTGTGTATTCTCTACAATGGATTCGCTTGGACTCTCACCTCTCTGAACTTTCTGATCCATATTTTCCAAGCTTTTCTGCATATCTTTCGTAGAATGCTGTTGCAGTGGACGGCAGGCATCATATTTGAGTTCTTTCCCTTCCATAGTCTCATTTGTCTCATCAATGGGATAAAGAGACTCGCGTATTCGAGCGTACATAGGATCCTCCAGAGCTTTGCTATAATCTTCATCATAGCTAGACACAGAGGCCACCGCCTGTAGCAGTTAGAGTTGATGGTCAGAGAAAACAGATGAACAATGAACAGAATATTGTATTCATGAGAGTGCAAGTACAGATCCTCATGCATGAGCCACCAGATGCGGACTCTTATCAACCTATTCAGCTAAAACTGCAGTAGATTCCAATGTGCCCTTTGTTTTATAATCTCAAATTCAAGGCCCCTCAGCTCCCATTGCAGGTTGAACACTAGACTGTCTCCACAGAAGCTATTTTGTCTGGTACAGTTCTAGCAATGAGCCTTACGCCTTTAAAGAGCCAATTGAGTTCGTCCCATTGGTTGCGGATTGCAGATTCCAGCACCCAATAACGATCCCAAACCAAATAATTAGGGAACAGCATCAGAGAGGAAAAAGTACTACCTTTTGATAGAGTCTGAAACCACTGCCAATAAGCTGCCTTGAGATAAAGTTTATAAGTGATGGAGGGACAAAGTCCAATTTCAAATCCATAGTTGCTATAGTCCTACATTGACAGTATTCAAAGCTATATGAGAAAAGAAAGGTGAAATATAATATTCTCTCAGTTATGAACTAATATATTCCTCCTTTCAGCTTAATTTTCATCTTCTTTCTAATTAGCCGATCTTTTTCTTAAACTGCAAAAGTCCGTTTACTCTATACATTGTTAAAATTGACAGGAAAGACCATAGGCAAATTCAATGTTAATGCTGACAAGGTGAAGCACGTACACATTGGTTAATCATTCAGGTCATACCCAACATAACCACACTACAGCAAGTCACATTGAATCAAAATTGATGCATGCAAGATAGATTAGGAACAAGCTACATGTTCCTAACTCAAGATTATTCTGAATCTGCATCTCCGATCAATTAGATTTACGATAGAAGTAAAACCTTATTATCAGACAGACTTTTGATTCAACTTTGCATCAACTAAAAACCAACTCTTACTTGACTAGAAAATTTGCATAATTCCTTCTGGTCTTAGACTTGGAATACATGAAATAATAGAAAATTCCAAAGACAAAATCTGTATTAAACTGCGTAATATTAGAGTGGGTGTTAGATATTTCCCATATGAAGACCACAGCAATACATTGATTGCATTCAATGGATTAAGTGACTACATCGCGAAATCTGATAGATTACTCCTCCAATTGGGTATTACAATTAACTAATTTGGGAGGACGGAGACACCATGCTTCTATTTGTTAAAAAAAAAAGTTATTTGTTTGTTTTGATATATCAAATTATTTTTTGTAAAAAAAAAAAGATTTATGAAATTTATCGGAGTATTGAGACACCATGATTCGTTTTGTTTTAATATATGGGGTGACCATTGATAAGTTAATTCCAAGAAGGGACGAGCAGAAAAGAATTTAAGGCCAAGCCAGCCATGGCCTGGCAGAGCCGGTTGAACCAAAACAAGCCTAGCATAGGACCATGTCCATGCTTAAATAAAAGATAGAAAAAAAGGAACAAATATGTTCAGAAAAGCTAGAAAATCGTAAAAAGAGGTAAAGTTGCTATATATGGTGCTGCATGTGCAGCATAGACCTGGCCAAGGGCCAGTTCCAGATCCGAACCGGATAGGACAGACCAAAAATGGTTTTAGTTTTTTCACGGTTATAGTCCGATTTTGATCCAATTTTACCATGATTTTGGTTACGGTTATGGTTTTTTATGATTGCGGTTTTGATTTTAATTAAATCCAAATTATAAACAGTTAATCCAATTTCGATTTGAAAAAAAAAAACAAATGTAAAGAAATAAGTAAGTCTTAAATATTGTTGAATACATATTTTATTAAATAAGTAAAGCATACAAAATGTATCCATTTACATAATATAAAAAATAAAACAATATTACATATAATATAAAAAATAAAATAATATTATATTTAAATGTAAATAATATTTTTTACAAATAAAAAAAGCTAAAACGGATAATTTAACTTGTGCATGCATCAATTTGAAGTGGCAGAATTTTATAAAATAATTTATTTTATAAATAAAAAATCCAACTCAAACCGAGCCGAATTGCCAGTTCAAACGGGCTCCAGGTAGCGATTGACCGGTCCGGTTCACAGTCCAAACCAGACCGTGGCCAAGTCTATGCAGCATAGATAGATTAATGCTGGTAAAACAAGTGAATTGATCAAGTTGAAGGGATCAAAAAGGTAAGGCAAACTAAAAATAACAGAGTTTGAAATATAAAATGAGATTCCATTTCTCAGAAGTATCATTAGGAACAGGGTATTAAAACAGAACAGAGTAGAAGACGAAGAGAAATAATAGTTGACCACAAATATATTGGGATTAAAATTTAGTTTAGTAAAGCGGATTCTCTCTATACCAAATTCACTTAGAAGTTTTGCTCTTATGGAATTTTAAGCGACTTTTGTGTAAGTTATATTAAAAGGATTCATGAAACATCCAACAAGGCAATAACTACAACTCACCGAAAGTAACTTCTTTCTGTGGTCACCTTTTGTATAGCAAAGCCTCCTACTACATCAATCCTTACTACATCCTTCACTTCAGGGATCCCATCCCTGGTAAATCCATGGGTAGTTTTGTCAATGTTCTCCAAATCCGAGATCTGAAAGCAATATTGTAACGAAGTTTTTCTTATCTAGTTTCAATCTAGGAGTAGCTAGATTTCAAAAAGTATTACTAGAAAAGTAATTGCAACTGATAGAATGATCAATTTCACCATTTAAAAAGACTACCGTATTTGCAAGTACAACCACCAGACCATCTTTGAGGTATTCAAATAAAAAATAGTGCACAACAGCCTCCCTAGCTGATAGGGGCCACATAATCTTCACCCTATCTTCCAAAATTTAAGAAAAGATCAGCATGTTTAAGATGTGGGTTTGAAGCAAAGGAATGCAACAAATTCTTTTAAACAATTGCTAGAGTTTAATCTTGACAAACCTTACTAAAGATATTTGTTCACCAATCCGAACTTTCTGCAAAAATTTGCAGACTGTGATTTTAAAAGGTGGGAAAATAATCTGTGGCCACCTGAGAAAAAACAATAAACAAGAAGATATCACCAAACTACAGTGAACTTCAAATAAGTTCTTGCAAAATATTAATCCTCTTCTCAGGCCATGTAACTCTTGACATATAGTGTCATGATGCTGTCATCTCCAAACCCCAAGAAAATTTAAAGGCATAAAAATAAATAAAGAAATTCAAAGAAAATTAAACAAACATATGGTCCTGAAGATCATGCATCCCATCCTATTTTAAGGTGGGAATGGATTGCCCATGAAGATTCTTTTTCTCCTAGTCCTTAACTTCCTCACTAATGCACTGCCACTGATTGGTAAGCAGTAGATGTAACTATCCATATAAGCAACATTCATTCTTTAATAAATGAGAAAGATATGGTTAACAAAGAACATATCAAGAAGAAAAGAAAAATGTTTTCAATCAACTTGTGGATGCTGCAAGAAAATTTTCACCACATAAAGAAAAAGATTAAACCGGCAAAAATACATATGTTACCACATGAATTCATAAAAATTATCCCTGTGAACATGACAATTAAAAAGTTAAGCGATACTCAAAGATAGACTCAATTCTTACCATTTCCTATAGAGGGTCAACTCCCAAGAGATACATAAACCTGCAATAGTAGGTTACTTGTCAATAAGGTTCTTGTAAGTATAACATCAAATGCCTTGAATGATTGCCTACTTGTAGCTTGTCACTTAACTTATAAGATGAATATCAAATTTTTATGTACAATTTATCCAAACTTACAAGCGTCAACAGGCCCATCTACATAGCCTTCAACAAGTAATTTATGAAGGCCAGTACCATGAGGTCCTTGGCGATACATGACACGGTACTCTTCATTATCATCTTTTAACTGTCAAGAGAAGAAAATTTCTGCAATATCAGTACTGACATCAAACAGAGAGGAAAAAGAACAAGAGAAAGGAAAGCATGTGTAAGTAAGTTTATGAGGATATGAGGTTTCCTAAGGAAAGGAACCCAAGAAAAACAAATGGTTAAGAACAAGGAAAAATCCTAGAAAAAATGTTCAAAATATAAAAATGAAATATTCTCAACGTTTATGATTTGCTCACTTTTCATGGGAGAAGATGTCCACTAGGAAGAGACTTAACCGAAAATATCATTTTTGAAAAAAAATAAAGAGATGGTTAAGAGTGCATACTTTCCATTCACCGTGTGATGTCTGAGCAGCTTTTGATGTTTCATGCTCACTAGCAGAAGCACTCCTCAACATGTCAAGAAAATAGGATACTTCAGTCATCTTTTTTTCAAGTACATTCTCACTACATCCTGCAAACACAGGTAAAGAAAAATGGAGTTGTTTGACAAGTTCCACTAATCTTCATAATTATTAGCTTACATGAGGCTCTAACAAAAGTATCATCCCAAATGTTTTGAGAAAATGGAAAAATTTGAAGAACTACTAGCCTTCATTCTCATTAGGAGAGGACCTCAGAAGCTGATTCCTCAAAAGGGTTTTAAGTGCATCATCGTTTGTCAGATCAGGGGATGCCAGTGTCCTGTCCAGCCTTTCTCTGTATTCCGAGATCTTCCCGTTCTTCCCCATCTTTGCATCTCCAATCGAGTAAAAGGGCCGTGTTCTGAACTTTAGGTTGTAAACGAACTCACTTAATAACAAATTGCTATCATCTCCTGAAATAACATTAAAACAGAGAAAAATGTTTAGATATTATCATACTGACAAAAGGGCTAATGGTATGAAAAATCCTGAACTTTGATGCTTTTGATTCTATTGATACGGTTGATAAGTCATTGATATTGTTTTCAATTCTCTCTAATCGGTAATGGATGTGTGCTCATGCTAAGTCTGTGCTGATAAGTTGTTGACTTGGAAGAGGAAGGTACTCCTGAATCCTAAAAACTACCAAGTGGTACTGGTTTCAAAATTTTTCCACCTCATGGGGCGCTTAAATTCATTTTTGAGATCCCTTTATTTGTAAAAGAGAAGCATCTGTAGGCTCCTTAGGCTCACTAAGGGTTCACATAATCCAAGTTGGCCATATTTTGTTCATATTGACAGTCCACTTCAACGCCATATTAGCATGGGCATAGTCTTAAGGCTCATTGGGTATAACTGAAACAATATCAAAAATTTATGAATCAATCTAATAATTCAACTAAAAGAACACATAAAGTTGAAAGTTTTTTCAAATCACTCAAACTTAATTAGATATGCAGGAGAAAAAAGTTTCTAACAATCACTAGCATCAATAACCAATAAGAATAAAGATTTACCTTTCGTGGTTTAATCATGCTTAGCTAACCAGAAGAGTCTTGCAATATTTCTGATCTAAAACATTAAAAACTAAAGAGGGACAAAATTTAGGCTCTCATTCTATTTATGCTGAGTATTTATATCAAACTTGGTCAGTGGGTAACCACTGAATCAAGCACTAATTAGATCCCAAACAGCCCTGTAGTTGCCTATCACTATAAGCATTTATTATGCACATGGAGATCTTTGGCATCAATGATTTAAGCAATATCCACCATTCCCTATTGAATGACAATTTTACATGCCACCCTGTAGCCTGAAGCTCCTCTAGATCAAATGTAAACCCGATAATCTGACACGCACTTGGGATTACAGTAAATTTGAATTTTTGCCAGTAAAATTATATAATGAGTAACTTTATACATCTCTACCATGATATTACTTAGCCATTGGAGTCCCCATCAGCAGAATCCCCACCAAGTCTAACCCACTAACACTCATTGTGATTTATTTAGATTTCTATTGCAGGCAGTATACATATAAATCATGATGCACCAAAGGCCATAAGAATATAGAACCGATAACAAGATTATGACTCAAAATAGCTTCTTCTCTTGACTTCAAGAAAAAGGATGGCAATCAGATTTCAGAAAACTACCAGCTAAATTAGGAAAGAAGCTAGTTCAGCAGTAATAACGTCTAAAATATTTAGAACATGTAATAACACAAAATTCAATGCAAGGATAGGAGAACTCTTCCAACAAAAGCTCCTGTAACCAACTGCTCTAGCAATGAAACTCCAAATTTCACCATCAATCATCTAACCAAGCAACAATGTAACACAACATCGCTCCAGCGACACGAGCATTCGCATCTTAGGGCTTCGCCAATAACGCCAGCAATAAAAACATAAATCCGTCAAGAACAAAAACTAAGCTCAATAACATACAAAAATGCATACATAATCAACCTCAATAACATGGTATTCAAAAACATAAGCACAAACTTGAAAAGGGAGCATCCAGATGCTGAAACTATGAAAATAATAAAAATTCTACCTCAAGTGAAGCACCTTAGCCGGAACGCAGTTGCCCTTTTCCGAAATTCTGAACACCAACTTGATTAAAATCACAGAAAATTCTCACAAGCCAACTGGGTGCAAATTTCTATATAAAACCATCATTGCAGGTGAGACAAAAGCACCTGATTCGTGACCAACCAGACGGGTAAAAAACATGGGACACTTCTTGAACTTGACGAATTCCAGAGTCCAGACCTCAGAACAATCACTCAGAAAAAACAAAAACCACTCATTTCCCAAAAATGACTAATAAAAATTAAAGAAGTAGCTTAAAACCCATTAATAAATAATGAAACTGAAGCTGGTTGGGTGGAGTTGCACTGATTTTAGGACAGTCTGTGAGAGTTGGTGGAAATGAAAGAATATGAAATCAAGGTTGTGGATTAAATGGACTAATGACAGGTAAGTAAAGATTGTAAATGAAAATCAGAAATGACAGGCCAGCTGAGAAGGGAAAAATATATATCTATACATATATATAACAAAATGCTTTTTATTTACATTAGTGGTAGTAATTATTAAGTATTGTAATAAGAGATAATTGTTCAGATAATAATTAATTAAATATTATAAAAATTAAATTTTAATAATTCACTCTTTTAATTGAATTAAAATATTAAATATTACTTTTTAAATATTTTAAACATAATTTACTTATTTATAGACGTGTTTAAATTTCACCTGCTAATTAATCAATATAAATTAGTTTTATGGTTAAAACATTTATTAAGTAAATTTTAAGAAACTTATTATCTTAAAAGAAATTATTTTCTCAATTTTATGTTTTTATTAACATAACAAAAACTTTATATATTTCATTAATATTCTTTATTTTTTATCATTACAACTAAATTATGGAAGAACATTTATTTTTCTATAAAATATTTTTCATAAAAAATAATTTTTCACATATAAATTATTTTTTTTCAAAATAAATGAATACTTAATCGAGATATTTTTATTGAATATAATTCAAAACTGAGAAAAAAATAAAGAAAAAAAATGAAATTTTAAAATTAAATATTTTAATGATTATTACTTATAATGTTTATTGTATGTTAATCATTGCAAACTTCCCATAGCATTTTAATCATGGTAAATGTGCTACCCAAGAAATCAATAATAGTTCTATTTTTCTAATGAACCAACCATACTTATCAACTTACCTCGCAGTTAAAATAAATAAACCGACCCGGCCCAAACCCATGATCCGTTCAACCAATCGAGCAAAATCCGAGGTGCTGGTTCTAGTCTTTGCCGTCAGCAAAGCAGGCTCAAGCGTAACCCTTCTGTAGCCGACTCGCTGTCGTTATTCTTCGATCAGGCGGTACGGATCTCCGGTTAGTTAATAATCTCCTTTTGTACTTTTATTAGCTATACTTCTGTTTGTTTCTCGAGAAAACCAAGGGAAATGTGTTGGAAACAGGGAAGGAAAAAATTGTTACTGAAGTCCTCCAATGTTATTTAGTTTTCTGGAAACGGATATCTCACTATAGGTGCTTGAGACTTAGA
This sequence comes from Manihot esculenta, assembly GCF_001659605.2. Taxonomy (NCBI): domain Eukaryota; kingdom Viridiplantae; phylum Streptophyta; class Magnoliopsida; order Malpighiales; family Euphorbiaceae; genus Manihot; species Manihot esculenta. The sequence goes on along the minus strand of NC_035168.2, from coordinate 3,472,748 downwards.
GAAATTAATTGATTTGAGTATTTCCATTGGTCTTACTCTTTTAGTGGTTTGAGGAAGTGTTTTTTGTTAGTTTTATTGATTTAGATTGGGCTTATGATTGAGTGCTTTCATTTCTAAGGTTTAGGGTTTATGATCAAATTATAGACGCTAAATTTCAAAATTCTTTCTCTTAACCATCAATAACAACTGGACTGATTTTGTCTTTATATCATAAGCAATGGTTTATTGTGCCTTATTTTCTTTTCATTTTTCCCCATTATGGATTTCTCTCTATCTCTCTATCTCTCCTGAGTATGATTGTTTGTCTTTGAAACAGAGTTCTTAGCTGAAAGTTTCTTTGTTGATGTAGTTTTCAGAGACATGGTGGTCTGGCAGAGACATTTGCAGTCATTACTTCGCCAGGTTGGGAAAAGAGTGGAGCATAATTACAATGCTCTTGCAAACTTCTCCTCTTCTTCTTCTCGTGCAGAATCCTCTTTTTTAACTGGTTTGTCTGTCTCAAAGCATCCTCTCATCAGTCACCCTTGTTGTATTTATCCTGGAATTTTTATTTGTTCACACTTCACATCCATGAAACACAATGGATAGGGCAACTTGCACATAACACAACATGATGCAGACACATGATACAAAATATATGATTTTTATGTGTTATTCATTCATATGTAAATGTAAGGACCTATGCAGATGTGATAATCTTGATATATCTTGTTGAAAACACAAAACTGAGTAACAAACATAAAAAAGAATAGCTGAATGAAGGGCAATTTTTACTTTCTAGCATGCTTAACTTCACATTTCTGTTTCCTGCAAAAAGTTACCAACTGCATGTGAAGGACTGAAGGGTGGCCTCTTTGCTTCTTAGTCATAATAGAGTAATAGTAACTAACAAAGATAATCCTTTCTGTAGCTATCAAAGTTGAAAACTAAAACCAAATAAGTATTTCTGATGTCTGAAATAGAGATATGAATGTCATGTCTTGCAATGTCTGAAATTTTTCATAATTATAAATGTCCAGACATGTTTTGGACATGATATTTAAGGCTTGTCAAGGAAAAGTACTCTCACACATTTATGATATGAACATGGCTGCAATGCAATGGTATTCATGCTTCCCAGGTCTAAATTATCTTCATTCCTGCTGTGGCCAAATTTTGCCTGGAATTGACAGTTCAGTAATGAGGATTATCTTTGCAGGCGAATTGCCATATTTTCAGAGATTGTGGAAATCACCTTCTGCCAATGTCCTTAGGCCTTTCTATCAGTATGTGCAGCAGTCGGTAATGCTATCACCACTAATTGCACCCATTTGTTGTTATATACTTATGAATTTAAGGTTATTTGTGCCCTTAGATTGGTAATATAGTTAACATATTAGACAGGACACACCACAGCTGAGTTGATAGGTGTTCAGAAATCTAAAGCGTGTTTGTGAAATCATGCTTGATGTTGACTTAGGTTCACTTAACTATTTTGGTCCTGATATTAAAACAGAAAGCTAGTGTGAACTGTAATCAAGGGGCTACTAATTGGATGCATGTGTTTTTTCCCTGGCCAGAGTTTTGTAGTGAACCAATTCGTTAAAATACTGCTGAGTGATTTCTTATTAATGTAATGACACCAAGCCATTATTAATCCTCTGTTTTATTTTTGGTAAACTATTGTATAAATTCCCCCCCCCCCATTATACATCTGCGTATAACTTACTTTTGATTAATTGAGCACTTGCTAATATCTGTCCATGGACATTTTCTAGTGCCAGGATTGGCATAGCACATCCATGAGATGGAATCAAATCTTCATGTTTTTGGTTAAAGAATTCTCATCTTTCTTATTTATTGTCTTGAGATGGAAGTATGCTATTCTTCATTGGCTTAAAGATTATATGGATGTTACTGAGTTTCGTCTTCAATTCTCTCATATATGTCTTTCATGATAACAGGGAATCTCCAGTTCAAGGAAATTACTGGCAGATTCTTTTGAGGAAACACCCATTCGATCTCCACTAACTCCCGCTTTAACTCCACTAAGTGGTGGAACAACTAAAGAACAGAAGGCAGTCTCTAAGACATCAAAAGTTCAAGCAGTACTAAAGGGCATAAAACAGGTGCGAGGTGCTATATTTTTCTTGTACATCATATTGTTACATCCAGCTCTCCTAGGAATACCCTTCATGCAAAAGTTCTGAGCCTGTTAACATAATCAACAAAATGTTGATAATTATGATACTAATGCCAAAGTTACAAGAACTCATAATTATGCAGATGAAGTGTCTTTCTTTGATACATTATCCATAAACTAAGAGATGTGCCTATATTTCAAAGTGAAGTGCATGTTAAGAAGGGAAAAATAAACTTTCAGACTGCGTGCAACTTAATTCTTTGATTAATTTAGCTTACTGGTTTCAGAGTCCCAAGAAAATAAATTTGGTTGCTGCATTGGTTCGTGGCATGCGTGTTGAAGATGCATTGTTGCAGTTGCAAGTCACAGTAAAGCGTGCTTCAAAAACTGTCTACCAGGTTATACAACCATTCTGCATCTTGTCATTCTTCCAATTAGTAAAATCAGGTTCACTTTGTCGTTCAAAAGAGAAATTTGAAAGAAAATGAGGGGGAGCTTGCATTTTCAGGGGTAAACACGTGGAAATGGGCTCTTAATAGTCAGGAACTTCAATGAGTCTGATTCTCAAATAAGCTTTTTAGAATCTGGATGAATTGATTAATGGAAAAATGGTCATTTTGCCCCCTCAAAGTGGCAGGATGACTAATTAAGCTGAAATTTGTACATTAAGGTCAATTTGCCTCCTCAAGTTTGTAAATCAGATGAGTTCAACCCAAAATTGTCTAGATGTAAAACATGCACCATTATGAGAACTGACCTAAAATTATTAAAGGTATATTACATCATTGCCCTTATTTAAATTAATATTTAGTCCCTGAAATTTGACAAAATTAACAAGTTTATATTTTTCAAGTTTTTTAGAGCACTAAATATTTTTATTTATTTTATTTTGTTGAATATTTGTTTGGATGTTAAACCTTTATTTCGAATTCTGAGGTGAGGTTGAGAAGGGCGAAAATAAATTGATTTTGATTTGTCTATTTTAAATTTCAATGAAGTTTACTTTATGCCATTATTGTGGATTTGGGAGGGAGAGTAGAGAGACAAAGGGGGTAAGAAAGAGAGCAAGTGGGTTGGGCAGGGTTGGGGGGGGGGGGGGGACCAACTTGGAGTTTATGACAAACTTCAAAGGGAAATTGTAAAATACCCAATATTTTTTTAGTCCTTTAATGACTTGTGTTTTACACGCAGAAAATTTTGGTTGAATTTATCCAATTTGCCAACTAATTGGAGTAATTGACCATAATTTATGGATTCTTATTTAATTGGCCTTTGTTGCGAATTTAAGCACACAAATTGATGTTAATTCCAATGATTTTCTTTTTTGGCATTAAAGAATGAGAGTTGCAGCTCTTAAGAATGCTGGATCTCTTTGTTGGCGAAGTATTGTGCGCATAGCTTAGAATCACGTTGAGTAATTTATTGATTTTAACAGGAATGAGCATTTGATCTCTTTTGGTCTGTTCTAATAATGGCCAGTATTTAATGATGTCTTAAAACTATAATTTGTTTTCAGGTTATTCATTCAGCTCGAGCAAATGCAACTCATAATCACGGATTGGATGCAGATCGTCTACTTGTTGGTAAGTTACACAAATAACCTTGTTTTGTGACTTAAATTTGAAAATCTTACATACCAATTTTCATCTCTTCATTTAGCCGAGGCATTTGTCGGAAAGGGATTTTTCAAGAAGAGAATTGCTTGCCATGCAAAGGGGAGACATGGAATTAAAGTAAGACCAGAATGTCGACTGACAGTAGTAGTTAGAGAGACAACCCCCGAAGAGGAGGCTAAGATTGCCAGGCTAAGAGTGCACAATTTCCGCAAGCTTTCTAAGCGGGAAAGGCGGCTTGTGCCACACAAGCTTATTGAGACCACTCCAATTTGGAATCGCAAAGGCAAAGCTGCTGATCGTGAACCAATTGGTGTGGCTTCATGAGGTGGTGTTCCTTCCTTTTTCAAGTTTCATGTTGTGATAGAAAATTTTGTGGGAAGTCTTAAAAGAACTCCATCCCATGATTTTTCGCTCTATGAGGGATAGTACTGAAGAATTGCATATGCCAATGCGCACGAAAGATGGCAACCTTATCTTCATATCAGATAATGCTGCGTGGATGCTCAAATCCTTGATGTCCATTATATTTACCAGTGAAACATTTTCATTTTGGATATTTTTTATGTTATTGAGAGCAACAATTTTTCTTTTTTGCCTTCTTACCTTTACTATTATTATTAATCAAGTAAAAAGTCAAACTTTGATTATGGAAGAAAGAAATAAGAATGCAGGAAAACTTGTGGGGAAGTGGAATCAAATGACTAGATCAAATTTGGATTTATTGAATTAATATTGTACAACCTGCCTCATCTCGGATTAATTGTTTTTAAAAGTTTCGAATTCCATCCTAATTCGATCTTAACCCTATGATTGGAAAACTATTTTGAGGGGAAAGGAAAGCGTGTGAAAAATTAAGAGGAAAAATAAAAATAAATGAAAAGATATTTTTCTCTTCGTTTGGATATTTGGAAAAAAAAAAAAAAGAAAGTAGTTTTTTTAGCAGTAAAATGTTTTTTTAATTTATTTATTATTAAAATAATTTATTATAAAAATAAAAATATAATTTCAACAAATTACCATTTACTTTCTCTTATTACTTATGGTCTCACATAATGTTTTTCGTATATTCCTCCCCCCTTTTATTAAGAGTGAAAATTTTCCTTTCGGCTGTTCTTTCCTCTCCTTTCACCCATCCAAACAACCCATAAAATTCAAAACAAGTCTTAAGGGAAGCGGATGCGGAAGCGGGTTGAGTTGCGTATGTTGTTATTGAATTTCATACTGCCCAACCCGTCAAAAGTTGGTTAACATAACCAAAATAGCCAGTCTCATCCTCAGAATGAGAAAGCAAGGCGCCGTCGTTTCAAATAATTGCAGCAAAAATAAATAATGGTGTTCTTACTCAAATACTGGAAATTCAACTGGTACTAGTAAACTAAAAATGAGATACAACAAATATGGAACCACCAAACACAAAAATGGAAGTGAATTAGTTTGGAAGATCAACAATTCTGCGTCTGAGAATCTCCACTCCCAAATAATCTAAAGGACCATGAACAGCCACATGAGGCTTCCCAACTTTTACACGAACAGCAGATATTTGGGGATACTTTGTCAGCGTGGTTAAGGCAATTTGTTGGGCCACCGACTCCAGAAGATTATGAGATGGTCCTTCAACAACTTCCTTAACTACGCTGTTGCACAAACAAGACAAACATCATACCAGAAAAAGGTTACATTTTCTTAGCACACATGATTATGGAAAAAAATTTCTTGTGATTCTGCTGTTGTAAGATTTGGGACCACCATCCAGCAAGAATGAAAGACTACATGCATTAGATAGATGTCAATGTAGGCTTTATAATTGATACAGTTTAAGGAGCAATGAGATGCTACTGATGAACGCTAATTAGAAAACAAAGAAAGACATTTTTTTAATACAGAGAAAAAAATGACATAGAAGGTTTTGAGTATAAATAAAGGACCAACATGTTGCTCACCGGTAAATTTCAGTATAGCTAAGAGTATCTGACATCTGGTCAGATTTACCAGCTGCCCTGAGATCCATCCAGGCATCTACATCTATCAAGAATTTCTGACCCAATGTCTTTTCTTCTGGTTTCACCCCATGGAAGCCGTGGAACATCAACCCTCTCAATATGAGTTTGTCTCCCCCAATTATCTCATCGTTTTGCATCATATCCTGACGAGTAACAGAACTGTTAACAACCCACCTACATAGCATATTTATAATTCAGAATCAAAAGAAAATGTTCAGTCAAGAGAATGTCTTCGAGTTGAGAACACAGATGTGAGATGCCAAGAAGACACAATAACTTCTCCTCTTCCTTTGCAGCCAGGCATGTTGACATTAATGTAAAATTGAAATAAAAAATTGCTGAACAGTTAAATAAACATTAGGCATTTTCACACACAATATTATACATACTAGCAGGCCCCTTAAAATGTCACCAGGAATACCAAGAAAACTAAGCTCCAAGATGGGTCATTCCACATCATGGCGTCCAATTCAGAAATCTCAAAAAAGTCATCGCACAACCAAGAAAAGATAAACTGAGTGGTCCAGTTATAAGTCCGCTGCATTTACTAGGAGTTACAAGAAAAAGAAACACTTAGGCATCTTTTAAATTCATTTTTGCTATTGGAAAATAAAATAACTGAAAAAGGAGGAATTTTAGCAAGTTATCCGAAGCAGGACTTGAATAACTAAATCTTCTAATAACAAGGTAAGAAAGCAAAGGGCCCTTAAAATAATCACCAAGGTTATACTGATTCAGAAAAAATACCAGTACCTGATAGAATATGATTTTGCATTTCATGAAAAAACCAATGCTTCATGCCATCTAGGCATCTAGTTAAATATTAACAGTAAGGCTATTGCCACAGCATAATACATGACATTATGTTTGATTTATTAAATACCATAATATTTTAAACACGGGTTGTTTTAGCTACGCCTGTAGTATTGACTATGATAATATAAGCTCTGCTTTGCATCAACTGTTTTTTTCACATTTCTATCAGATGAAAAAACAAAAGCACTTTTCTGTCATAAACAAAACCAGCAAATTTTAGTTTGAGAAAGAGAAAGGGAGTTCTTGCATCTTTTATGGCGATTCATGGTGAAAGTGCAAAGTCTTTCTACCTTCCAAGAAAAGAAGAACACACAGCAAGCGTACAGAAGACTCTTGAACAACTATAACAAGAATTCATGCATCCCCATTTCAACCAAAAACCCAATAATAACAAATAATCAATGAACTTTTGGATCACTACAGTGTATAAAAAATTAAAGGGAGCATAATTGAACCAAGCAGACCTTTAAAAACCTCAAGCTCTATTTGCAAAAAAAATTTAAGGCTCGAGCTTGGCCTCGGTTCGTGGACAATTTGTTGAACTCAAGCTCGGTTGAGATCGGTTCATAGTGAGCTTTGGTTTATCACAATAACGCGCCTTGCTCGAGCTCGTTTAACATGCTTGAGCTGTGGTTTAAACTCGTTTAACATGCTTGAGCTCGGCTTTAAGTATATTCGTTCAATTGGATCATTTAGCACGAGAATGAGCTCGTTTAAAACATGGAGCCCGAGATCCAAGAGACTCCAGTTGGATTTCAACCAAACAAACACAAATCCATCAAATTTAAACTACCAAATAGATAAATTCAGGAATACTAACCGCAAACGAAGCAGCCGACTGAAGAAGAAACAAAGCAGCCGACGAAATCGAACAGCGGTAACACGCAGCTGAAACGAAGCTGCTCCTTTTCAAGCTGAATCGAACAACGGTGACAAAATGGATAGGTGAGTATATTAAATGATTAATATATTGTCATTTGATATTTTTTAAAATATCAGTTTTTTTTAAAATATTATTGTACATAATATAAATAAAAGATATTGTCTATAATAAATATATTAATATAAATATAATCAATTTAAATATATAATTATATATATAGATATATATATTATATAAATTTTAATCTATGATTTATATTTAAATTATAAAAATATTTAATTTCTAAATATTAGTTTGTAATATGAATTATAAAAAAATAATTATAAGTAGGTATGGTAACGGATATGGTATTTTTGGGTATCCGATCCGATCGAACCCTAATAGAATGAATTTTGATAGTTATAATTGGGTTTGTGATGGATTCGGATTTTAAAAATAATACCCGTTGCGGGTTCGAATCGGATTTGAATTTTATGTATAAAGTACAAAAAAATATTTTTATTTAAAAATTTAAATTTAAATATTCTTTAAAAATATTAAATTTTTTAAATAAAAATTATTAATAAAAAATATTTTTTATATAAATTATTAATTAAAATATATAAAATTAATCCGGTTCAGATTTTATTTGGGACGGATTCGGATAGTTTAAATTAATTTTTCATCGGATTCGGAACAAATTCGAATATTACTAATATAAATCGAATTCGGGTTCGGATAGTTTTCGCGGATACCCTACCCATTTATATTCCTAATTATAAGATAAAAGCAAATATTAAAATTATTAAATTACAATAATATATTATTTGTTTTACATCAATAAATTATTTTATAAGCCTAAAACATTTATATCAAAATAAATACAATTTTTATATTACTTTATAATTATTTCATATAAAAAATATATTTATTATTTAATACTCCTTTCATCTCATAATTTTATCATTTTCTTTTTATTATTTTAAAATTATTATTTATTTTTTAAAATTATAATAATATAATAATTATAATAATTTTATTTAATATTATCTTATTTTTAAAAGAATTTTTAAAATATTTTTTAATATTTAATAAAATTTAATTTATTTAAAATTGATATAATTAAAATTTTATATTTTTTAATATATATGAAATAAAATAAATTAAAATTACTGAAAGAGAAAGAATATTTTTAATTTATTTTTATTTAAAAAAATTAAATTAACTATATTTGATTATGGAAATGATAGAGAGCGTTTTTTGGGATTTGTTGTTGGGATATTGTCAGCATTAAGTGGTGAAGTACTGATGTTGGCTTCACGGGGGATCGTTTGGTTCCATCAATTTATATATTTTCTGTTCCTGAATTTTAAAGTGGGACTCCTCATTCTTATCTCATTCAACAAACACCCACCCCATATTCATAAACTCTAATATATACGTATGAAAGCTTTTTCCTTTTCTTTTTTTTAATTACCCAAATTCTAACTAATTAAAATTTCTCCCTCATTTATAAATTAAATTAAAATATCTCTATAATTTAATTTCATTAATAAACAACCGTCTAAATTAAAATTTTTAACCGTCATAAAAATCTCTAAAAATATCTTCTGCATTACTCTAACTTTAATGCTTCTCCTTCCTTTCACAATTACCTTACTTCTCCCAAATCATATCTAATTTTGACTTAACATGCTTCGTCATTAAATAAGTGGACTCTTAACTTTAAATTATTTAATAAACTTTATGCTTATAGAAAGTGAAAATAGAAATAATAATTTTTTTTAATTATAATTTAGTCGCCAACAAATTAATTTAAGCCAAGTTTTAAAGAGTTTAAATTTAAGTCGTTAATTTTTTTTAATTTGAATTAATTCAAGTTTTACTCATTTCGAATTCAAGTCAATATTAAGAAATTTCAACTTGATTTATTTAGTAAATGAGTTTAAACAAATCGAGTTTTTATCGAGTTAATTTTGAATAGTTCATTAATAGTTTAATTTATTTATATGTATAATAATTTTTAATTTAAAATTAAATAATTTTAATTAAATATATATATAAATTAACTCGTAAACTTATAAAAATGAGTTTTTAATATATGTAAGTTTTAAAAAATGTAATTAAACTATATAAAACTAAATTTTAAAAAATTTAAATTTAGCTTATGAAAATATAAATAGAGTTTGAATTTAATTTTTTTATCATAATAATCTCAACTTGCTTAAAAAGTCTATTTATAAACTAAAAATGGATGGAGTGAGCGGAGCTTACGAGTATTAATGAATTGAATATGACTCCTTTAAAATTAAGCTTAAATTTAATTCATTTAAAAATTAAATCGTTCAATTCTTATTGAATTGAATTTTGAATAATTTATGAATTTAAACCCTAACAACTAGAAATTAAATTACAAACAATAATATTATATATAAAAATAAAGATGAATCAGTAAGGTTAATGATACATAGAAAATAATAAAAATAGCAATTTTTAGCTAGGTTAAATCTAAATGTATCTCTATAATAAATATATAAAAATTTATATTCATTTCAAAAAAAAAATTATATAAATTCATTATAATTTTATATTACAAGTTTATACAAATTTAATTTAGATAAATTTTCTTTTTTCATAAAATCGGTAATAGCTGTTTATATGGAGTACACATGAATATTTAATATAGTAAATAAGTTAAAGAGTAGCATGCATGGAGGCACCTTAAGCTCCTTGCCCCTCTATCTCCTTAATGTTACCGTTGAGGGTTAACCCAAAGTCGGTGTGAGGGAGATGCGCCCACTGCATTTTTTTTTTTTTTTTTGAAAAAAAAAAGGAAGTAAATAAATAAATATTTTTTCTTATTTAATTTCTTCAAGTCACAAGGCATTTATCTAATAAATAGAGGAAGTAAACTGCATTATTAAATCACAATAAGAAAGTTAATCAATTTCTGGTAAAAGGGTACCACCCATAAATAATAATTTTGAACACAATAAATCGATTTTTTTTAAAAAAAAAAAAATACATTCTGTAAATTAATATTAACTCGAAAATATCGTTAATTCTATATATGAAATATATTTTAAATTAAAAAATTTTAATTGAGGAATATTCAAGTGATAAAATACTATTGAAAATATAGACAAAAGGAAAATCAGTGTTTTCCAACTTACATTTTTGGCAGCAGTGCTGAAGGCTTCTTTATGGGTAATTTTAGGATTATTTATCTTTAATCTTCGAATTTCCTCCCTATATAAAAAAAAATTAAAATAAAAATATCCATAACATTGAGGCTATTATGTTCAGAGAAACCCAAATTAATAATTAATTTATTAAAATAAAATAAATACTCACTTGATAAATTTATTATATGCTGAAGGAGCACGTTGCCTTTTCCCCATTGTGCCTGCTTATATGTATAATTCATTGCAATCAAAATTAGGAATACATGAAATTATCTTCATTGATGATTGGGAGAGAGTGAGAGAGATACCATGTACTGAAAGAGTTCTGGGATGTTCATTTTCAGATGAAGAATCTGATGCAGAAACTTCAGTGGACTTGGAAGATCCAGATTCCTCACTTAAATCTTGATAAAATATATTTTGCTTCTGCAAAAATTCCATAATTGAAAAGAAAAAGAAAAAAGAGAAATACTAATTCAAATTATGAGTTAATAACCAGGATATGCTCACAAGAACATTTTGCAGATTATGAGTATTCTGTGGCAAAGCTTCTGTGTTCAAAGACAATAAATTTGAACAATGCCCACACTTGACAGTCACAACATTGACCGTGATATTCCCCGGAACATTCACCTGACACAAAAGAAAATTTATTTAAATGATAAATAAAGAATTTTAAAATTAATAATTATCAAAATTTACAAAAATTCCTATTCATCTTCCATTCAAATGAACACAGCCAAATTTAGCTAATAGAGAATTTGGATCAACTCCACCATTTTCAGTGCGCCTGACACCTTCAACAGTGGAACTGTAAAAGTGGGGGAGAAAGATAGAAAGACAGACAGAAGAAAACGACATGACAAAAATAAAAACCATTGAAGCAGATGTAATTAAGCACGGCTCTGAAACATGGCCATGAATAAAGAAGATTAAGATAGAATCCATGAAAAGATTTACTTCTCTTGTTTCAGTCTGTAATCAAATCTTTGTCACTGATTTTCCTAAAGTGAGAAAATAATCCGTACCCTCATGATCGATAAAAGAGGATTTTGTTATCAAACTTCGTTAACCGAAGATAAAGCAAGCTAGAGAGTTTGGCTGAAGTTTTCCTCTTCATGAGGATGGCTAGAAACTGAAGGGTTTTTAATGGTTTTCTTGTTTTAGGGCTGTATCAGTTGATCTTTTAATAAAGCTTTGAAATTTGTACAAATTGTCAAGAGAGAGAGAACAAAGAGACAAAGTGTGTAGTTTGGCTTTACAAGAAACCCTAGCTTTCTGCTTCAGAGACAATTGAGTTCTGTTAATCTCTGTGAACTGAAGAGCAAATCTTAAATCTAGTTTAGGAAGATGATCTAATTAAAAAGACATGGCTTGGTGAAATTCATATGACCCAGTTTAGGTTTTTGACACATATCTATCACCAAAAATTTTCTTTTTCCTTTTGTATAACTATCAGCAAAAAGTTTTGAAAGGAAAAAACTACGGCTGCTCCACCCGGGCTTGCGCCCTGAATTTTGCAGCGACCACTATACTCTTCTACTCGTCTGAGTCTGGCTCTTGCCTCGATGGCCGGTAGATCGGACGCTTAAGCGCCATCCATTTTTCAGGCTAGTTGATTCAGAAAGATAAACCTAAAAATTGAAAGAAAAAAAAAAGCTACAACTTACCAAAATGGATCAGCTCACAGGTTGATGTGTTCACTTATCAATATATAAAAAAAATCTATATAGAGAGAGAGATACCACTAAATTTGTGTTGCAGAAGTTGCAGTGAACGTAGCAGACACATTCAGAAGCAATGTTGTGAAGAGACATCCTAGAGTTGTACTGAAAATCGATCACTAGAAATAGAAGAAAGAATCATGGAAAATAAAGGAAAGTGAAGGAAAACTGAGCAAGTGATTGTAAAATGGAGACGAAGAAGTAACTGGCCCAGTGTGTTTTGTATGATTAAGAGAATGAGTGGTGGGAATCTTTAACCTGAATTGCAAGGAAGTGGGGGTTTCCTGTTTTGAGAGTGAAAAGAGAAGCTACTATCAACATCAGCAATAAAAGAATTGGAAGACTTTGCATTCTAAGGATTTAATCCCATAATATAAAGATGCCATTCTTAATTTAGGTTAAGATTGGAGTTTGAGACTCTTCCCCTTTTTATTAATAAAATAAAATAAAATAAAATATTGTTGATTTGATAATAAGACAAATCATTAAAATCCCATAAATCCTATATTCTTTTATGAGTTGATGTCCTAAAGCTTTAATTTGCTTAAACTGTATCATGTCTTATGTACTTTTTTATTTCTTGGTTTTCTAGGATTCATAATTCAGTATTTTAAACTATAATTGAGTTAAAATTTTATATGATATTCCATTTTACATGAAAATACTATAATTTAAACCATAAACATTGCAATTTTGTTTTATATTTGAAAGGTTATTTACACTTCTGATTTCTTTTCTGAAAAAAATAAATAATTTTTTATAATACTTAAACTCTATAAAATTATTAATATTTTCTAAATGGTTAATTGATTAAAAAGATCGAAGTATATTTATATTTTAATTTAATTAATTTAAATTTTATATTTTTATGTAATTTTAGTCGATTTATAAATTTATAAATTTTAATAGTCCATGTGATAGTCACACTGTGTGTATTATTATTATTATTATTTTATATAAATTAATTATCAAAAAATTTAATACTTACATTATTTTACACTGAGACATTTAAATTTTAAATTAATTGATTTAATTTATTTAAGTGTAATTTTACTTAATTTTTAAAAATTAGAATGTGAAAATTTAGATAAAATGTGAAATGTAATATTTTATTATTTTTTAAATATAAACTAATTTTATATATGAAAATAACATTAATTCATATTTAACTCTAATTAAATGATATATTTAATTTTAAAGATAATGGTAATATAATTATTAAATATACTGTCAGCAATAAATAAATTTTATTTTGCATCAATAATTATAAATATTTTATAAAATATATTATTTTTAATTATTTTATATATATTGTTATTTTAAATTAAATAATAGATTTATTATAAAATATTTATAATTATTATTATAAAATAAAATTGATTATTATTAAAAATATGAATTATATATTTAATAATTAGATTATTTATTTTTAATTTTAATTTTAAAAATTAATAAAAATTATACTTAAATATAAATATTGAACTAATTTATCTAAAATTTAAATATTTAGATTGTAAAATAATATAAACATTAAATTTTCTAATCAATTGAACATTAAATAATAATAATAATAATAATAATAATAATAATAATAATAATAATAATAATAATACGCATATCAGTTAAATTATTAAATTACAACATAAATTATCAAATTTAAAAAATAATGTACCAGCGAATCGGCTTTGTACACTAGTAGTTTTTCAATTTTAATTGGGAAAGTGCCAGCGAATCCATCTATTGGTTTTTGGCAAAATTCAAAAAGAATTTTTATACGATCAAGTAAATATTTTTCGAATTATTTAAAAAATAATAATTTTTATAAAATTATGTATAATTATAATTTATTATGAAATTTTGTAAATAAAAAAAATAATTTTATTTATTTCAAATAATAAAATTAATAGAAAAAATTGTTGTAAAATTTTTGATTTCAAATAAAAAGTTTGAATTATAAATAACTAGATTCTCTTTATTTCAAGTATGATAACTAATAAAAAAGAAATTAATTAAATTAAATTGTTATATAATTTTTAATTATAAAAAATAATTTATTATAAAAAAATAAAATATAGTTACAAATTTTCTAGATCTCAATTAATGTCAATTTAAGGGGAAGGTTTATGTATTTCCCTTACATAGAAATGATCATGAAAGATTAATTGAAATCCTCCTGTAAATTAATTAAATGAGTTTTTCTTTACAAAAATAAAACAGTAAATTTTTTTTACTATTATTATTGGAGCAGTAACAACTGTTATATATCCATAACCCGCAAGCATGATGGGCTAAGGTCTAGTGAGCCGAATTCATCGAGTTAATTAAGCTTAGACCTATGAAAGCAAAGCTACGAGAAGAGCCAGAACCAAGTTAGATGGCCCCCTCAATTTTATCGGCATTGTGTGGAGGCTGGAAAGCCCAACAGCTCCTTGGCCCTTTTCTGTTTCTATTGAATTGAACTAAGTAATTTGCCATGGCCCAAAGTCATAAGCATTTTTAGGCCCAAATGTTTGTTTGGCCAAATACTATCATTCACACTTCATATTATAAAATTTCTCGTAACCTAAATCCTTTTCTAGGTAACAAGAAACACACGTGTGGGATTAAAAATCCTTCATCTAGAAATGGTTGACTTTATGGAATCACAATAATGGAGGTGATGATGTTAAATTGCTATTTCCTATGCTATGTCTTCATGTGTGGATAATGGGCTACCCATCACATTTTTTTATATTTTTTTTTCCTTTTATGATGTTTGAAATTAGAGATATGAGCTTCCTCATTTCCACCCACTTTTACTATTTCAAGTGTTTTCTTGAATACATGGCCTTGTTTCTTTTCATATTTTAGCACAACATTTGCTTTGATATCTTTTTTGCCTTTCTTTTTCTCCCCTCGTTTGTGAACTTTGCTTCAAGATCATCAATTTGCTAATCCTTTCCTTTATTATAATTACGTATCTCAAAATCTAAATGGTGGGAAGATGTCAAATTTTTCTAATAAGATCATAGAGATTACGTTAGTAATCTCTTTCAATTTCAAATCATAAAATAAGTTAATTTAATCCATATAGAAAAAGTGGTATAGATACCAAACTGGAAAATTCACTAGATTCTGACAAGAGTTACTGCTTCAAATTCAAATAGGAAGTTGAATGGTTTTTATAAAACAAAATTAAATTTAGTGACCACAATGAAATAAACACCAAAATTTAGTGATAGCAAGCAAACTTTATCCAGCAAATGTCTTATACAAACTCCAAAATTACAAGTAAAATATCCTATTAGCATGAGAGACACAATTAAACAAAATGAGCACAGAGCTCCATGAATCGGCAAAAAGACAAAGCTTTGTCTAAATTAGCATTCTATTAAAATGCAAAGAAGCATAACAAAATGATTCATAACAGAGTTTACATTTAGACATTACCTAGAATGTTTAAATTAAAATCAAAACATGCAAAAAAAAGGTGTTCATATCTTTACCAACAATGTGGTTAATGAGCTAGTTTGTACTATAAAATTGTCCATAAGGGTAAGATTTGTCATTGAATAGTAAAACCCAATAAGCATGCATGTTCCCCAGTTGATGATGATTCTATTTCTCTTTGGGGAGGCAACAGTAGGCCATGAACACACACTGCCACTTTTCATTTGTATGCCCTGGCTAGCTTTCCATTACCATTATTATTTGATTAGTGTTCTACTTTTGGCTGTTGTGTAAGAACTTGGAAGTGATACTTCCACATTCAATGCCAAAAAAAAAGAGGAAGACAACGTGTGAGAGTTTGTCATGAATTGCATTAGTATTTCTTTGAAAGTGAATGCTCCCACAATGTCCCATTAGCAATTTTGCTATTGTCTTTGAAGTTGAAATAAAAGGAAAATGGCATAGGCACTAGCACTGCTTTAATTTAAAAAATGGTGGAATATTTGGTGAGGCAAATGGTGGCCATTGGTTGGCCTACAATCAGCAGAGGAAGAAATGTGTGAGTGTGAGTGAGGGCACCATTTCCTGGGATTCCTTCATAATATCAAACCTCAAGAAGTTGAGGATGAAAATTAAAGTGAACAAAGCTATTGTGGCCCTCAATAGCTTATCTAGCCACCCACTGATATGGCTTGTAATAATGGCTTCTATTCCAAGGTCAATAATCCCACCTTCCCCTTTCATTCGTCAACCTAAGTGCTAGCTTTTCTCTTCAGTTTTCTTTTTTTTTTTTAAATATCAACCCAATATTAATTAAACTTTAAGTCACAAAGCCATTATGTGAGTAGTTGATCATTTGTAGCCACTAAATTATTATTATTATTATTAAGCCCCTTAAATCTTTTTTAAAAATTTATATATTAGTTAGATGTGAATGGGAATTGGTCAAATACCCATCAATCGCCTTCTTCTTCATTAAAAATTTGACTACTTTGTATTTGTCCACGCTTGAGGCTTGCATGAGTTGTCAACCTTTACTTGCTGCCCAAAACCAAATGCTTATTGAAATCATGCATCAATTCTACCATACAGGACCATTTTCACTCTGCTCTGCAAATTTTTTAGTCCACAGGAATTGGCCCTGTTTTTCATGCAACATTATATCAAGAATCTGATTTTTGGAACCCATGTAGAGTATATTTTATTCATTTATTTATTTTTACTTCAAATAAAATATTACAGGGATACAATTGTTGCAGCGATCATATCCTGAAATTCAATAAAAAATAAATGTAAATATGTATTTATGAATTTGATCCGATTATTTCATATTTTTTATTTTTTATTTTTATTTTTTAAGTGATATATAACCGTTATATTTGTATATTCTATTATTATTATGTAAGGCCGTAAATATAAATATATTGTGTCATTTCCTGTTATTAAACAATCATTTAATTTCTTTTCGTATTATGTGAACATGATCTCATATATATAAGAGTCTGTTGTATCACTAATCCATCATTAATTGAGTTGGATTTCTTCAATGAGTTCGAATCGTGTTATGTCCAGTCTATTTACATGAAATCAAGATCATGCGCTAGTTGATGAACCTGTATAGCAAGCTTATAGTTCAGACTTTATACCTGAATTTAGGTCTGGTCGAGATATTCTAAGACCCAATAATTATTCATAGAGAATATTTATTTTTTTTAAAATAATATTTTATATATACATTACAAAATCCAGAAGTTTACAGTGCGCTTCATTGCACCACATTATTATTAGGCTGTAAAAGCAAGAGACAATTTTGGTGACCACAATGGATATTTATTATAAATGATAAGCTTAGCTCATAGTCGGTTTAATTTTATGTGCTAAATTAATTCAAGCTAATTCTACATCAGCAACACCGATTGATCTTATCTTTGAGTTTGCTTAATCGTTTTTTATTAAAAATAATAAGTAATATAAATATAATTATGGGATGAAATTTCTTTAAAGATTCAATTTTAAATTGAGTATCAATAGAAAATTCACTGCATTATTCATATATTGAAACTCAAAATTCGGTTTAGATAAAAATTTGAAGGAGAGGGCTATTTTACTTTGTTGTTCTAACCAATTGGAGAAGCTTAGGAAATCTATGTGGCACTTTCCAATTGGCTGGTGGTTTTAGGGTCGGTGCTGGTGGTAGGTTCAGGGGTGATTCCTCCCAAAATCAGCACTTTGCATTGTCGGCTTTTTGTTCTGTGGCTGCCTTTCAACTTTGTCCCATTCTAGTATCTATGGTCTATGGCTGTGCGTTTTGATATTTTTAATGCCCTTCGATTTTCCGAAACGACATGCTTTTGATATTTGTGACCTGTGACGATGCCCACCATAACATCCATACATCTCCAGCTCCTTTTTAAAGAGACATAAAAAATAATAAAAAAAATTTATGCCGTGTGGCATTTCACTATGCCACTAACCCATATATATTTTTTTAATAATATTTGTAATGATAATTCTAAATACGCTTTTAATATATTCAGTATATGAATATATAAAATAATTTTTTTATTATAATTAAACATAATTTAAGAGAAAAAAGTGAAATATGAAAAAATATTTAAAATAAGATTGAATGAATTCTGATGAAAAGGAAGTTTGGATTTGCTTTTTGTAAGGATGGAAAAAAAGAAAAGGAAAAAGAAGTTTGTTAGAGTCATAGGTGCACTTTTTGGACAAAAGGCAATGAGAATTTGCAGCATCAAAAGAATAAGACAAATTACTTACAAACAAATCACATTTAAATATGTTTATATCATATCAATCAGTAACAATTTTAAGAAATCCAAAATTTTATAAAAATTTAATTAAATTATTTTTTTTATAATTTTTTAAATAAAAAAATATTTTTTTAATTTAAATAATTTTATAAAAATTTATTTAAATTATTTTCTTAAAATTATTTATACTAAATAAAGGGGAAGGGATGATTCCATTGAAATTCTGACTCATTGCTAGATGTTTATTGGGTCATTTGAGATTTTTTTTAAAATTTTACTTTTTATAAAAAATTGAAACTTTCTTATTGATTTGATTAAATAAAATCAGCAGTTAATTAATTGCAAAGTTTTTGCAATAAGCTTCTAAATATAAATACAAGGGTTAAAGACATAGCTGAATGTGAAACCTGGCTCTTTATTTAGTGGTGGGGCTATGGCTATATATTATATTATTCATAAAAATTAAAAATAGGTGTTATCTTCTATTGGCAACTTGTCAATTCATTTGCCATTAGGATTTATTTAATTAAGGATAATTCGAAAAAAGGATAATTTAAAAACTCCAAATTCACAATAAATTAAGATATTAAGTAAAGGTAAATATATTTTTTAAATATTTATTTTATTATAAATATTGATATTTTATATTTTTTATCATTGAATCATTTATTTTTAACTCTTAATGATATTTTATATTTTTTAATATGACTTAAATAGAGTAAAGATAGTGATTGGTTAATTAAAAAAATTGTGTGATTAAATTGATTTTGATAGGCAGTCATTAAAATAAACGAATATAATAAATTATTTATAATTCATAATGATTATATAAAAATAGTTGATACACTTAATTTTCATCCCGTAAATAAATAAATTTGATTATCAAAATTTTTTAAAAATTTACTGATATTAATTAATAAATAAAAGATTCCGTGATTATAAGTGTAATAGATATTTATTAAATTTTATTTTCTGAAAATAATTTTTTAAAAAACTTTATTTAAAAGGGGATGAATTTTAGTAAAAAAAATACAACGTAACAATATTTGAATATTCTTTTTAATAGATGAAATCACATATCAACTTATTAAACTTTTATTTCATGATATTATTTTACGGTGATAATTTATGATTTAAAATTAAAATTATTATTTTTTTACTATAATATTAATAATTTATTCTCTTAAGCTTTATTGTATAATTAGTACTTGAATACCAGGTAATTTACTCTAAAAAGTTAAGTAATTAATAATTTAATTGAAATTAAAAATTAATGATCACCATATATACAGGTTTAATATTTTACATGAAAAAAGCTACGTGTATTTTACCGAAAATATTTTTAAAATATTTTTATATTTTTTTATCATTTGAAACACTAAAAAAATATTCATTTAATTTTAAAAAATTTAGATCATTGTAGGAGAAAATCATTTTCTACACTTTATAAATTTTATTAAAATTTTAATTATTTTATATTTTAAAACTAAAATAAGAATTATGTTATTTCGATGAAAAATATTTTCTATAAAAAATATTTTTAAAAAATTCTAAATACAATTTTTTTAACAAATAGACAGAAGCTAAAAAATAATTAAATAATCTGGAAATGGAGTCCTCCTTCACTAAATTACTATGTATTTTACTTAATTACTGAAATCTCTTAATTAATTTATTCCTAAAAAGTGGAATAACTAAGAGAAAAATAAAAATAATGACATATTTTTAACAAAATGTAAAATAGTTATTATGATTAGTAGAAATAAAGGTGAAATTAAAAAATAATTCATGTTCATTAATCTTTTGAAAAATTTGGACAAAACAACTTATAAAAAATATTTGTTATTTCAATTTCCTATGACATGCATTGTCTTAATCTTGACTGATAACTAAGTAAGGGTTTGCCTTGAAATAATTTGTGTTAAAAAATTTCATCACAAACTAATAGTATAAAACACATACTAATCATATAAAACACATGTTAAAATAAATTAAACGGATATACACCTTTATTTAATTTATAATTAAGAATATAAATAACGAGAAGAAGATAAAAATTAAATTCATTACGAAAAGCTAATTTTAATAAAAAAATAAATTTTTGATTAACATAATAAAAGATTAATATTTTTCATTTATTATGTTGGTTAATCTTGTTTAGTTGGGTAATTTGATTAAAAAACTTAAATTTTTTTTAAAAAGTGGGAATATTATTTTTATTTGATTAATATTTTTTTAAAATTTTTTAAAAAATAAAAAAAATTCGTTAATGAAAAATTTAATTTAATTAAATTATTATTTTTAAAAATATAATTTTCTAAAAATTAACACATTTAAACGAAATAAAAAAAAAAGAATTTGCGATAAAATCTACTCTCAAAAAATTGTGATGAGAAACCAAGGAAAAAAAATTCTTATAGGTAACGTCTGTTTGTAATATTATTAGGCTTCGGTTGTAAATTGTATATTAACTTTTTATTAAATAAAGATTATTTATAGCAAAAAAAATAATCGTTCCAAATAGTTATAAAAATTTTGATATAATATAATAAAATCATGAAATTTATTTATAACTGAAAAAATAACTGTTATAAACAATTATAAAAATCTTGATATAATATAATAAAATTATAACAATTATTAAAATAAAATCATAACAGTCAGATTTAATATTAGATTTAAATATTAATCCTACAATAGTAAAAAAATTTCATAAATAAAATATCATAAAATTTATAATGACTATAACCGAAAAAAAGATAATAAATAATTTCTTTATACCCTTCGTACCCTTATATTAGAAAAAGTAAAATATAATTTTTAATATATAATTATCAATCGTTTTTAATTATTTAAAATATTAAATACTTATCAAGAAAATTTTATAATTATTTTTGTATTTTTCTTATATTGAATTTATAGAGGAATTTATATTACTAATACCAAGTGTCAATTGGAAATTGACCACACTACCAGTTCTATTAATGAAAAATTATTATCCATACTTTTAGAAATATGACAGTGAATATCATCAAAGATAGTATTGAGATTTCTAAAAATGTTAGATTGTTGGTTGGTAATATTCAATGTCTTTGAGCAATAATTGGAAATTTTCTTCACATTTTCAGAAAAAATGTAACACTTACGTTTTTTTTTTCAAGGAAATTCATTATTTTCAGACTCTTTTAATAGAAAATTGTTGTATAGGTATATCATAATTTGATTGGGAATAGCCAATTTCCATTAACAAGCAAAATATATATATGAATTTCATACTACAATAGGCACGAATTATTCAAACCATCTCATCACATATGCGTTGCCACATTAAACACTAAAAGGATGAAAAATAATTAGAATTTTAATTCAGTAGTCTAAAACCCTAAAAATTTAAATTTAAATATTAATTAAATTGAATTATAAAAAATAAAAATGAGGTAATTGCTCCAATCTTCTAACAAAAAAAATACTAGTAAATAAAGGTTTTAAAAAAAAAAAATAAAATTGAAAGGAGGCATGTACTTTAAGCAGAAGAATAATCTTTAATTTTGTCTTTTACCAAACGAAATCTATTATGGGTCATCATGGAAAATACCATCCTAAACTCACATGTCTTTATCTAACTAACCCCAACATTTTTTTATTAGGTATAATAAAAAGAAATCTACAATATTTCATTGATAATTTAATAATTAATAATTTATTTCATAATTTAATCCCTGCCCACCATTTATCATTTTCCCTTATTCTTCTGATTATGTGGTGCAAAATGTCAAATTTATATAATTTTTATTGATGACTTTCTGAAATTATGAAATGCTCATTATTTTTAACTAAAATTAAATCAATTGGCAATATTATTTTATAAAAGTTAAAATTCCATTTAAATAAAAATTATAAATAATTATAATTAAACATCAATACTAAAAGAAATATATAAATTCAATTAATTTATTTTAATAGAAAAAATGAATTCTTATTTTTTTTATTATATGAAATTGGAGAATAGAACCAAAACTTTTTAAATTTACTCAAATACACTTACCATAAAATTAAGCTTTTAAGTGGAAGCCTTATTTTTTATAATAAATTATTATTTAATTTTATTGACATTATAAGAAAATAATAAAAGCAACAAATTATTCTAAAGTAGCATATTTTATAAAAGAAAAATATAACATAATTAAAATATAATAAAAATAATTAAATATTAATCATCAACAATATTATTAACAAAACTAAAATTTATTTAAATATGCAATTATTTCAATTTTGCTAAGTTTATAATTTCATAATTAATGCAAATTTTATTGGTCAAAGATTTGGAAATATTGTTAGTTTATAATATGCGTAAAATCATTTTTGTTACGTTAAAATGTAACTGTTTACTTAAAAAAAAAAAAAAAGAAAAATATTACCTAATATTGAGTTGGTCAAGATGAAAAAATGATCACAAAAATTTTTTAAATTCTACTACTAATATATACTTTATAATAAAAATAATAATAATTTTATAAAAAATTTATTATGGTACAAAAAAATTTATTATTTAACTTATTAATTTTAAAAAATATAATGCAATATTTATAATATTTTAAATAATTTATTAATTGTTCTATTACTCTTAACTATTAAGCATTTTATTATTAAGAAACTTATTAATTAATTTTTTAATTTTATAAAAATATTTAATACTTCATTTCATAATTTTTATTTTTTGTTTATTTTATGTTACTGTTAATTTTTATTTTTTATATTATATTAATAGATAAATTAATTATTATAATCTTATTTTATTTTTAAAATAATTATTTATTAATTTTTATTTTTTAAAAAATAAGTATTAAAAATATATTTTAGTAAATTTTAATATATTTAAAATGTTTATAATTAAAAAATTAATAAAAAATTATAAATAAAATGAAAAAAATAATAGAACGGATGACGAATTAATTTTTTTATATTAAAAGCAATTTAAATTCTTTTATAATATTTAGTGATTAAAATAATTAAATATTAATTAATTAATAATTTCTTTTAAAATTTAAAAAATATTTTAATATATTTTTAAAATTGAAACGTTAAGTATGTCTTTGTATAATACAATAATCAAATATAGATCGTTTCCTAGTTTTATTATATCCAACAAGTAGGGACTGAAAAATAGAGAGAAGTCAACTAATTGCTTGTAGAAAGCTGTTTCACACGGGATACCTACCAGGTCTTCTAATCCTCTCCACTGCCTTGTCCCACCCCACCGCCACCGCCACCGCCACCACCACCACCAGCACCACCAGCACCAGCACCACCACTTTTAACTCTAGTCCACTCCTGTTCTTGTTGTCTTAACCATAGTTAACTTCTTATTTGTCTCTTACGCTTTAACCCAACAGCCTGCACTGTTTTGTCTCTTTGATAAACTCTATTTATTTCTCTCTCTCTCTCTCTCCCTCCCTGAGTAATAACTCTCTCCCTTTCTTTGAAAATCCATTACCCAAATAACGGCAGACTCTCTCTCTCTCTCCCTCTCACTGAATCACAAGAAACAACCATTGAATTTGGTTTTCGCTTTCATTTTTCGTTTACAGGTGTGGAAGGTGGAGGAAAAGAGAGGCGGAGCAAAGAAAAGATAAATTTTGAAGATTTTTGGATTGTTTTGAATTTGGAGATTTTGTGGTTTGTTGTTGTGCATTTTTTTTGGGGAGATTTTTGAGGAATGGTGGTGAAGATTATGAGGTGGCGGCCCTGGCCGCTGTCGGGTCCTCGGAAGTACGAGGTTAGGCTGGTGGTTCGGCGGATGGAGGGGTGGGATCTGGTGCCGGAGTGTGGAGAGAAGGAGAAAAGGTCAGACAAATTAACTGTTGAGGTTCGATGGAAGGGTCCGAAATTTGCTCTGCGTTCTTTGAGGCGGACAGTGAAGAGGAATTTCACCAAAGAAGTGGAGTTTTTTGGAGGGAAGAACGGGGTCGTTGAGTGGGACGAGGAGTTTCAGAGTGTTTGTACTCTATCGCCTCAGAAAGAAAATGTGTTTCATCCATGGGAGATCGCTTTCACAGTCTTCAATGTGGGTTTGTTTTCTTCTTCTCTCTCTGCCAATTTTGTTAAAAATTGTCCTTTGTCCTGCTTTCTTTTTTCTCTGGGTGTTGGGAGAATTGCAACCGGTGAATCTCATGGATGAAAATTTTGGGTGACTAGTTCTTCATCTTTTTTTTTTTGCCTGCTGTTAAGGTGGAACTGGTTTGTGATTGATAAGCTTAGTGTGTCTTCTGCAGTTATGATTTTTTTTTTTTACTTTTTTTTTCGCTGATTCTATTTTTTATGCAATTTGGCTGGATGAAAGATTCTTAATTTTATCTTTGCGATTTGAAGTTGGATTTTGTATGATAATATTTCTTCACTGTTGCATCCAATTGATTTTGTTAGACACAGAATTTATTTTTCTGTTCACAGTTTAAGATCGGTGTTTGATTTGATTGTTTGAAGGCCTTTGATTGCAATTCTTTTTTGATCTTTTTTGAAACATGGTTAGTTGATTTTGCTGCTTTTGGTTTCAGCTATTTTGTTATTATCATCATTTGATTGCAATTCTTCTTATTTCTGTTATTTATTTCTATTTGCATAATTTGATTACAAGTTCCTCAAGTTTTTATGTTCTTAGTACCCTTTTGCTGTTGGGTGTCGACAAAATAACAAACCTCTTTGGGAGAATTAAGCTGTTTGCTTTCTGATTCAGAGCACGATAGGAAGTCCAAAGAACAAGGTTCCTGCTGTTGGTACTGCGTCGCTGAACCTTGCTGAATATGCTTCTACTGCTGAACAGAAAGAGTTGGAATTAAGCCTTCCTCTCTTGCTTCCTGCTGGTGCAGCTGAGCCTAAGCCAATGCTTTGTGTATGTGCATTAGAATTTTTTTTCCACTATTAGATGAAGTGCTGATAAATTCTTCCCCCCCCCCCCCCCCCTTCTTTTTTTTTGAGTATCAATAACATCTCCCTCTCCCAAAATTCACTTATTCAAACTTTGTATTAACCACACAGATATCACTTATCTTGTTGGAACTGAGGTTTCCAGAAGCTACAGAGCCATTGCAGAGAGAGATAGTTCCTGTTTCATCACCCCCTCAATCAGGAGAAACTGTTTCAACTGAAAAGGATGAGCTTTCTGCAATTAAAGCTGGTCTGAGAAAGGTAAAGATTTTTACAGATTATGTTTCCACCAGGAGAGCAAAGAAAGCTTGCCGTGAGGAAGAGGGAAGCGAAGGCAGGTGCTCGGCCAGAAGTGAGGAAGGCGAGTATAACTATCCGTTTGACTCGGACTCAATTGATGATTTTGAAGAAGGAGAATCAGATGAGATCAAGGAGGATTCTGCTGTCAGGAAGTCATTCAGTTATGGAACACTGGCTTATGCAAATTGTGCTGGAGGATCATTTTACTCTGATATGAGGAAAAATGGTGAAGATGAGGATTGGGTGTACTACAGCAATCGCAAATCAGATGTGGGTTGCTCACACATTGATGATTTAACTCAAACCTCTGAGCCATCTCTATTGCAAACCTCAAAGCGTAGCATACTGCCTTGGAAGAAGAGGAAGTTGAGCTTTAGGTCACCCAAGGCCAAAGGAGAGCCATTGTTGAAAAAGGGATATGGAGAAGAAGGTGGAGATGATATTGATTTTGATCGTCGACAGCTTAGCTCAGATGATGCTGGCGTTTTTGGGGTAAGATCAGCTTATGTTTTACGTGTTATGCTTTTTTCTTTTTAATTTTTTTTTTAAGAATCTATATTATGGTTTTTATTCTAGTTGATGGTATTTAAAAAATAACCTCATCGATCACCTTTGCATATTCATTCAGGGCATTCTTGTGGTTATTGGTTCCTTGCTCTTTTTTTATTATTAATTCCGTACACCAACTAGAATGAGTTATAGTTCTGAATGATGGCAACTTTTTTGCAGTCTCATAAAGCAGATGAGGATTCAAACACAAATCGATCATCAGTTTCTGATTTTGGAGATGACAATTTTGCTATAGGCAGTTGGGAGCACAAAGAAATAATAAGTCGTGATGGGCACATGAAACTTCAAACAGAGGTCTTTTTTGCTTCAATTGATCAGCGAAATGAGCGAGCAGCAGGTGAGAGTGCATGTACAGCACTTGTCGCTGTCATTGCTGATTGGTTTCAGAACAATCATGGTATTATGCCTATCAAGTCCCAATTCGATAGTTTGATTAGAGAAGGTTCACTGGAATGGAGGAACCTATGTGAGAATGAGACCTACAGGGAGCAATTCCCAGACAAGCACTTTGACCTTGAAACCATCATCCAAGCCAAAATTCGATCACTTTCTGTTGTTCCTGGCAAGTCCTTTATCGGATTTTTCCATCCCGAAGGCATGGACGAGGGAAGATTTGACTTTTTGCATGGTGCCATGTCCTTTGATAATATTTGGGATGAGATTAGTGGCTGTGGATCAGAACATCCTAACAGTGATGAACCTCAGGTCTATATTGTAAGCTGGAATGATCATTTTTTCATCCTCAAGGTTGAACCAGAAGCTTACTACATCATTGACACATTAGGAGAAAGGCTCTATGAGGGGTGCAATCAGGCATATATTTTGAAATTTGACAGAAATACAATCATTCGCAAATTGCCAAGTGTTGCTCAGCCATCAGATGAGAAAATAATGGGTGATCAGCCTATTGTGGCAGTTGCTGGGGAACATAAGAACCAGCAGTCGAACTCAAAGGAGGAAGTCTCCGAATCAGGGACAGTAGTAATCAAGCCTGAGGAGCCAGGAAAGACTGAGGACGAAGGCGAGGTGATTTGCCAAGGAAAGGATTCTTGCAAGGAGTATATAAAGAGCTTCTTGGCTGCAATTCCAATACGGGAATTGCAGGCAGATATCAAGAAAGGTCTAATTGCTTCGACGCCACTTCATCACCGTTTGCAGATCGAGTTCCACTACACCCAACACTTACAAGCCTTATCAGAAACTCGTGCAGCAGCAGCATCACCGCCACCATCAGAATCGAATGATGTTGCAATAACAGAGGTTGTTGCATAGAGACTTGCTGTAAATTTTAGGAAGTGTGATTAGCCTAATTTGTCTTTATGCTTATGGGATTAACATAGAGGAACCTATATCAGTTTTTTGAGGAGTTTGCAAGAGAAAGGGTTTTGTTTCTTTCTAAGTTGCAGTTGAAATGAAACTCTATATATTTTTCTTCTGTAGCCACATTGTCTGTGTCTTTGTTACTGTTAATGATTCATTTTGACATCTACCAATTTGTTTTTGCCTCATTTTTCCATTGAAGTAGGTGATGTAATGTTCTGTACAGCACTGGAATATCTGCATCAGCCCTTCCAATCTCCTCATTATGTTTATAACTTAATTTTGACATTTCTCAAAAAATTCTTGTATGATTTTGTAATTTTCAGACTGGTACAGAGTTCACATTTTGCATCAGCTTTCTGATTTTCTGATTTTGCAGTGAGAATCTGAGTAGTTTCATATTCTTTGGATTCTGATTATGTGCCAATTATTTTGATTGGAATCAGATATTCTTTTAAGCTGTAAAGAGAAACTTTTGAAAAGGGTGTTTCCTTTAGAGGACAAATTCCAATCAAAAGTTCTCTATTTGACACCTTGTATTATGTTGTTCAAAAAGAGAGGATTAGGAAGGATAAATTAAAATATTTTTATTGTCAATTTTTGAATTATAATACGTTTTATTATTATTTTATGAAAGTAATTATACATTTTATCTATATATGAAATTTTCACCTCCCAAAATTTATATAATGCTTTTGCCTACCCCAGCAGTGCATGTTCAAGGTATAACCAGCAGTGGGCTACTCCCCATGAGCAGAATAGTCCCAAGTCACTTTCATGGATAAATAATTGAATTACCAAACAAAATTCATTGGCCAAAAATTGCAGTTGCATTAATGACATACAAAAAAAAAAGGCAACCCTTTCTGAAAAGGCCACATATTTCTAAAGTCTGCAAGTGGAAGTTCCAAAGATAAGAATCCCCTCATAACATTTTATTTAGTCAAGCCTCAAGCACAAGTGGTAATTTTTTTTTAAATTTTAAAAATATTTTTATGTATTTTTTAAAATTGAGAAATTGATTATTGAGTTTTTGTATATGGTATTTTTTTTATTGATTTAAAAGTGGAGTAAGACTAAGTTTATTATTAAAACATAAACATAAGCTTTTAGATTTTAATGTATAATGAAGAGGAAATTTGCTGGACTTGATGGTCCTGGTTGGTGATAGGTCCACCATGCAAGCGCAAGTGTGTAAAAATGGCTGGAATTTGGCTGAAAATTAAGTGGAAAGATAAGCCAAGTGCACATGAGGCAAGGACCCACTTCAACGAGTTGGTTCAAAGGTTTATTAGGTAAGAAATGGGGCATCCTTCAAGGCTGGCTATTAGCTATGTGTCTTTAATTTTGGTCAGGCTTTTAGCTATTTGTAGAAGATAGGGTTTCTTCACTTAAATTATGGTCCCAAGCAATGACAGCCACCACGCTTGTCTTAATTCCTTTTCCTATATTTGATGTTTATGGCGTTGTCATGTTCCTTTCTGTCTGCTTCTTTCTATTTCACATATTTTTCTGCCTTTATTCATGTGTTAAACGAATTTTTTTCTCTTTTTCTCCCGCTCTTGCTTATTAGGGGATTATTTTGAAATGAAATTCTGGATTTTTAAAAAAAAAAATCTTTGGCTTATAAATGATGTAAATATATATATATATTATAAATTGTTGTTTAGTGAGGTTAGCTACAGAACATCAAAAGCTCAAGGAAGGCTACAAGGTTCTATATGCATATAACGGCTGAAATATCATGGCATTCAATTGATATTTTTTTAGGTACCGAAGCCAACTTTCGAGATGAGAGATTTTACCATTTATGCTAAAAAAGTACATAAATTTACACAATTCATTGTCTCCAATCCCACAGAACTCCAGTAACTCAAGCAACAACTATTGAATAAGCTACAAGTTAAAAGATCAACTGACATTAGAGTTCAGATAACAAGTCAGGAAAGAAGAGGGAGTTGATACATGTCAAAATCAAGAAACAGCTGAAGGAAACGACAACAGCCAGCCAACAAGGCTTGATCTCATCAGCAGCAAATGGTGCATCTAACCAATCCATTTTCGTTGCGCTCAGGGCACCTAATAGTATGCATTTCATCACTATCTCCATCATTGAAGACCTTGCAACTTCCATTGCAATTGAAGCAAACAAAGAAACTTTTGTTGCCACAGCCAGCACAAGGGCTATTGGAGAGTACTTAATGGAGCTTTTTTGGCTTCCCTTGCTTGTGCAAGCTAACCACTTCATCGGCTTCCCCTATGTACCTTCCCTTCTCTTGATGAAAAGCCTTGGAGGGATCACTCTTCCACACAATATCCTCCATAGTTCATCCCTATATTCCAAGTGCATCGAAACATCTCTTTCGTAGAACTCAACTTTGAAACTCTCTAACAAAAACAGATACTTCTCAAACTTCTTGTGTATAGAATTATAAAGTCGTGTCGTCCAGCAGAACATTTCTCTTCAAAATGTGAAAGAGATGGATATTCTTCAGTACCCTTCTCAGCTTCGTTAGCTGTATAATACTATCTCTGAGGAGACTGGAGACTCCAAATTATCTACGGCAGGCGCTTGTTACTGAACCCTGTAAAAGGTGTAAGTTTCTCCTTGTTGCAAAAATGGAGTTCCCATTCATGTTGTTTATCTTTTGATCTGTGAAATGTTCGGCTTCTGGGAGATTTTTTTATTTTGTAATCTTCATGCATGTAATCTGATGGAATTTGTAGGTTCTGATTGCAGAACTTGTCTGGGGAGTTCAGGTGAGAAAGTAGACCATGTTTGAGTGTGCGTATATAGTTGGAATGAGCCTCAATTTCGTCAGGACTCTTCTCTTCATTGATTTTATTTCTTGTGTTTTTGTACTAAAAAAACTGGATAGCATGTGATCAGAAGAAGCATTTGATCAGTGGAAGCAATGACTAAGAGGACATGAGCAGTTACGGAGATTTCTGTTTTGGTTTCTAATTGCTGAAAAGTAATAGATTGAAAAGCTCTCTGTTTGGGTGGTGTCCACTGTGCCTCCCCACCCCTTTTAGTGCACTGACCCTTTACCAACAGTTTTTGATGCCTTATCGAGGTATGAAGGGCAAGGCCTGAAAGAGGGTGTGCTTTGTCATTTCAAAACAATTGAATGACTGAAGATACCCCCTTAGTGATTTTCTCAGCAGAGATTAATGCCCTTGATACCGTGAGGAGGCAGAGTTTGATTTGTGTAGTGGAACCAATGGAGTGGTCTCCGAGCTGAGCTGAATCAATGCAGACAAGGTGCGTGCACAAGGTCAAGGTTCAATACCAAGTATGAAAAAGCAGCTTTCAACACTAGTGGACTTTCCCCTTACCACCTATTTATTTACTTTATTTTATATAAGCTCGATAGATGAGACCTTTGCGACATCAATCATGTTTACCAAATCAAGTGTCCTACGATAAACTTCGAGGAGATTTCTTGGCTTTCACTGATCTATGTAAAAACTTTAGATTAAAATATAATGGACTTGGATATTGAACTATGTTCATGGTTACATATAATTCTAATTTCCATGTTGTAACTCTAATTGAGCTACGCTTCAATTGTCTGCAAGTGATACTTGTCACAAATAAGGAAAGAGAGGTCCAAATCCGCACATTTTCTACATTTCTTTTTGGCACCTGCAACTATAGGAAATTAATCTACAAATCAGATCCCTCCTGTAAATCTTCCATATCGAAGCACACAGCACAACCTAATCAAATGGGGTGGCAGTCTTTCAAGTAAGTACAGGAATCCATATTCCGTCGAGTTCTACATCTGATTTATAATCCTATTCCAGTGGGCAAACAGGTATTTACACCAGACATTTTAATCATTCAAGGATCACTACTACCGTATGGTTTATGCATAGCATACTTCAAAATCAACATATAGACGGTTATTATCATGAAATTATACCATATCAAGGGGCAACAGAATGGACATTCACAGTGGATCATCAATAAAAGTACCCATTGTATCAGTCCTAGTCTCAGGAATGCTTAAGATTCACAAATTACACAACATACTGTAGCAGTGAAGTAAAAGTAGTAGCAAGATACACAAAATACAATTTCTTTCTACATGCTATTTTTATGGTGATAGCAAATAGACTCCAGCGATCTTCTACTGCTTAACTATCTGCAACAGGCGATGCAAACCCAATACTGAAGTCAAATTCAATGCAAGTTAGTTCATGGCTTTTACCATCTTTCATCTTCATCTTAAGGGAGTATGAGCCCTGCATAAAACATAATCACAGTGACATGAATCAGGTATATAAAAGTAAATTCATTCCTTTTGTTTGAAGATAAGCAAAACTATATTGCATCAAACATTTTAAAATCCACAGTATCCAAATGAAACATATATTGCAGTTGAAACAAGGTCAAATGAAAACAGATGAACACAATATTTAATATATCTGCCAAGTATTAATACAAGTAAAGTTTGGGACCTATAACAACTATTTGAAGACCAATATTCAATAACTTACTAATGTAGTAAACTAAAGATGGACCAGAGAAATATAGAGCAACAAAACAAGACTTGCAGAAATATGGGTGTTCAGTATATGGAAACTAGGAAGATAAGCAGGTCTACAGGGATCAGCCCATCAATAAAACAAAAACTAAGTCTCTGATTTGTGTTGATGTGTGAAACTAGGAGACCACTAATGCTTCTTGAAGGAGGATAATCATAGGTGAAACATCTGTTCATCTATGATTGCAAGCAAGATATAAAACTTGCAAAACTAGCAATTGTGCAGTGCTTTCATGTAGAGGATCAAAGACAAGACTCACAAGCAACATGAAGAAAGGTAGCTATTTCATGGAGGATTGAGTCATGTAATGACGAACAAAGATGAATCTTCTACTGGCCAATTGACTTTGGAAAGCAATGGTGAGCTATAGCATACTAAGCCAAAAGAGGCCATCAAACCAATCAAGCTATTTGCATCTACCATTGTTTTGATCAGGGGTAAAAAAAAGGGAAAAAGAATGGCAAGAATTTTTTGGCAATGGATGTTTGACAGGTAACCACCAATCTTGAGGGATACATTCTCCAGCTTCTCTTGGTTTGCTCTTGAGAAACCATGCTTCTCTCCTGGTCTCATGAATTACTTGCTCAAAATTTATACAGCTGACAAAGGCCTAATTACGAGAGTCTTCTGAGCAGTTTACATCACATCCTAACCAGATTACAGTATCAAGGCATACCAAGCCTAAATCCATCAGCACTGGATAACGGCTAAACAATTGCACCTTTTAATTGCAGTTTTATACATCAACCAGTACATGATGCGCATATAATATATGCATGTCTATTTATCATATTCATACCATACATGAGTGTGTGTCCCTGTGAGCATGGATCAAACCAGCAATCTTTAAGTAGCTCATTCATCAGGAAGTCAATAAATAAACTAAAAGCATCAACCATGCTTTATAAAAAATATAGTTCATTTCAAGGTAAAAATCTGAGCAACTATTGCTCCATTTAGTTAGTGGAAAATATTTCCTGTATTTTGCAGCTTTTGACATGCATACTTTATTGGTTAACGGCAGAGGCATGATTACAGCCAGTTGCTGCAATTTGACTGAGCACACCACAGTCAACCCTTTCTGGTGTGATTTTCTCCTATTCAACTAATAATGGATTTTAGTTCAGTCAGAAATCTAAAGGATTTCTTTATTGAAAGAAAATAATGTCCTTCAAGTGCCAGAAAATAATCTTCACTACTTTTTCAGTGTTACACTCAAATATCATAAATGAATCATATCTCAGAAAAGTGTTATCAATGAAATATTTTTTTCTGCAGTAAAATTATTTTTCATGAGAAGACAAATCCTAACTTGCAGCAACTCAATGAAATTCTAAAATGAGGTTGTGTCCATTTATTGGCTCAGTCCAAAATAGAGTTATAAACTTTAATGTTTCAGCAGTTTCAGTCGACATAATAATTTCATAGATGAACATTTTGTACGAGGATTGGCTTACTGGGGGAGTAAATCCTGGTAAAACTTGTGAGTGAGACACTATGAACTCGCCATCAGACACAGGGCAGGATGTCTCTTCGCAAAGGTCATGAGTCTCACTATGGATGTGCCATCCAAAGTATGCAACATCAATCACCAGTTTTCCTCCAGAGATTGCATCACCTGCATCCAGCATAGTGGCAAAACCCAGCCAGTGTCAAAACTTAAAAACACCAATGTTGGTACAATACAACAGAATGATAAATGTAAAATAGTAAAATATAAGCCTTAATCCCAAACTAGTGGAAGTCTACTATATGAGTTCTTTTTTGCCATTAAGCTTTGTTTGAAACCAGTTCTGCATTACTATGTTTGGTTACATAAATAAAACAAAATGTACTATAGTAGTTTTTGTTTATACATTTAGGTTTTTTGGCAGTGCTTGTAATAGTGCCAACTAAATGGCAATTGTGGCATCCGGGTGGTGATGCTGGTTGTGATGGCTGTCCACAGAAGGGGGTGGAGGTTGTGTTGGTGACAAAAGTACAAAATAAGTAATAAAGTAATGATGATTAATAAGTTCTCATAAGTACTATATCACATTACAACTTTTATTACTTATATTAAACAAAACCTAAATGCATGAGCATGTAAACTTGTATTTATTTGTTAGAATAGTTTGGATGCTGCAATTGACTAAAATATAGATCCACAATGTGAGTAATATATTGGGAAGTAGCTTGATAATTTTTAACAATTGGGCAAAACAATGGTATTACCTTTCTTTACTAACATTATCAGAAAGCAACAACTTGCAATCTTTCAGAACAACAAAAAGGAAGTGACTAGCAAGTTCTCACCATCTTGTTTTTCAGGTCATCTTTACAAGAAACCTTACCTTGACTTCCATGTATATGCATGAATGTTCCAGATACTATCAAGTAAATTAAAACATAGAGATAACTATTTTATCCTGCCCCGATGAGGAATCTGTGCCCCAACCTAAATCCAACAGGAAATTCGTCTACCAAAGATAGCAGGGCCGTCCAATGGCCATTCGTTTGAAAGAAAGAAAAAAGAGCCACAGATGTTGCTATACTCATTAGACATAAAGAATTCGATTTAGAAAATTTTTTAAATATATATGATAACACTTTACCAAAGAAATCATTTCAAGAACAAAAAGAACGACAAGCAGTTCACTTAATTCACAAAGAGAATGCCAATTTCATATTCCCAAGTTAAGATAAGATATAGCAATATCAAGTACACTATCCCCAGCCTACTTGTCTGGATAATCTTTAAAAACACAAGAAAACTAAGTCAATGATCATTACAAAACAGTCAACCTGTGGTTGCAGATATGCTGAAGGTAGCTGGCTTCCCTCGCACAACTGGATTAGGCGATATCTCCACTCCTTTCACCTTAACATCATAATCAGTTTTCCCATCTGCATCAAACAAACAAAAAATGTTAACAAAAAAAGAATTGCAAACTTCTCTTGGACGATTTCTCGATAATCAGTGAGAGATGAACTGAAAAATGACAAAATAAGACTCTCTCTGAGTTTATTAAAGAGACTTACTGCAATACTTGACATCGGTAGCTTGGGTAAAAGGCAAGATCAGACTAATCGATAGAAGGAAGATGGATACAACCGCCTTGGACTGAATCATCTCCATGTACACAGGCGAAGATCTAGGGTTTCTAAACCGCACAATTTAAGGGATTTTTTCGGATTGATTTGAGAGAGAGAATGGGATTGAATTGAGATTGTTTCCGTGGACGTCCTTTATATATCAGATAGACGAGCCATAAAACATACAAATTGAGGAACCGGAGATGGGTAATTATTCTCTGCTTCGTTACCCAGGAACTGCATGAGACCTGAATCTTCCGATTAGACAGTCCATACTAATTGGACGGCCTGGATCCGTTGTGAGATAAGTACATGATGTTGGTCAATGGTAGTTGGCGGGAGAACGTTAGGTGGATGAATTCCAAAATTGTGTTGTTTTTGTTTTATTTTCACGAGTATTTAACGAAAAGGACAATTTTTAAGGAAATCCCTTATTTTTTAACAAAATTTCTAGGAGGCCCTTGTTAATATTAAGCTTAATTGGGAAAAACAAACTTAAACGTACTTGGCAGATTTCAACAATTTTTATCAAGATGTTTTAATTTTAGCAAATAAGTATTTAAGTTTAACTTTTGTAAAAGTAGAACTTTATTTATTTATGAAAAAAATATTTAAATTTTATATCATATTAAAAGCAATAACAAAATTATAAATACATGAAAATTTTAATTTCGAATTTTATAAGAGATTTTAAGGATAAAAAATTTTATTTTTAATTTTTTATCAATAAAATTAATAATTATATAGTTAAAATTTGCCTAACACGCGGATGTCGACTCGTTTTTAATAATTTAATTGAAGTATAGGAGCTCTATGTAATAAAAATCGAAAATATTGAAACTTACAATACTTCACTGCTAAGAAAGAACCCTTCCCAATAGAATGAAGAAACCACAAAAAAAAAAAGTTTTTTTTCCGATCAACTCTTATTATCAAAAGAACCCTTTCTGCAGCACATTATACTCTTATTTTGAGTAATAAGCGAAAAATATCATATTGAATGAACTATGATATTCAAGGTAAATAACCTTGATAAATTGTGGTTTTATTTAAATTTAACCTCATAAACTATTGTACTTTCAGGCTTGATATGATAGAAAATATATTGCAATGAATTTGAAAAGTTGCAGTTTCAACTTCTAATTTCTTATTCTTCATAAATGAGAAAAAAAAAGTCATAAATACTAAAAAAAATATTTATATAATACGAATTTAAAAGAGATGTGGCCCAATCTAACCTAAAACAAGAGAGATCTATCTATTCGATTCGGTTCTCTCAAGGAAATTTATTATTTATATTATGATAAAATTTATTAATTAATCTGTTAATTTTAAAAAATACATTAAGATATTATTGATATTTTATAAAATTAATTAATTAATTAATTATTTTATTAATTTTAACTGTTAAATATTTTATTATTTAATTTTTATATTTTAAAAAAATTTATTAATTAATTTTTAATTTTATAAAAAAATTATTAGTTAACCTATCGATATTTATAGCATTTTAAATTTTTTTTAATAAGTAACGATTATTAATAAATTTTTTAAAATATTTGAGAGTATTTTTTACCAACTAATAAATCTGTGAGTCAACACACAATTATTGGCCCAATAAACTTATATTGAAAAAAGGGCTATTTATTTGCAAGCATTTTGTTCCTTGATTCTTTTAATCTATTTTCCAACAGCCTAATCTTATCCTTGGATTGTTAATTAGCAGTTTTCTTCAAGGGTGGGCAAACTAAAGATTAATCACAAAGAGGGTTTCGTGCAGGTGTCCATTGCTTGTTGGTTTTGAAATTCTATATCCCTATCTCTCATTCCAAGTCAAAATCTTTGTATTCAATGTCTCTTATATGGGTATTATGGCCCTCTCTTATTTTGCATGTTAAATATTACAACCTCCATAAATGAAGAAGCCATTGTTTCTATTTGAGCAGGCAAACATAAGACCCACACAAGCATCTATTTCTGGTGTCCACTTTTGGTCTCTCTTCTATAATAATCTCAAGGGACAATGTGCTGTTTTGCTGTTTTTCACATCGATTTCAATCCAGGATGTTAGTTTCCTGTTGCCAATTTTTTTTGCATTTTTAAGGACTCTCTGGTTTCGTGTTAGAGATAGAAATTTAATGATGTAGGGCAGTGTGTATCATTTCTCTCAAAACCACCACAAGGTTTTGTTTGTATTAATGGAGAAAATAAATAAATATATGGTTAAAATTAGGATAAGACTTTGAGATATGAAGCACATGAACCGGAATTTATAGCATTTTCAAACTTAACTCGACGGTAAGTATATCTTAATAAATCTAAGAGATTTCAGATTTTACTCTCTTAATTTCCGGTTCCATTTAAAAAAAAAAATTAGAGTTCATAATATAATGGTTATATTATAAAATTTCTCACTTTTGAGGAAAAGAAATAGATTTTGTCACTTTCAATTGAAAATTTTGGCATTATAACATGTACATAGGTCCATTTCAAAAAAAAAACATGTACATAGGTTGAACCAGAACTTTACTGTAAAGGTTACTGTTAGAAGATGTGGGTGGCCAAGTGGGGAGAATTGCATTGAGACCTCTAGCTTCCAATACCACCTTTTCACTGTTTTCATTCTTATCAATCAGAGATCATTTTTGAGTCTGCCACTAGCAAATCAATCTTTATTTACATGATAAATTTGCACAAACTCCTTAATCTAAAATTATCTGCGTATGTCTGTATATTTCAATCAAGAAGTGTGTCATAAAAAAATCATAATTTTTTCAAGGGAAGAATACAAAGGAATTACATGGATATATGATAATTCTGTCAACTCCTGCTTGCCAATGGAACCACCTCAGCCAGAGGAGTTGAGAGAGGAGTAGGTAATGGAGAAGTTCTGCAGACTGGACAAGTAGGGTGCAGACGCAGCCACGGGTCAACACACTTAAGGTGGAAGAGATGGCCGCATTCCGGCAACAGGCGGAGCATATCTGTATTCTTGTAATCAGCCAAGCATATAGAGCAGCAAGCAGCAGTTGAATCTGTCTTGTGAAGCTTTGCTTCAGAATACAACAGCTTAGGGTAGCTCTTCAGAGTGGCCTCATCGAGCCCTACGTGCACCACAATATCAGGCAGCTCGAGCGAGTCTTCTGATCTGTTCCTTCTCTGGTTGGGCACCGATGTCTGCTGGGTGGTTCTGGTGCAGAAGTAGGAAGCTAAGGTGATGGTTGTGATGAGCAAGAGGATTCCTATGGAGACTCCTATGCCATAGCCAAATCCACTAATGTTATTAGAACCCAGAAATCCTCCTCCTGCTGCTGCTGCTGCTGCAGAGTCATCTGTGCTGTTCATATCCTTGAGAAATCAAAGCAACGGCTGCAAGAATTGAAATGGAATGAGATAATAGAAATGGTTTGCTCAGCCATAGCTGTTGGAATTAAGAGAAATGAAAACATAGAGGGGCATGGATGTTCAAAAGTCTAATGTAAAAAGTCAACGGTAACATGAGATAGAGATGAAGAAAGCTTGGTGGAGTTTTAATAAAGGGAAGCTGCATTTGACTTTGATTGAGCCCTTTAAGTAAAAGAGAATAATGCAATTATTCGGCACTTTCAGAGTATCACATGGCATAATTAACGTATTATTCCCAATTAATTTTATTATTAATATATATTAATTAAATAAAAATAATTATCAACTTATTAAATATTTTTATTTTACGTATTTTAACATAATTAATAGAGAATATTACCATTGTATAACTTTTCATAAAAGAGACAGCAACAGGCATGAGGCAATGCATGTGATTTTGATATTCAAATTATGAGCCATTTGCCTTAAGAGGAGTGTTTTAGGAGGTCAACCCTTCCGATAATCATCCTTATATATACAATAATTTATTATAATTATTATTTATAATAAATTTCCTATAAATAAATTATTTTATAGTGAAATTTAATTATTTTTCTTTGATTTAAAATGATCTCTATGATCCTTATTAATTATCATTGACTCTGCGTGCATTGCACGATCCATGCATAACCAAGAAATTGATAGTTTGATATTTTTTTTATTGATGTCACATGAACATTTTCTTGCTTCCAGCTATATATTATGACTATATTTTATATCTAATTAAAATGAATTTAAAAGATTGCCACAAAATAAAAAAAAATATTACTTTAATCAATTTTATTATTATATTTTTTACAAATTTTTAACACTAGTATTTATTATTTTAATAAAATTATGATCTATATAATTATTATATTCCAATTATATTTTTTTAAAAAAAAAACTATATCTATTTTTTTTAACCAATCTCGATTGCATTTGACAATACAAAAGTGCTTGATAGAAAATTATAAAGCCTATCCACTAACCAAATTAACTAAACCAAGACCCAAAGATCAAACAAACATCAACCCATAAATCAACCATCCAAATTCAAACCAATCGCAATGCATAACTGGGAAACTAAAAAGTCATCCCATGGCTTATATATAAGAAACAAGGCAGAGCAGCACCATGGAAGCCAATAAGAGTGACTAGTCGAACCACCATTGCAGTAACCACGAGAAACAACAGTACAACAGTACAATAGAAATAAGATATGCAACATAGATCGAAATAGAGAAGACTCATGGCTTTAGGAAAGCACAACCACAAATAATTAGGAGAATACACGGTACAGTTTTAATTTATCAACGGTCGATAGAAGATACTGACATCACTCAATAGAAATCCTCCTAATAGTTATATCAACACTCTCAATCAGGTCTAAAGACAATCTACACCAGAAAAAGCTAGACATGAGAAAGAAAATATAAAAAAAATCAAACACAATAAAAAATTGTCATTTAGCCATGATAATCAAACAACTCAGCGGCAATCAAAACTAATGCCAATTCCTTCCCTACCGTCTAAATCAAAGAAAAGAAGCAAGCAAAATAGATAAACAAGACAAAAGAAAGGAGTACGCAGTCAAAAGGCAAAAGAAAGAGAGGAAAGACGACGGTGCAGTGAGGCAACCCCTACCAAAAGGCAGAGGAGTTGCCTCGCTCTGTACATGGGTCTTTTGCTTATGTGTTCTTTTGGGATTTTGTTTGAGAGTTTTTGTTTGGTTTTTAGTGAACAGAGTTTGTTTTTTTCGGGTGATAATCGGCACCGGAGCTTAGATTTTAGCTCCCTGAGGTGGGCTCTATGGTTATATGAAATTGAAATTACCATGGGTTAGTCTGTTTTTCCCGTGGACATGATCAGCGAGGAACACAAATTTTTCAGAGAAGTCTTTCGCTTCATGCATGTTTGGGTTTTCTGCGCTAGATTGTGTTTTTGGTTTTCTTTCTTCACTCGCTTCTGTCTTAGTGACGGCTTCGTCTTGTGTTGGTGGCAATTTTGTTCTGACCAGAGGTGTAGATAGATGGAGACTTAAACGACGATTCAGTCAAATTTAGTGGGGGCAATGCGGTGCACGACCAACGATGGAAAGCGCTTTTTTTTTTTTTTTTTTTGTCATAAGATATAGTTCATTGCTAAAAGCCATCAAGTGGCAAGGAGAATACAAAATTCATCTGATACAAGGGATAAACTCTGAACGAACTATCTGTGATGAACTTTTTGTAAAGGAGATGTGAAGCCTGATTGTGAGCCCGACATACCCAAGAAAAAGAGATAGACTGAAAGGATTTAGCGATATCTAACGAGTCAGAGATAATATCTTGAATACTAAGGGGAGCTGGGTTACCCTTACAGGCTTGAACTGTGATAAGAGAATCTCCTTCTATAATAGAGCGAGAGAATCCTCTGCTTTTGGCAAAAAGAAGTGCTTCTCGACAAGCAATACTCTCTAATTGTAAGGGGTCTGAGATAGAGACCCACGAACGACAGCACCAGTCAATAACACTTCCGGAAGGATCACGAGCAATAACGGCAGTGGCTCCTGAATTCGAATTCTTGTCCCAAACTGCATCGAAGTTAAGCTTTATGAAACCGAGAGGAGGGGGTTGCCAAGAGAGTTGAGATTGATGAACTAACAGCTGTTGATCCATTTCTGATTGATGCGAGGGGAGAGGATGGTTGGAGGTGGCTTCTCTAAAATCATCTCGACTTCTGATTGCCAAGCTAACAGACTCTTCAGCCGGTTTAGACATATGATTGAATGTGAAAGCATTCCTATCTTTCCATATTTGCCAAAGAAGGAAGGCAAAAAGTCGTATTAGACTATCTGAGTCTGATTCCTGGGAAAGAGCATTACAAACTTCTGTCTATTTGTCCATCATTGTTGAGCTCGAAAGATAAGAAGAACGAAGTTGCAATGGAGAATTAAACCAAACTGAGATAGCATGAGGGCATGAGAAAAAAATGTGATCAATAGATTCCTTCCCTCCGCAATAAGAACAGGCTGGGTCTATATGTTGGATCCGATGATGAAGGAGGTCTTTACAAGGTAGCTGCTCCAAGCAAAAAAGCCATAGGAAAATCCGAAGTTTACTGGGAACATTAGTCTTCCAAAGAGACTTCCAGAAGCAAGAATTATGAGCTGAGGAACTTGGACTCGGATTACCATTAGATTCCATAGCTGCCCGTCTACTCAAATCTTTAGCTTTCCAATAACCAGACCTGACTGAATAAATGCCGCTTTTCTCAAAGTGCCATACCAACCGATCTTCCCTAGCAAAAATACTGAGAGGAATGGCTCTAATTTTCTCAACATCTGCTGGCTCAAAGTTTCGGGACAAGATAGTAGCATCCCAAAGCTTGGTAGATGGATTGATAAGTTGAACCACCCGAGTTATATCTGTATCATGTCCTTCTTTAAGATGTGGCTTGTCTGGGAAAATGAGTGGAACCCATACGTCTTCTTTGCAGAAGATGTTCTCTCCATTACCGACATGCCAGCGAATGCCTTGATTGAGAATTTCTCTTCCCCATAGAACACTCCTCCATCCCCATGATGCCTTGTTTCCTTGGGTTGCTTGAAGGAAGGATGAATGTGGATAATATTTACCTTTTAAGACTCTAGCCAAAAGAGAGTTAGGATTAGAGAGAATTCTCCAACCTTGTTTAGCAATTAAGGCCCTATTGAAGCTTTCCATATCTTTGAAACCTAAACCTCCTTCACCCTTTGACTCACAGAGTTTGGACCAGGAAACCCAATGGATCTTCCTTTCATTTTGTTGTTGACCCCACCAAAAATTGCTCACAATGCTATTAATTTTATCGCATAAGGCAGTGGGAAGTCGAAAACAAGACATGGTATAAACAGGGATAGCCGAAGATACTGCTTTGATCAACACCTCTTTCCCGCCTTTGGATAGAAGCTTTTCCTTCCACCCCGCACACGTCTTCTCAATGCGTTCTCTGAGGTAACCAAATGTTTGAGTTTTAGATCTGTAAAGATGAGCCGGTAAACCTAGAAAACGGTCATTGACCTCCAAGTTATGAATATTCAGAGAAGAACAAATTTGTTGCTTCAATATTGGAGAAGTATTGGGACTGAAGATGATAGTTGATTTAGCCAAGTTAACTGATTGCCCACTTGCTCTTGAATAGTTATGCAAAATGGATTGGATTATATTTGCTTGCTCCATAGTTGCTTGTGTGAATAAGATGGAGTCATCTGCGAACAACAAATGTGATACAGATGGGCCATGTCGAGAAGCAGATAACCCTCTAATGGCTGAATTGTTTAAAGCATGAGAAAAACCTTCCGCTACTAAGAGAAAGAGGTAAGGGGATAGGGGGTCTCCCTGACGAATACCTCTTATTGGAGTTAGATACCCAAAGCGATGGCCATTAACTTGAAGAGAGAAGGTTACTGAAGAGACACATTGCATAATCCAGGATATCCACTTCTCATGAAAGCCAAAGCAATAGAGCATATGCTGTAAAAAAGACCACTCCACGCATTCATATGCTTTACTCACATCTAGCTTGATTGCCATTCCAGCAGACTTGCCATGTTTTTTTAATTTAAGGCTATGCATGATCTCATGGCAGATAAGAACATTGTCCGAAATCAGGCGGCCTTTAATGAAGGCATTTTATTCCGAACCCACAATAGAGTCCATCAAAGGTTGAAGCCTTAAAGTAAGCAATTTAGCAATAATCTTGTAGAAAACATTGCAAAGGCCGATTGGCCGAAGATCTTTCATGGTTTTAACTGACTTGACCTTGGGAATAAGAGAAATAACCGTGTGGTTGGCATTTTTCAGCATTCGACCAC
The DNA here is from genome assembly GCF_001659605.2 of Manihot esculenta. Taxonomy (NCBI): domain Eukaryota; kingdom Viridiplantae; phylum Streptophyta; class Magnoliopsida; order Malpighiales; family Euphorbiaceae; genus Manihot; species Manihot esculenta. The sequence continues at coordinate 3,429,256 of NC_035168.2, read as the reverse complement.
TATTAAAAAACTCCATAACCCCTTGAAAAATATCCCTACCAATGAGGTTCCAGTATTTCTGAAAGAATAAGGCAGATAAACCATCTTCCCCTGGAGCTTTTGATGGGTTAATGGAAAAAACCGCCTTTGTAACTTCTTCGAATGTGAAAGGGGAAATTAAGGAAGCATTCATCTCCTCCGAGACCCGTGGAGTAAATCCTGCAGTAATATAATGAAAATCTCTTGGATTGCAGGATGTGTAAATGTTCTGAAAATAACCGGTAACAATCCTTTGAATATCCTCCAGCTTCGATTTCCAAACTCCCTGTTCATCTTCAATCCCCACTATGAAGTTCCTTTTACGTCTCTGGATCACCCTTGTATGAAAGAAAGATGTATTTTTGTCCCCTGATTTTAGCCAGTTGATCCTTGCTTTCTGTTCCCAGTATTTCTCTTCATTTTTTATTTCAACAATCAGCTCTTTTTCAATGGCTTTGATGCAAGCTGAATCCCATATATGCATGTTAACTTTCAAGCTTTCAAGGTTCTGTTGGAGAGATTCAATCCGAGCCTTAGAATTGGATGGGTTCTTCTTACTCCAAGCACTTAAGGCCTGTCTACAAGCTTTCAATTTTGAGTATGCATTAAACATAGCAGAGCCTCTAAAGGATGAAGCCCAGGCTTGCTCAATGATTCCAGAGATCTCTGGCTTGGATATCCAACGAGCATCAAAAGAGAATAATCTTTTTGCTTTTGGCATAGATGGAGAGATATTAACCAACAAGGGATGATGATCAGATCCCCTATCCTCTAAATGTTCAACAGCTGCACTAGGATAGAGATGAATCCAATTGATTGATGCTAGCGAGCGATCCAGCCTCTCTTGAATATTAAGTGAGCCATCACAACGGTTATTCCAAGTGAAAATGGGACCTCTAAAGCCCAAATCAGTAAGTCCCAGAGAGTTAATGAGAAAACGAAAAGAATCCGCAACATTCCAGTTAACAGCATTGCCTCCCTTCTTCTCCCAAGAATTCAACACACAGTTAAAATCACCAACTAATAAAGTAGCTTCAAGAAGATTGTGATGATAGTCCAAGAGGAACTTAAATTGCTCAAAACGAATGATGTCCAAACAACTCAAATAACAGAAAAGAGCAGACCAAGTTTTATTAATAAGCTGATCAGAGATTGTTACATGTACAAAGAAGGAGGTGTACTTTTCAATAGTAACATTGAGATGATCTCTCCAAGCCACTACTAGCCCTCCTGAACGTCCTATTGGACTAACAAAAAGCATGTTCACAAAACCACACAGTTGAAGCTTCTTTCTTACAAAATGATCATAATTTTTAGTCTCCATAACAAAAAGAAGATCAGGGGAATGGGATGCACACATCCCTCTCAAGTGCCGAATTGTCAGGGGATTCCCCAACCCCTGACAATTCCAGCTAAGAAGCTTCATGGTCCACTTTGGGGCCATTCCCGGCTGGCCACCCCCACCTCAGAATTGTCCCTTGAGTACTGACAGAATTTTTTTCCTTGAGAGTTGTCATTTGGAAGAGCTTGGAACTGTCTTTTACGAAGGCTATTTGAAACACTCAAGCCCTTCATTGTATCTGTTTCTGGATCAACTAATTTTTGAATGATGACATGATGCTGCAAAGGAGCTAAGGATCGAGCCAGACGCTTCCAAGTACGACATGAAGTATGTTGCACTTGTTGAGGCCCAGTTTCCAGCACTGTACTTTTTGCTTCATTGAGTTCTTCATATTTGTTGGTCATGATGCTCGATATCTCGATTAATTCTTCCATGGAGAGCATTTCCTCTGGACCAAGAGTCTTCCTTTCAATTTGGAGAGCTGGGAGATGAGCTTTCAGCTTCAATTTTCGGTTATTCCAAGAGGGCGGGGAAGATTCAAAGGATAGCTGGGATGAGAACTGGGGAAAAGGTTGTTTTTTGTTTCCTGGGCTTAAGGATGGAGATGAGGTTTGAGTTTTTAGGGTAGGATAAAAGGAAGTTGGGTTTAAGACTTTTGGGTCCAGAGAAGAAGAGGTAGAACCAAGATCAAGTTCCTTACCTGGATTTACTAAAGCCCCATCCAAACGTGGTAATAAGATCTGATGGGCTTGTTGTGGATCTATCTCAAGTGTGGAATTTAAGCCCATAAGTTGATTTTGGCATGTTGCACACTTGGGCCCACATTTCATTAAACTTGGACCCACTATATCAGACTCATTTCCCTTTTGTTGTTGTCTCTTCATCTCTGCTTGTCGTAGGGTATCCAGAGCATTAATTATACCCAACTGTACCTGTTCAATAAAAAACGGAAACTTCTCAAAAAGCATCTCAGAATTGATCTCCTTGTTGTGGACTGAAGAGAAATAATCTTTGAACAATTGTGGGATTTCTGATCTGGAGGGGACATCGTTGCATTCTTTTGTCATATTTAAAGATGGCTCATGGCTCGAGACTTGTGGATATGCGACAGAATTTATAACAACACCGAGTTCCCTTTGGCTTGTGTCCTTCCCTTCACTACTTTCGATGCTTGGCAATAAATGCTGAGAAAGGGAGATTTGACTGATTTGCTCGAGGTGGTGGTCCGGTAAGCATCGACTGATCGGCCTTGATGGTGGGAGCTGAGAACTATGATCAGATATGACCTTTGAATGGCTAGATGAAGCCCCTGTGTAAGCTTTATCTTCCTTACTTATAGAATCTCCAGAAGTAATATGCTCTTTGTTGAGATTTCTTGATTGCAAGATTGAGATGGGAGTTGGTGTTCTTTTCTTGGGCGAAGATGCTTTCATCCAAGGACCGAAGGCTATGCTCTTCCCAGCTGAGAGAAGTAACGGCCGCTTCTTGGGATTGCTATAGTTAATGCTGAAATGTCCCACTATCCCACAATTAAAACAGATATCCGGCAATCGCTCATATTTTATAGAAACCCATTGAACAGATCCATCTGAGCTTTTGGAATGAAAGCCAGTTATAAAGGGCTTCTGAATAGATACCAGAACTCTAATACGCATCTGAATAGCCATACCGGGTTTGTCCATGAAGTCAGTATCTAGATCTAAAAATTGACCCAGGAAATTTCCAATAGAACGACCATTTTGAGTTGTAATCTTGTTAGGAGAGAGGCCTGAAACCTGTACCCAAAAAGGAGACTCATGGAATTTAATTTCATCAAATGCTATCTGATGGGGCCATTCGTTGATAACCAGCAAGGTGTTCCGGATCGACCATGGTCGAAATTGCAAGACATACTGGACATCTCCTTCATCCTCAAATGAGAAAAGAAAAATGTTGTTACGTTTGGAGACAACTGAGAAGTCATTCTTCAAAGACCACGATTTGGTTAGAACTGTTTTGATTGTGGTGGCACTGAACGGTCTTGCAGTGATAAGTTTTCCAACTAAACATTTCTTCTGTAATATCCTACTCATATCATTATCTTCTTCAAGAGATAAGAAAGGTTCATTGCAATTAAGGTTCTCTGTAAGAGCCATCAATTCATTTAAATGCTCAACAGAGGTCGACATAAAGACAAGGGAGGGTTAGGTAAAGTAATAAGAAAGAAAACAAAGAGATAGAACATGTGCAAGTGAGAAGAGAAAGGAAAAAGAAGAAGGAAAGAAAAACGATAGAAAAAGGATCCAAAAACGGAACAGAGGCGGCGAGACTAATCTCAGAGGAAGGGTCTGGAACCCAGTTTTTTTTTTTTAACATAATGACTAGTGGTGAAATGCTCATAGACTGTTTTTTTTTTTTTTATTGGGTTGTGTGTTTTTTTTTTATTGGGTTAAATTTTTTCTAGGCTGAATTTTTTTTATTAATTTTTATATTCTAATGGCTAGACTTAATTTTATTTTACTCGTAACTGTATTAGTTTGTTTAGATCTTACAGAAATGTAATATTTTTGCATTTGATAAAAAAAGCAGCATAGTACAAAAAATTAAATAAATTTTGTTACTTTAATTATGTAAATATAGTTTTTTTTTATAATTTATATGAAAATTATAGCTATAAATTTATTATTGTGAGAGAGTAAAATGATAAATAGCAAGTGTGATTTTATTTTATTTCCTTTTCTTCAGAAATTTTGTGATTTGTAAGGTGTTTTATTTACGCTTATCGATATAAAAAGCTAAATTAGTTTAATTACAATTAGCAGTATCTTTTAAACTCCTTGTAATAGTAGTCTATTCATAAAATAATCTGTTCAGCTGTAAAAAAAAAATTCTGAAACTTTACATTTAATTATAATTATAATTATATTTAAAATTTTTAATTTTATATCTCAATTTTTTAATTTTATTATAATTATAATTAGCTTTTAAAATAATTTTACTCAATTTATTTATATATTTTTAAATATTAGTTAAATTTTATAAGTAATCTTTTAAATTTAATTATTTATATACTCTAAAAATACCTAACTATTATAATATTAATGATAAATTTAAAATTAACTTGAGCTAAAAATTATTTGTAAAAATTTATTAAACATTTAAAAAAATATTTATACATCATGACTTGCGAAATAGTTTAAAATGATTTACGCTATTTAATAATTTTTATTTATTTTATTTTTTTATATTAAAGAAGATAATTTTTTATTATTTTTTAATTATATTTATTTAAATATATTAAATTTTATTAAATATTAAAAAATATTTATTATTTGAAAATAAAATAAAATTATAATAATTAATTTATAAATTATTATAAGATAAAAAAAAGTAACGTTACAACAAATTTAAAAAATTTTGTATAATGATAGTAATTTTATATCTAATATTTAATTTGGATTTCATTCCATGTCATATTGACTGTTGTCCTCTCTGTCTCTGTTCTTCGCCGTGAAGTCAAAAGAAACGAAAATGGCAGCAACAATGACGATTCATATGTCTCTACTGTTCACAATTCTGGCAGTTATCTCTTCGTTATTGGCGGTGGAATCAGGTGATACGAACCACATCTACTGGCCGTGCAGTGACACCACCGTACAGCGGTCGGATGGGTTCACTTTTGCCATCGCTTTCGCGTCGAGGACTGCCTTCTTCTTCAACAATAATAACAGCCTTCAGTTATCTCCTTGCGATTCCAGGCTCGCTCTTTCTAACCAGGGTTCTCAGATCTCTGTTTTTAGACCTAAAGTCGACGAGATCTCTCTCCTCACCATTAATACCTCCTCCTTCTCTCCGGTTAGTTAACTCTTTCTCCTGCCCCTCTATTTGTATCTCTTCGCAGCTCGTTCAATTCACTGATTTTGCTATGTGTTTACGGTTGCTTTTGAATGTTATAGATGTGGATTTTGCTTGGATTCAACTTTGAGATCAATTTAGTTAAATTGGGGAATTTTTTTTAATTGTACTAACTTGGTGAACTGGTACATACTTCATATCGAGAGTTCCTTAATGATTTTTGGATTCTAAAGATAAATGAACTCTTTTTATTTTCGATGAATAAGGGTTTGAACGCTGCTCTTTTCTTATTTTGCTTCTAATATTTTTGGGGGAATGAGAAACATGTGTTTAGAAGACACAAGAATTTAGGAATTTGATAGAGAAATATTTAACCTTTTAATGAATAAAGTTTTAAGCATCAATATCCTGAATGCCAGAGTAACATGAATAAAGGAGACTGAAACACCGAAAACTATATAATCTCTAGTGCATATAAACTTAGATAGTGCAAGGTCATTTTTGGTTAATGTTGATGTATCGACTTCTTTGTTGGTTTATTGAATTAGACCATATTTCCTCTGATTCAAAAAAGAACAAAGGTTTAAAATCTCACAACTGTGTTGTCTAAAATCCATACTTCTGAACACCATGCCTTCAATTTCCATGGTTAGGCCTTCTGATTCACTGAAGTAGCAAAACTTCTTGTCACCTTTGATCTCCTTGTTCAATGTCCATTTGCCTGGATGGAAAGAGGGGCATCAACATAAGTTTAATGCATTGAAGCAGCTTTTGGAGTGGCCAGAAAAACAGTACTTATCCTTAGAAGAGCTTCTGCTTTTATTAGTAGAGATCCAGACTCTAGAGTGTAGAATGAATTCCCAAGCTAAATTTATTTTGCAGCTAATTTTGAGTTTACCCTGTAGCACATTGAATTATTTACTTGCAAGATGGTGTGTGTATATAGAGTGAATAACATCCCTTTGACTGAGTCTCAGTTTGGTGATAAAAGAAAACATGACTCATCTAGTTCACATTTGGTCAGAAAATTTTCACTCAAATAGTGCTCTGATTGTCAGTGCATTTTTTCATTTGTTTTTTTATTAGAATGTATTGAAAAGATCTGCTTTTTTCCTTGAGACAAAGCTTCTGAAGTTGATGCCCAATAGTGACCCAAAAACATGGATCTGTCTTCTGTCATGCTGTTGGATGTGACTGAGTTACTTAGGCAGAGTTAGTAAAGGCAAGGTGCAGGCACAGGTGTAGGTGTGTGCCTAAATGTGTGATGCTCAAAAGGTAAAAAGTTGATAATAATATAAAATAAAAATAAAATAACAATAGATGTATATCTGTTTAACCAGACTTACCAAAGTTTCTCATCTTCAAAGCATTAATAAGCATAAAAGAGTTATAAAAGATTTCGTCCTTAAGAGATACTTGGCAAATAATCAAGGCGTAATTTACTGAATGGCATGTTAGGTGGCTTTTTTATGCACGAACACACACCCAAAAAAATAAAGAGGCAATATGAAAAAAAGTCGTTGAAATAAAGGACCCACATAGCATTGTTAGTAGGATTCGAAAAGGGCAATCTTACATAAATTATAGATGAGTCCAAAAGCAGTTAAGATGAAAAAGATAATAAGAGAGAATATTGAAAACATATAAGAAGGGGGATGAAAATAGCTATGAGCTTTGAAAATGGAACTATAGGAGGTGTGTGATCATGGATTTACTTGTTTGATGAGATTTTGGGGACTGGTTATTAGTAGCAATAGCAATTCTAAGAACTTCCTAGTGCATCAGTATCAGAGACTGGTAGATCAGCAAATTTCTGAGTCGAATGTTGGTTCTTTTGGCCAATAGTAGTGCTCACTGAAGATGGAATTGGAGGTGTGCTTTTCTAGAGCTTTGTGCCTTGCACTTGGAACAAGGCACACGTCTAGGTGCATGAGGCGAGTGCCTAGTGAATATTGCTTAACTTTCTCCTACAGAAGTGTTAGAGTTGGAGCTTAGTGAGCTTTTAATCACTATGCGCTGAGGTATTGTTTGGTTAACAGGAATAATATAACAGGAATAGGAAACTGTCGTTCCTTAAATTGGATTAAAAATAAAACAATAGAAATGACTCCTCACAAATAGATGAGCCTTATTTTCGTTCCTAGTTGACTGCTGAAAAAATGACATCTGTTGCAATTGCATTTGACAAACTTTAAACCAATTCTTTGTACCAAATTTCATACTAGTCTCCCATGTTACTCTTATAGATCAGTAGTAAAATGTGGAATCTAGACATGGCCCAATATCCATGATGAAGATATGATTGTTCCACCTGTATATAATCCTTATAAAGTTATTGTGGTGTTCAGGACAATTATGGTGGATACATGGTTGCATTTGCTGGTAGAAAATACGCTGCAAGATCTCTTCCTGCTTTTGTTGCAAACAGCACATATACTGTAACCAGCTTCACTCTGGTAAGAAAAGATCCGGAATCCATTGTGCTTTCAGTTTTACCTTCATAAGAAAGACAAACGCACTAGTCATTAATTCTTTATTAGCATTACTTTTTCATCATCATTATTATTTTTAAATGCAGGTACTTGAGTTTAAGAAGGGCAGGCTGCAAAACCTTTACTGGAAGAGGGATGGATGTGCTAAATGCACAGGAAACAATAATTTTGTTTGTCTTAACAATCAGGACTGTGCAATTAGAACGTCTAACTGCAAAAACCATGGTGGTTCAGTAGACTGCAGCCTCGGTATCCAGTTGGCATTCTCTGGCACGGATAAGCACTTTGCAGTTCTCAACTCATGGTATGAAGTGGAAAACCTGAGGCAGTACTCACTTTTTGGTCTTTACGCAAATCTCAGGGATTCTCTCACTAGCCAGTACAGTAAGATATTCTAGTTATGCTTCAGCTGATTTGTAGAAGGTTTGTTTCTGATTTACGCAAATCTCAGGGATTCTCTCACTAGCCAGTACAATAAGATATTCTAGTTATGCTTCAGCTGATTTGTAGAAGGTTTGTTTCTGATATGCTGTAATTTCCCCCTCCCTGATTTCAAAGTTGTTTAGGCCTCTGCTCTTTTCTGATGGACGACATTTCATTCCTTTGCTGGTATTATGTGTAAATTTAGGAATACAATTGATTATTTGTGATTATGTATGGAAAGAGATTTATAATGTTGAAATATTTCTTCATGATGTTAACCTTATTGAACTTATTTAAGTTTGGGGATGGTTGAGACATGCTGTCCAATTTTTTGTTTTTGCTCTTTTCCTAAGTTGAGCTTAAAAGCTTGGATTTTTGTGGTTGTTTGTGACGTGGTTTTGGACTGATGCTTAAGTGCCTATCTGATCTTGATTTTGGATTTATTCTTTAATTGAGGGTCGATTTATTTTATGGAAAATCTTTTTAATATTTGGAGCACTCATAAATTTAATCAATTAAAAATATTTTTTTAATTAAAAAAATTAGATCATTTTAAAAAGATAACTTTTTCACTTTGAAAATTTTTTAAGTTATCTCTATATAAATTTGATAATATATTTTACTTGAATTAAATATCTATTTTTATTATTTAATTAATGAGAGATAATTTCACCGTATTGGAAAGAAAAAATTATTATTTAATTTTATGGTACAGAAAAAAGTTATTAGTTAATTTTTTATTTTAAAAAATATGTTAAAATATTTTTAAAATTAAAAAAAGTTATTAATTAGTGGTTCATTAGTTTTAGTCATTTAATATTTACTATAATTCATTAATGGTTGCTCTCTAATTTTAAAATATATATTAAGACATTTTAAAATTTTAAAATTAATTATTTTTTTATTGAGAGTATTTTAATTTTTTTTAATATTTAATGATTAAAATAATAAAGAAATTAATAAATATTTAAAACGTTAAAAATATATAATATATTTTTTAAAATTGATTGATTGAGCTTTTCATAGAATACTAAAATTTTCTATTAGAAAAAGTTATATAATGGCCCTTATCAATGAGATTTTGAAGAGTCGTAACTCATTTCACCATTATTTATATTACTTACGTAATTTGTTTGTGTAATAGTCATTATTGACCATTATGTAATGGTAACATCGGTTACTAATGATGCATCCTTTTAAAAATTTTTTATTGTTTATGATTATTTTAGCTATGGAACGAGAGTTTAATTGCACAGATGTTCAACGAAAGAGATAGAAGTTGTATTTTGAACATCCCTCTTAGTCTTTCATCGTGTTCGGATACATGGTGCTGGAAATTCGAGTTCAAAGGTCACTATTCAGTTAAGAGTGCATATAGGTTCCTGGTTGATGGCTTTCAACATAGGGAAGGGAGCGAGATATGGAAAAGGTTCTGGAAAGCTAAAGTTCCCCAAAAAGTGCTCAATTTCTGATGGCGGGCTCTAGTTAATGTTGTCCCTTGCCTCTCGTCACTTCAGTCCAAGAGAGTCTCAATTGATCCTTCATGCCCGTTGTGTCATGTAGCCCCTGAGAATGTCTTGCATATTCTGATTCAGTGCCCTTTTGCCCGCAGCTGCTGGTTAAGCTCGCCGTTGGGTTGGCCTGCGCCTTCTGCATCTTCTTTAAATGAGTGGTTTTCTTTAGCCTTCTCTTCTGCTTCTGTGGAAAATGCCTCCCTTATGCTAATGATCTTATGGGCTTTGTGGCAAAATAGGAACAATGTTGTATGGAAGGGCCAGGGTCAGACTGCGAGTGGTGTGTTCTTCATGACTCTGAATTTTTTGCAGCAATGGAAAGCAGCACGGGTCGTGTCCTCAGTAAGCACCATTGTCGACCCGGCTCACCCGATCTGGTCTCTTCCGCCGCACGGTTGGATCAAGGCGAACATTGATGCCTCTTTAAGCTTGCAACGAGGTTCGGTAGGTTTCGGTTGTGTAATCCGGAAGGATGATGGGAGTTTTGTGCCTACTAGAGCAGACTCTTTTTATAGCCAGATGGATGCAAAGTGTTGAAGCTATAGCATTCCGGGAAGCATTGAGCTGGATTAAATAGTGTGGATGGGATCGAGTTTTTTTCGAATTGGATGCTCAGGTACTTGTGATGTCAGTTAATTGTGTTTTGTTAGATGATTTATCGTCTTTTGGCCTTTTGGTTCAAGATTGTAAACTGCTTCTATCTAGTTATGAGGAAGCAAAGTGTGTTTTTGTTCATAGATCTACGATTGATGTTGCTCATGTTCTAGCAATATCGGCTCATTCTGAATCAGGTCAAGGAGTTTGGATTGATATCCCTTCTCCTTATATTGTTTCTTTGTTCTCTTTGAATTAATGAAGTTTTCTTGTTATTTAAAAAAAAAAACGATAATAATTTTTTTTTAATTTTAATTAACAATAATAATATTTAAAAGCGATAAATTTATAGTCTTTATTTTGCATATATTTAATCTTTATTTAGCGTATTATGTTTATTATATAATTATTATATAATTGTATATTTTAATTCTATTCATATTTACTAATATTTATTTATTTTATGAACTATATAAATTTTTAAAAAATTTTATGATACCACACTGTTATCATTGTGTTATGGTCATTATAGATTTATTTTCATCACCCATCACCAACTGTGATTGTAAACCCGCAATCGAAATTTAAAATAATGATTTATAGTCCAAGGATAAACATAATGGATTTATCGTAACGTCAATATCATTACACTATTAGTTGGGTGACAATAAGAAGTTGTAGAACATTAAGTTTTTTTTTTTTAATCAAATGTTATTGGCCGGAAGAACTCTTAAGATTCAAAATCCATATGAACAAACCTTAGACTAAGAAGTGGAAGATGATCTTCGCCACCTGCCTAGGATAAAACTGGTGATAGAGGTTTACAAGTTGCCAATCAATTGATTGAGATTAGATAACATAATAAAATAAAATAAAGTGCATATCAATTAAAATCTAAAAAGACAATCAGAAGGGCATATAATTATTTTTTTCAGTATATAATTAGTACGTGGATTTAGATTTTAGTGTATTCACCTTATTTATTTTTTAAAATTTTTTTAATGTATATATTATAATAAAAATAATTATCAAATCACGAAAAATTTAAAAATATATTTTCAAATTCTGTGTATTAAATGGATATAATTATCAAACATACTTAATACCGAACAAATAGCAGTTCAATGTGGTCTCGTTACTCAATACTATTGATATTGAACAACGAGGCCACATCCGACGGGAGTAGTTTTCCGTGACTGATGTGGCGTTGAACAGGCCCACAGGAGTCCATGCATGCAAGTCAGCAAGTCAGTCATAGGCCTCTGCACGAGATTGGACATGTTCGGCAACACGGTCTCATGACCTCTCTCTTCCTGAATTTTTAAAAATATTAAGGTTCTGTTTTTTTATTGAAGGTTATTAGGTGGAAGATAAAAATAAAAGAATTAAAACAATAAAGACTATTAAGCCCAAAATTCAAGGCCCACGTGAACAAACCCTAGACTTGCTAGGAAGAGGAAGATGATTATTTTATCATATTCATATCTTATCTAGATAAATACTATTAGTACTAAAAATTTAAAATTTTTAATTATTTTGTAATTTAAACTAAAATTTAAAGAATTAATATAATTTAATTCAAAATTTCTAAATTTATTCTTTGTCACTACTAAATTTTTATGATCCATTTTTATACTTCACTTTCATATGTTTTGTGAAAGAAACCATTTGTTTTGAAATGGTTGCGAAAGAAACTATAACATGACTTTTTTTTTTATTTTTAATTCTAATTTTGTTAACTATTTTAGGTTTTAATCATATTTTCTCTTAATATAATTTATATATTTATATTTTGAAGTGTTGATTTATACCATTAAATAATAATAGAAGATGAATAATATAATCGTAAACAGTGGGATTACGATTTCTATTTTATTATATCGACATGGTTTCTAATTATAATGAATACAATGATTACATCTGATAAGATATTTTGAATTAAATTATATTAATTTTTAAAATTTTAAATTAAATTATAAAATAGTTAAAATTTTTAAATTTTTTTATTCATACTATTTATTGTGACATATAAGTATAATAAAATAATTCATATCATCCACATCATCAAAATACATTCTCCTTAATTTAAATTTTAAATTTAGATAAAATTACAACAAAATTTATAATTTTAAAAAGCTTTTAGAATTTTCACACAAATAGTTTTAGATTTTAGCGTGTCCACTTTGTTTACTTTCTAGGGTATTGCGTGGTCTCATGACCTCTTTCTTCTTGAATTTCATGTTCTTGCTTAAAAAAATAATACTATTGGTCGGATGATACTAAGAGTTTTTAAAACAAAGTTTTTTTTTTTATTTTTTTTTATTTTTATTGAAAGTTATTAGCTGGAAGGGCTTAAGCCCCCTACTAAAGTCCAGATTCAAGGCCCATATGAATAAACCCTGGACTTACTAGGAAGGGGAAGATGACCTCCGGCGCCTACCTAGGATGAAGCTGGTGATAGAAGTTTACACATTACCGATTAAGATTGAGATAACATAATAAAATAAAAAAGAGCATATCAATTAAAATGTAAAAAAAAAAATAGAAGGAAATATAATTAATTTTTTCAGCATATAATTGGTAAGTGATTTAGATTTTACTTTCTAGGGCATTGCATGGTTTCATGACTTTTTTGTCTTTTTTTAATTTCTTGTTCTTACTTTAAAACAAAAATACTATTGGTTGGATGATAATAAAAGTTTTTAAAATATTAAAGTTATTTTTTGTTTATCGAAAATTATTAGTCGAAAGAATTCTTAAAATCTCTACTAAGTCTAAGATTCAAGTTTCATATCAATAAATCTTGAAGACTTGTTAGAAAAAAAAAAAAAAAAGACTTTCGCCGTCTGCTCAGAATGAATATAATGATAAAATTTGATAAAAGTTTATCTATTGTCGATTACTCGATTAAGATTGAGATGATATAATAAAATGAATATGAGGATATTAATTAAAATCTAAAAAGAAAACTAGAAGGAAATATAATTAATTTTTTAAGCATATAATTGGTAAGTGGATTTAGATTTTAGTGTGTCCACTCTGTTTACTTTCTAGGCCATTTCATGGTTCTTGCTTTAAAAAAAATGCTATTGGTTGGGTGATAATAAGAGTTTTTAAAATATTAAGATTTTTTTTTCAATTTTTTTTCAAAGGTTATTAGTTGGAAGGGCTCTTAAGGAAAAAAAAAAAAAAAAAAAAAAAAAAAACAAAAACAGACAAGGCTTAAAACAGTAAAGACTACTATGTCTGAGATTCAAGGCCCACATGAACAAACCCTAGACTTGCTAGGAAAAGGAAGTTGATCTCCGCCGCCTGCATGTGATAAAGATTTATACGTTACCGATTAAGATTGAGATAACATAATAAAATAACAAAGAGCATATCAATTAAATTTTAAAAATAAAACTAGAAAGGGATATAATTCATTTTTTTAGCAAAGGGATATAATTCATTTTTTTAGCATATAATTGGTAAGTGGATTTAGATTTCCGTTTACTTTCTAGGGTTTTGCATGGTCTCATGAGAGCTTCTTCGTAAATTTCTTGTTCTTGTTTTATTATTCAAACAAAACAGAGAAAAAAATGAATAAAAGAAACATAAATTTCAATTAAAAAAAAAAACTTAGACAATACATGAATCATGCAAATGATCCACCTTTGAAGGAAACTTAAAAAACGCACAAACATGAAAAGCAAGAACTCGATTCAGATATTCAAGGTGACAAATTATGAGGCCAAGGTTTAGTGACATCATAAGGGAGGCCTATGTCACTCCCACTGGTGAAGAATCCTGGCAGCCCTACGTCGCTTCTTCCTCCGGTGGTACTGCTCGGAGGGGCAGGCAGCTCCACACCGCCTGTAACATTGTCATGAAGCTTCAACTCCATCCCAAAAGGGTTTCCACCTATAGGATTGCCATGAGGAAAGAATCCCAGATCATAAGGATTTACAGCCATATTCATATTACCCTGAGGAAGCCCCTGCTCTATCATATTACCGTCGCCGGTACCTCCAAAATTCCCAGGGTGGACGTGGACAAACCTCAGATCAACCCCTCCGGCACCAGGAGTTTCATTGATGTTAAATCCCAGTGGATGGCACGTGTCATCCCTGGTTCCACCACCAGCGATGTTTTCGTTATTGTTCATCATATCAATGAACCATTGATCCCACAGCATACCATCTATGGGACTATTCCTCATGATATCGCCGGCGCCAGAACTGCCTCCTTCTTGGTGGCCCATCGCTTCTATAGTAGGACCACCATGAGAAGCAAGAGGAAAAAAGCCTGCTGGAAGAGCAGGAGCTTGTTGAAAATACTCAACCCTTTTTCTTACATCTTTCATTTTCTCCTCCAACAACCAAATAAACTCCTGAACTTCATTCACCTCCAAATCATCCATCCCATTTCCATGGTGAAGTCGATCCATGAAATAGGTCAACTCAATCTCCCTGTTCTTCTTCTGATGCTTCCTGAGTTGCTCCTGCAGTTTGGCAATCCTCTCTTTCAGGTAACTCTCCTGATTCATCATCTTCTTGCTCCGTTCTATCTCCGGTATGCTTTGGTACCTCATCAGCATCTGTTGCACCACCTGACGAGACGGCCACAGCATTGGCTCCTTCTCTTCAGGGCTATAGATGATAACAAAAGCGCTAACGCCGCACAAGGTGGTGAGTTCACTCACTTTTTTCAGCAAGCCAATTCTCCTCTTCTTGAGGCTCGCTTTTCTCGCAGAATCATTAACTATCCACATTAGCTTAACCTTCTTTCTCGTCATTTTTTGGCTGCTCACTGGATACTCACTCATGCATAGACCCGCACGGGACGAGTTTATATATAGAAGAGAGGAAGAGAGATAAGCCTTGGAAAGTTATTAGAAAAAAAAAAATTATATTATTATGATATTTTCTTAATTCATTCGAAAAAGGAAATAGTTTATTTAAAAATAATAATAAAAAGAATATTTTAAGGATAAAATGAAAAATGACCAAGGAAAATTTCAGAAAAAGAAATTTAAAAAATAATAATAGTAAATAATAAATAGAGTATTTCAAGGGAGAAAATTTTAGATTTTTTTTATGAAGGCTTTAAAAAAAGAATTTCCGTTTTAGAAAATATCATTTCAAATATGATTGACAACGTAATTTTTATAAAAATAATTTAAATTTTACTTTTAATTCTTATATGCTATATATAATAAATTAATATTTTATATTTATTTTATTAATATAATAAAATATATATATACACTTAATAATAATTTTACATGCCAATTTAAATATAATTTATTAAATATTTAAAATATATCTTGCTAAAATCATTTATCAACTATTCGTTATCGTTATTAGTTATATTCAATAATTAAATTAAATAGATTTTATAAATTTTATTATTAAAAAAATATAAAATTTAATTTTAAACAATAATATTTTTCAATAATAATTTAAATAATAATATTAAACCAACTCTTAATAAGCTTTTGCATTTAGGTTAATGAATCCATTCGTCCAGATTCTGTTATGATATTTTGGTAAGTGAATTACAGTTCTTTGCTGTCAATGGTAGGATATTTCTTTTATAATTTAATGATTTAATTTATTCTAACAATTTTTTCTGTGGACCAAAAATCAATATTAAATATATATTTTTATTTTAAATTATTTATTTTTTATGATATGAATGTGAAATTTTAATGAAATATAAAATTTAATCTATATATTTTTACAACTTTTTAAAAAAAAGTAATAAGGAAATGCTTTTTTATCTCAAATAATTAAGTATCAAAAGTTTTGTTTCATTAATAAAATAATTTAAAAATAAATATATTTTATATTTATGGTGTATCACAAATTAATATATTTTATGCAATAAAAATTAAAAGTATAAATTATTATTTAACCTCTCAAATACAAAATTAGAAATTTTAGGCTGTGAATTATTTTACATATTCTATGCTTTTCTTTCTTAATTCATCACATCAGAGTTAAATATGATGAGCTCATCTCTCTTACTTCCATTGTGGAATCAAAAGCTAGCGAATAGAATAGCATGAACATCATTAAAAAAAAAATTAAAAACTAAATAAATTTTCAGGATAAAACATAAAATTAATCTCTTTAAGAGAATAATTTTTTATAATTTAAAATTTAAACAAAATAACACAAAATAAATATTTTAATTTTTTAAATATAAAGTTTACATATCTTTAAACTTTATAGGTTACAGAGTTAAATATATTTAACTTTTCAAATATAAGGTTTAAAATGGAAAATGTTTTGGTAATAAAACAAAACTTCAGTAAATTCGCAATTTCTTATTAAAAATGTGAGCAATTTATTTTTTTTTTAAATTAATTATACTCAGACTTAATTGGTAGTAAATGCATCTGACTAAATTTGAGAAATCTCATATTTTACTCTCTCAATTCTCAATCTCCATTTCAAAAAAAAATTAACTGTAATTTACATGGACGATAATATTTAAAAAATTAGAGAACTAATTTGATTTTGAGAATGTATAGATTAAATTAGATGTATTATCAAAAGTTTAGGGATTATATTATAATTTACTGTAATTTATTTTATTTTGTTTTGACATTCAACAATTATTATATAATTTTTAAATATATAAATTTTATTATTTAAAATTAAAATTATATATAATCATAATAATAAATTGAAACTATAATTATAAAAATACACAATCAGGAATCATGAATCTTAATTCGAATGAAATTTAATTAAAGTTTCGGGGTGAAATCAAAATTTCAAGAATAATAAGATATATAAATGATAATTATAAATAGTAAGTAATAATTTTCTTTTAAATGATAATGATGATAATCGTTATAAATGATAATTATTGTTTAAATAATTATTTTTAATAGTATTAAAAATTTATAAATAATTATTTTTTATAAAAATGAGATTTTGTGAATTAAATTTGAAATTCTTTAAATAATAAATTTAATTTAATTTAACCATTAAAATTGTATTTTAAATGCATGAAACTCATTCTCTATCCGTTATAAAAAGCTACAGAATTTCTTCATTTTCTCTAATAATTCTTCTTTTTGTTTGCTTAACATTAAATTTATTGATAAATTTTATTATTTTAATTATTTTTATAGTTAGTTAAAAATATCTCAAAGTTTAGTATATATATATATATATATATATATAATTATGATAAAATTAAATATTTAAGATCTTAATTGTTAGAACAACATATTTATATATTAAATAATGTAAACAAATTTTAGAATAATTAATACTAATTTATTATAATAAAATATTAAATTTAATAAAATATAATATAAAATATAAAAATAATATTAATAATTTATAGTAATGAGTTTTAAATTCAGAAGAATTAAATTACTTATTATATAATAATGATAATAAGTTATTGAATTTGAATAAATTTTAATATGAAAAATTTCAACTATAAATAATATTATATAATCTACATCTATCTAATTATTTACAAGTATATAACTAAACATAAATTTTCAAATAGATAATAATTTTATTATTTAAATTAATTTAAAGTTAATTACATTTTAATTATATATATATTTAAATTTATAAATGGATAATGATTTTATAATTAAATTTAAATTTTAAAGTTATAATAATTTTATTATTTAAATTAATTTGCTATTAATAAAAATTTAAAATTTGACTTTTATATAAATAATAAAAAATAAATTTATAGTATAAAATTATTAAAATAATATATTTAAATATTAAATATATTAAAAATTACAAAGTGATAATATAAAATTATTATATATATATATAAAAATATTATGTAATTTCATCGATTTCTCATTTTGATCATAGTTTATTTTGTGTTAAAATTAGTATCTAATGATTTATTTTCATTAACAAATGGCAACAAAATCGGAATACCGTCAATTATTAGGCATGACATGTATTTTTATTATTTTCAATTAAAAAAATTAATAATTTTTTTTTAAAAAATAAAAAATTATAATATATTCACATGTCAGCAGATGGTGTCAAAAAGTTAATAATTTAATTTTTTAATTAAAATATTAAAAAATAATAATTAAAAATCATATATAAATTGCTACATCAATAATATTTAAAAATATTAAAATTTTCATTATTATTTGCTGGAGGTAAAGTATAAGATACCACCTTAACACAAAATGAATTACAAAATAAAATAAATGAAATCACATAATTTTTTTTTTAATTTTTCCAAAATTGTAATCCAAAATTGTAATCCAAAATCACTGCCAGCGGTCTAATATATAACTCTTTAATCTCATACTAAATGTTTAATTATATATTAAATAGTGTTGTAATAAGCAAAGGTTTATATAAATATAATTTAATAGAAAATAAAAATTGTTTGCTTTTATTGGCTTTAAAAAAAGTACATAACTAGATTTCAGAAAAAAAAAAAAAAAACTAAGTATTGACAAAGGAGGATTGATACTATCCTACTTACCAAATTTAATTATTTTATATATTATTTAAAAAATTATTTAATATATTAATAATAAAGATACTAATGTTCAATTGAGATATATTAGTTATTATGTATTTTCTTTAAATTTTATTGATTTGATTGTTTTGAAAAGTAATGTTGAATGGATATTTACTGGTTATTATGCGTTTTCGGAATCGCAACAACGACGTCAGTCTTGAAATTTTATTCGAGTTTTATCTCGTAGAAACTCTTTTCTGTGATTTTGTTCGGAAAACTTGAATGATTTATGCTAGAGAGATGAGAAAAAATGAGGAGTATCTTTGCTAAATTATCTTATATAAGTGTTTAGACAGATATATGAAGAGTATTTTTATCAAATTATTTTATGCAGAGATTTAATTTTGAATGATTGTAAATTTTTGTTAGACTATAAAACTGATATTTCTATTAGATGAGTTCATCGTAATGTTACTCTAACTAATTATACTTTGGCTAGAGAATCTATCAGACTTAATCGTCTCTCTGTTTGAAAGACTTAATCATCTCTTTGTTTGAAATAATTTTTTTTATTTGATATAATTTTATTAATATAATCGGTAAATTTATTTTAAAAAAATAAACTCTTTTATGAATTTTAAAAATTGTAAATATTGAGATTGCAAAATTTGAATGTGTGCACTAAAAAAAATAATTTTTAATACTATAATTAAGAATCACATGATATTTTAAATATATAATTATTATTTAAATATAATAGAATCATATTTTCATTAATTAAAAAATTGATATTTTGATCTAGACATTTATAAATTGGAAATATATTTTTCTAAATATACTTAGTACGTGATTTATTCTGCTTATTTATATTACCTTATATGTCATGACTATTCTTATGTGCCAGACTGGCACTAAAATCTACGTCGACACAATGTATTCAAGGCCCATAGTATACACCAAATTCAAATTTAACCCAACTCATGGCCCAACATAACAGTAAAATAAAGAATTGCATAAACAACATTTATAATTCAAACTATTTCGAGAATTAATTCAACTTAATCCAAGATCAAATAAGATAAAAAAGAAGTCACAGAAAAAAAATTTCCTCATATGGTTCCCTCGGTACTTGATCTTGAAAAGGAAATCTGCAATATAGAGAAAAATAATCAGGGTCTATCGAAAATATCTCAATAAAGACTCTTCGACGTTCAAATTAAATATGTAAACTAGAGTAAAGTTTTAATAATAGATAGGAGATGCAAAAAAACTAATGGAGGACAGGGAGAAGAAGTTAAGAAAAGAAAATAGATAGAGCCCTCTTTTATAGAAAAAACTAATCAGGGTCATAAATTTTCGAGAGTTATTTATGACGGTAAGAGAAAAGAATCAAATTTGCTAATTCGATGCCAACTGTTCATTCGGCAGACGCTTATGAATTTAAAAGGGAAATGCGATCAATTGAATTGATCGATTTAATGTAGAGCGGACTAAGGGAGGAAATTTAATATTTATAAAAGCAAGAAAATTCTCAGTGAATTATTTACCCAATGTAATATGAAGTAGTTTTGTCCTTGCTTCTAAAAGTCTTTTTATTAAAGTTCTTATATTAATAGTCTTCCCTTTAGGAGATCTAATCTTGATGGTTTTCTTTATGAAAAATCTGACCTTAGTGATCTTTATTTTGGAAGACCTGACCTTCTAGCCCTGTCCTTGTGACCTTACCTTAGTGGCCATTTCGAGTCTTTTTTATAGAAGGTCTGACCTTGGTGTTTTTTCCTTCTGTCTGATCTTAGTGGTCTATCTTTTTGGGTCTTATACTTTCGGTCTTCTTTTTGAAAGGTTCTAAGTCTTGCCTTTCCAGGTCTTTCTTTTTTAGAGAGATCTTCTGCTTTGAGAGAGACCTCTCTTTTGATATTCTAAATTTAATTTTAGGCAATTGCATAAGGTCTTTTTAGACTTGTAAATCTCCCATAATAATTTTCATAGGATCTATTAGTCTTATTTTTATTTTTTTGAGCTACTTCATTGATCTTTTTTCTACACCTATTGATCTTAGGCTTTATTGAGAGCAATGTAATGCCTTTGCTTCAAGCATGAAATTGTATGTAATGTCTGGAAGTAGTATGTTATTTCATATATATATATATATATATATATATATTTCTCTCTGTTTTTGAGGTTCTAGCTTTGTTACCTTTTGGGCTTTTTAGCCTTAGTCGGTCTTTTGGACTTTTTAGCCTTGAGCCTACTTCGTCGAGTACCTTTGGCTCCTGGTCAGCATCTGAGCTCTTTGCTCTCAAGCATCTCCCAGGCTTCAGTGCCTTCTAGGCTCTTAGCCTGATTCCTTTTTTTAAGCATTTTCTTTTTTTGCTTTTAAGTGTCTTCTGGACTCTTAGTCCTGATTCTATTTTCAAGCATTTTCGTTTTTATGTATCTTTTGGACTTTTTGCCTTGGACCTTAGTCCGGACATTTTTCTCTTTGATCGACTTTCGGGCTCTCTACCCCTGATTTTTCATCCGAGCATTTTTGCTCTGTTATCTTTCAGATTTTTAGCCTTGGATCTTCGTCTGAGTGCTTTTCTCTTAAGGGTATTTTGAGCTTGTCCTGGACCTTAGTCCGAGTATTTTGCTCTTGAACATCTTTCGGACTTTTTGCCCTTCAGCATCTTTTGAGCTATTAATCCTAATTCTTCTTCTAGGTATTTTTTTCCCCTAGGATGTCTTCCGAGCTCTTAATCCTGAATCTTCTTCCGAGCATGTTTTGCTCTTACGCGTCTTCCGGGCTTTTCATCCCGAACCTTAGTCCGAGCTCTTTCGCTTCTAGTCATCTTCCGGGCTCCTAGCTTTGGATCTCTATCTGAGCACTTTGGCTCTTAGGTATCTTTCGGACTTTCCTATTAGTGTATGTACCCAAGCCATTAATTTAGACCTTTATGTTACTCATTTTGTTTTTAATAAAGAGGTTTAGTCATTATTGTTATTTGTTTGCATGTTACATAATAATGATTTATATCCCTAATTTTTATTATTATAGAGATAATAATATATACGACTAGTATGCATATTGATGGATAATCATGAGATGATTATGTATATGGTGATATAAATTACTATCACAGATACTTGTTTGAGAATAAAGTATTGGATAAACCCACATTGAGACCACTATATTTATTAGTATCATTAGTGAATCTCATAATAGTTATGAATTAATCTTTGGACTTAAGATTGTCATAGTTTCTAATATAAGTACTATTATGTTTTGATATAATCAAACGTTGTCTTTAACTGGATAATCATAAAGGTTATGATTGAGTATAATATGAATTATGTAGAGGATATTGAACAATTAAAATAAAATTTGTCTCTCTTTGAGAGAGATATCTTCTGGACCCCTCAATAAGTCAGACTGAAAAATGCATAACTGTGCTTAAATGAATTGATAGTGTGATCAATGATATCTGACTTTATTAGTCTACTCAGAGATCAAGTAAACATAAATTTGATCAATATAAGTGTGACATTGAACATGATTTATATTTAAATTAGATATTGTGTGATAAAAGGGATTAATACATATTCCATTATAAGTATTCCATTATAAGGCTTTAATTGGACAATCGATTCTCATATTAATTGGATACTTATAATATCTTACTAGAGGCTACTTATAACTTCTAAGCTTTAATAAAGATTGGGTTACTGCCAATTAGAGTGGATTTATCGGGTCATACACATAGAATGCATCATTAGGCTAGGCATTATTAATGGACTTGATGTGTATTAATATAATAATAATAATAATAATAATAATAATAATAAATCAATTTGTATTAGATATGGATTGAGATACCAATAGTTTCTCTTTTCATTTTAATTTGAATTGAATAAATATTTTAGTATATGTTTTTTGTTAGACCACATAATGATAATACGCTTATCTTAAATAAGGGAGTTGAGAACTCACATACATAGATCGAAGAAAAATAAGGAAGTAGAGAAGCTCTAATCGTTTCAAGAACTAGCACTCCAAACGGCGAGCATTCTTGTGGATACCGGTTAAGGGTATTCGTGTGAAGCAGCACCTGCAGTTCACATAATATTTTGAAAGCTTCTAAATGTTTAGAATTTGAATCCTTCTTTTCGAATCAAATAGATTACTTAGGTCTTGGTGTAATACCCGGCTAGATTCCGGCATCGGAATCCTACCTTCCGGCGGAACCTCCGTTGGAATCTGGAATTTCTGAAGATGCCAGAGTCTTCTAGAGGGGTAAAATGTGTTTTTAAAATGTTTTCATATGATTTTATAGTTTTAAATGGAAAAGAAATGGAGTTTTGAAAAGAAAAGACTAAGGAAAACATTTCTAGGTTCGGCCGCCGAACCTCAAGTTCGGCCGCCGAACCTCAAGTTCGGCCGCCGAACATGGGGCTGTTTCGGGAGTGCTTTAGGCCTCCGAAGGTTTTGAGAGAAGAAACCAGGTTCGGCCGCCGAACATGGGATAGTTTAGGAGGCACGTTAGGCTGCCGAAGGTGGTGAAGTTGTGGAAGCAACTTAGGCCGCCGAAAGTGGTTGACTGGCCACCTATAAAAGGCCCTCAAACCGAAAATGGGCGAGTTTTCTCCCCATTCTCGAGCTCAGGTGTGTTCATGTCCTCCTTTGGTTGATTTCATGTTCTTTCTTCAAATCCTTCACGTTTTTATGAGTTTCCTTCTGGGTTTTGAAGTTTTAAAGCTTAAATCAAGTTTTGGGAGCTTGGAGACCCAAGGAGTTTGTTTCCTCCCATCTCCAAGTTAGGAATCGCACCAACCCTCGATCAACAAGAGGTAAGTGTAGATCCTTGCCTTCCTTTATGTTTAAGAAAGTTTTAAGTAAGTTTTAAGTAGTTTTAATACTTTTGTATGGGTAGATATGCATGTTAGGGTTTATGTGGATTTTGTGCCCAATGTATGTTTATGTGATGTTATGTTGAGAAGTTTAAGTTAGTTTTTGCCCTATATGCATGTGGGAGTGTGTTTGCATGTTTGGGAGAGAGCATGTGAGGTTTTGGGTGGTTTGGAGATTGGTTTTGCTTGTGACGGATTCGGACCTGCTGTTCGGAGGGAACCAGGTTCGGCCGCCGAAGGTATGTTCGGCCGCCGAACCTGCATGGAAGGCAGCTTTGGCCGCCTAAAGTGCCCCCGAAGGCCAGAACTTTCGGATCTATGAGAGGCTTCGGCCGCCGAACCTGCCGCCGATGGTGCCAGACTTTCGGCTCTGGAAGGACTTTTGGCCGCCGAAAGTGCCCCCGAACCTGCATGGCTTTCGGCTCTGGAAGGAATATTCGGCCACTGAAAGTGCCCTGTCCAGCCCTTTCTTGGTTGTTTTCTATGCATGTTTTGAGGATGTTTTAGGGGAGTTGTTTATGAGTTGTTTAGAGCGTGTTTGGAACCTCATTCAAGTCCACCTGTATAGGATCGGACCCGAGGGACCGAGAAGGCCAGCAGTGTTAGCTGTTGCAGAGTCAGTCCAGCATCTGCCAGAGGTGAGTAGAACTAACTCAAATGTTTTAAGCATGTTTCACGCATCATGAATACCATGTATATGTAATAGGTTGCTTGCATTAGATTTCACGAAGATGTTGCATTGCATAATTTGTTGTTGATGTGGATGGACCAAGGCGATCCCAATAGCCCTAATTATCATATGATAATGAAGTCCTGAGGAGCCCCACCGAGGGCCGGACATAATGAAGTCCTGAGGAGCCTGAAGGGCCGGGCAAAATGAAGTCCTGAGGAGCCCGAAGGGCCGGGCACCATGTTATGTTACAGAAGTCCTGAGGAGCTCCTTCGAGAGCCGGGCATAGACAGAGGGAGTTTTGGTGGTCATGTCCATCCGTGATGTGAATTGTTTGTGCTATGACGCATTCCATGATAGCATGATTTATTTTGTTTTCCATGTTCTGCTCACTGGGCTTTTTAGCTCACCCCTTTCCCCTAACCTCCAGGTTTGCAGGTCTGAGGTCGATCGGGAAGTCGGCAAGGATTAATGTTATGTTTATGTAATAGATTAGCATGTTAGCGTGGACATATAATGTAAATTGATATAATGTATTGCAAGATAATGTGATGTAATGTAACGTAAAGTAGAGTTATATTTATGGATTAATATTGTGCTTGGCCCTAAGGCTTGGTTAGTCCCTTTTTAGTACATGATGTATGTTATGTTTTAGTGTTGAGTTGAGTTTGAACCCAACTTGTGGCATGTGATGTTTACGACGCTAGAGTATTTGATGAGGACTCTAGTGGAGGTCTTATGCTTATGGTTTTGATGCATGCACAGGTTAGGTTTTGGTTCATCGGATGTGATCCCAGCTTGATGTATGTCATGTTGAAAAAGCTAGAGCTTTTGTTGAGGGCTCTAATAGGGGGTTCTTTATGTTTACAGTTATGTAGCATACGAATCAATCTTGGTATATGAAATGTTTTAAAGTTTTTATGTTAATATTTTGATCATGTATGGGATTTGACCAGGTGATAGGAGGTATGTTAGGCTTGCTACGGGTCCCGGCGGCCTTAAGCCGATCTGGATCCTAGCACCAGTAGCGGTCCGGTTTTCGGGTCATTACAGATTGGTATCAGAGCCCTAGGTTCATATGGTCGGACCTAGAGTGTGTTGGGCTTATAGATGTCATAGAAGGGCAAGCACAATAGGAAAATCATGTCCGCTAGGATAGGATGTAGAGTCCTGTCTGGTATGATGATGATGTGAAATGCCATGATTTATGCATGTGCATTAATGTTATGCTATGTATGTGATGAGGGTTCATGTGTTTCCACATGAACCGTATGATGCTAATGATTGTTTGTATGCTTGTGTGTTGTTCTTCAGAGGAGCCAGGATGCGAGACACTCGTCGATCTGTAGAATCGACTGGAGTTCCGTTTGAGAGGGAAGGTATGGACGCCTTTCCCCCTGCTCTGCCAAGAGCGCAGTCGTGTAGAGTCGGCAGATGGGGAACATCAAGGGACTTTGGAAGGTCTTTTGATGTAAGCAGAGAAGGAATGAATCTAAGGAGAATGTCAGCTGATGCGAGAGAAGTAGAGATGGATGTTCAGAGGAGAGATGGAGGTCTAAGGATGAGCATGTTTGAAGAAGGCATGGGAGAGTCTCAAGAAGGCGCTCAGACTCAGGATTCCAAAATCTCAGGTTCAGGAGGAATTGATCCCTCCACTCTGAGTACAGCCTCCACGAGAAGTAAAAAGTGGGAGAAAACCTGTAACAGCCCGAAAATCGGACCGCTACCGGCGCTAGAATCCGGGTCGACTTAAGGCCGCCGGGACCCGTAGCAAGCCTGACATAAAACCTGTGAACCTGTATAATCCCATACATGATCAACAACACGCATAAAAATTAAAACTCTTCTTTTCATAAACATCAACC
The DNA here is from genome assembly GCF_001659605.2 of Manihot esculenta. Lineage (NCBI taxonomy): Eukaryota > Viridiplantae > Streptophyta > Magnoliopsida > Malpighiales > Euphorbiaceae > Manihot > Manihot esculenta. Next base: position 3,403,157 of record NC_035168.2, on the reverse strand, counting down.
AAACTCAACCTGTGCATAAATATAAACATAACTTTGATCCCTCTGTGGGATCTCATCTGTGCCCTCAAAGGGTAACATAACCTGTGTTGAGCTGGTTTACATAAACATCATCAAAATCCAAGATCATGTATTAAAAAGGGATACAACAGTCTATGGTCAAGCACACCACTAACATCCATGAACCTCATTACATAACTATACTGTACTTTTACATTACAATCCGATCATGTCCATTGCTAGCTATTACATAAACATGACTTCTTTACTCTATCCGGACTCCCGCACTATACGGTACCTGCAAGCCTGGGGGTAAAGGGAGAGGGGTGAGCTAGAAGCCCAGTGAGTAGAGCTAGTAAAACACATTAACACTATGCTCAAATGGAATGCATCATAACACAAACAATTCACATAAGGGTTGGGTGAACTTGTCACCAATTAGTCCAAGCTAACATAGTGCCAGGCCGTAGCATGGGGTCCTGGTCTTCCTGTCATACATACATTACTTACCATTATTCCAGGGCCTCCTCTGGGCTCCTGGTCTTCGAGTCCACAATCGTGCCAGGCCGTAGAATGGGGTCCTGGTCTTTTATTTCCGTGCCAGGCCGTAGAATGGGGTCCTGGTCTTCCTGTCATGGACTAATTGGGTCATCCAACATTCACCCACATCAACAATAAATGATGCAATGCGGCATATTCGTGAAACTAATGCAATCATCCTATTGCATAATCATGATGCATGAAACATGATAAAACATTTAATTTAAAAGATTAAGTTTAGTTCCACTCACCTCTGGCTGACTCTGACAACACCGAAGCAGCTGAACTCACTGCTGGGGTCCTCGGTTCCTCGGGTCCGAACCTACACAGGTGGACTCAAATGAGGGACCAAACATACTTGAACACAACTCTAAAATATTCCCCAAAAACCCCCTAAAACATCCTGAAAATAACACATAGAGATATGCATGAAATGGCTGAACAGGGCACTTTCGGCGGCACCTTCGGCGGCCGAAAGTCCTGGACAGATCCGAAAGTCAGGCACTTTCGGCGGCACCTTCGGCGGCCGAAAGTCCCAGACAGAGACGAAAGTCTCTTTTCGGGGGCAACTTCGGCAGCCGAATGCTGCCTCCACAAAGGGGGTTCGGCGGCCGAACCTGGTTTCTGCCATAAGGGCAGAAACTTGGTTCACATGAACCCCTTGCCACCCAAAACCTCAAATCATGCATAAATCTCAACCAAAACATGCATACAAGTTCCTAGGGGTCTCAAACAGTCATATACCCCAACTACAACACTTCAAACATACTCAAACAATACACATTGTTCAAAACATCAATATATACCCATAACTCAACATATACCCTAACATGCATTTCTACCCATAGATCTTGCATAAAACTTATTTAGAACACATAAGGAGCTTAAGATCGGCTCTTACCTCTTGAAGATCGAGAGGGAGACGACCTAAACTTGGAGATCCACGAAAATGAGCTCCTGAGTTCCCAAAGCTCCAAAACTTGTTTCAAAAGCTTAAATCTTCAAAACCAAGTGAAAACAAGTGAAAATCTTGAAAGATTTAGAGGAAGAACATCAAAAATGGGTGAGAGACGGCGGAGAGCTCACCTTGGCCGAAAATGGGGAAAAGCTCGCCCGTTTTCGGCTAAGGGACCCTTTTCTAATGGCTGGCCAGACCACGTTCGGGGGCCGAATGTGCCTCCGCATGCATGCCATGTTCGGCGGCCGAACATGAGGTTCGGCGGCCGAACCTGGACTTCTCTCACTTATGCTTTCGGGGGCCTAAAGCACTCCCGAAGTGCATGCTTGTTCGGCGGCCGAACTTGACTTTCGGCGGCCGAACCTGGGTTTTCCTCCAAAGACTTTTCATGCAAGAACTCATCTAATTTCATACTTAAAACCATTAAGAACATGAAAACATTTTACAAAAACATGATTTTACCCTTCTAGAGGTCTCTGACATCCGGGATCCCACCGGACGGTAGGGATTCCGATACCGGAGTCTAGCCGGGTATTACATTCTCCCCCCTTAAGAACATTCATCCCCGAATGTTCCTCAACTAGCACATGCAAGGCATACAACATATCATACACATAAAACACATAGAGACTAACCTTAAAAGAGATGAGGATATTGCCGGAGCATAGACTCCCGTGTCTCCCAAGTACATTCTTCTATATTGTGGTGGTTCCAAAGGACTTTTACCATCGGGATTTCCTTGTTCCTTAGTTTTCTGATTTGGGTGTCTAAGATCCGTACTGGCTGCTCAACATAGGTAAGATCCTCTTGGATCTCCACATCAGGCTCACTAAGAACCTTGCCCGGATCTGACACGAATTTTCTCAACATAGAAACATGGAAAACCGGATGGATTCTCTCCATTGAAGCAGGTAAATCCAGCTTGTACGATACATTCCCAATCTTTTGCAAGACTTCGAAGGGTCCGATGTACCGCGGAGCCAGCTTACCTTTCTTCCCGAACCGAACCACTCCTTTCATTGGAGACACATTGAGCAATACCAGATCCCCCTCCTGAAACTCTACCTGCCTTCTGCGGATGTCTGCATAACTCTTCTGTCTGCTTGCAGCTGTCTTGATTCTTTCTCTGATCATGGGCACCACCCTGCTGGTGATCTCTACTAGTTCAGGCCCTGCCAAGGCCTTTTCTCCAACTTCCTCCCAGCAAACAGGTGATCTGCACTTCCTTCCATATAAAGCTTCATATGGGGCCATCCCGATGCTAGCATGATGACTGTTATTGTAGGCAAACTCCACTAAAGGTAGATGTTGCCTCCAAGAACCGCCAAAGTCCAGCACACACATCCTTAGCATATCTTCTATGGTCTGGATGGTCCTCTCCGACTGTCCGTCTGTCTGTGGATGGAAGGCAGTGCTAAAATCTAACCTGGTACCCATGGCATCCTGCAGACTCCGCCAAAACTTGGAGGTGAACTGGGGCCCTCTATCTGACACTATAGAAACAGGAACCCCATGCAGTCTGACTATCTCATCTACATACACCTGCGCCAACTTGTCCACAGAATAACCACTCCTGACAGGGATGAAGTGAGCAGATTTGGTGAGTCTGTCCACAATCACCCATATGGAGTCCAATCTGTTGGACGTCGCCGGTAACCCCACTACGAAGTCCATAGCTATATTCTCCCATTTCCACTCTGGAATAGGTAGCGGGTTAAGCATTCCAGCCGGCTTCTGATGTTCCAGCTTCACCCTCTGACATACTTCGCAGGCTGACACAAACTGTGCCACTTCTCTCTTCATAGCTGGCCACCAATAAACTTTCTTCAGATCTTGATACATCTTGGTGGCTCCGGGGTGAATGCTGTATCTTGCATTATGAGCCTCTCTCATAATGTCTCCTTTTAGCCCAATGTCATCTGGTACACAAAGTCGACTCCCATAGCGGAGGATCCCCCTATTGTCGAATCTGAACTCACTGTCCTTGCCTGACTGAACCGTCCTGGCAATCTTCACTAACTCTGGGTCCTCATGCTGTTTCTGAGCCACCTGCTCCAGAAACACGGGTGTCACTTTCATCTGAGCGACCAAGGCACCTGTACCAGACAACTCCAACTGTAGACCTTCCTCAATGAGCTTGTAAAACTCCTTCACTACTGGTCTTCTCTCTGCCGTGATGTGGGATAGACTGCCTAGTGACTTCCGGCTTAGGGCGTCTGCCACAACATTCGCCTTACCCGGATGATACTGAATCTTGCAATCATAGTCACTCAGCAACTCTACCCATCTCCTCTGTCTCAAATTCAAATCTCTTTGACTCAGGATGTACTGTAGGCTTTTATGATCTGTGAAGATCTCACATTTTACCCCATAGAGGTAATGCCTCCACATCTTGAGTGCAAAGATTACTGCTGCCATCTCAAGGTCATGTGTGGGGTAATTCAACTCATGCTTCTTTAGCTGCCTAGAAGCATAAGCAATCACCTTCTCATTCTGCATAAGCACACAACCCAGTCCCACACGGGACGCATCACAAAAGACTGTAAAGTCCTCTCCACTAGATGGCAGGGCTAAAACTGGTGCTGAAGTCAACCTCTTCTTAAGCTCTTCAAAACTTTCCTCGCACTTGTCGGTCCACAGAAACTTCTGATTCTTCCTGGTTAGTCTGGTCAGGGGAGCTGCTATTTTCGAGAAGTCCTGAACGAACCTCCTGTAGTAACCTGCCAAACCCAAGAAACTCCTGATCTCTGTCACTGAAGTGGGTCTAGGCCAGTTAGCCACAGTCTCTGTCTTCTTGGGGTCTACCTCAATCCCATTCTCTGACACTACATGCCCCAAGAACGAAATGCTCCTCAACCAGAACTCACATTTAGAGAACTTGGCATACAAGCCATGTTCCCTCAAGGTCTGTAGAACCAACCTCAGATGATGGGCATGCTCCTCTGCATTCCTGGAATACACCAAGATATCATCTATGAAGACAATAACGAAGTGATCCAGGTACTGGCTAAACACTCTGTTCATGAGGTCCATGAATGCTGCAGGGGCGTTGGTTAACCCGAACGGCATTACAAGGAACTCAAAATGCCCATATCTGGTCCTGAAAGCTGTCCTTGGTACGTCCTCTTCCCTGATCCTCAACTGATGATACCCGGACCTCAGATCTATTTTGGAGAAACAACCCGCTCCTGCTAGCTGGTCGAATAGATCGTCGATCCTTGGCAATGGGTACTTGTTCTTGGTAGTGACTTTGTTCAACTGCCTGTAGTCGATACAAAGCCTAAGGGATCCATCCTTCTTTCTCACAAACAAAACTGGAGCACCCCAGGGTGAGGTACTCGGTCGGATGAAGCCCTTGTCTACCAACTCCTGTAGCTGCTCCTTCAACTCTTTCAATTCTGTTGGCGCCATCCTGTAGGGAGGGATAGAGATCGGTCGGGTTCCAGGCATCAGTTCTATCTCGAACTCTATCTCCCTAGCAGGTGGTAAACCTGGCAGCCCGTCTGGGAACACATCTAAGAACTCTCTAACCACTGGCACCGAGGCGGGCTCTCTAACCTGACTATTTAGCTCTCTCACATGAGCCAAATACCCCTGACATCCCCTCCTGAGCAACCTACGAGCCTGAAGAGCTGATATCAGACCTCTAGGTGTACCCCTCCTGTCTCCTCTAAAGACAACCTCAGACCCATCCTGACCTCTGAACTTGACTACCTTGTCCCTGCAGTCCAAGGTAGCACCATGGGTAGATAGCCAGTCCATCCCTAGAATGACGTCAAAATCTGTCAAATCTAGAACCACTAGGTCGGCGGACAAGCATCTCCCCTCAACAAACACAGGACTACACTGGCAGACTGACTCTGCCACAGATGGATCACACTTGGGTCCACTGACCCAGAGAGGACACTCTAACCCAGAAGTCATTAGACCTAACCTCCCCACGGCTCTCGGAGCAATAAAAGAATTAGATGCACCAGGGTCCATCAAGGCATACACATCTGAACAACCAATAATTAAGTTACCTGCCACCACGGTGTTAGATGCATCTGCCTCCTGCTGTGTCATTGTGAAGATCCGTGCTGGAGCTGATGGACCTTCACCTCTGAAACCCGCTGAAGAAGAGGCTGCTCCTCTCCCTCTGCCTCTGCCACTGGCCTGAGTCATGGCTGGAGCTGCTGGCTGCGCTACACTGCCTGAAGCTGTCTGCTGGGACTAAGCCATCGGGACTGCTCTTGGACAATCTCGAGCCATATGCCCCTCCTGACCACATCTGAAACAGGCGTTCGTCCCAAACCGACATACTCCCCTGTGTGGCTTACCACACCTTGCACAAACTGCATTATCCGCACCAGAGCTTGAGCCACTCCCAAATCCCAGACTAGACTTGACTTTATTCCAGAACTTATTCTTCTTACCCTTGGGCTTACCCCATCTCTTACTGCCTGAAGCTGCTGCACTCAGGGTAGAGGGATCTAATCTTCCCCCACCCGGAGTTTTAGAACCGGAAGACTGTGCCACTGACTGCTTGACTGTCCCCTGAACGATGGCACTGGCCTCCATTTTCCTGGCCATATCTACTATGGCATGGAAGCTCTCCCTGTCCACTGACTGAATCAAGGAGGAATACCTGGAATGGAGTTTCATAACATACCTCCTTGACCTCTTCGAATCTGTGTCCAGACTCTGCCCAGAAAAAGGCAACAGCTCCAAAAATCTGTCGGTGAACTCCTCCACACCCATTTCATCCGTCTGCCTCAACTGTTCGAACTCTATCATCTTCAGCTCCCTTGAACTATCGGGAAAAGCCCATCCTGCAAACTCGTTTGCAAACTCTTCCCAAGTCATGCTGTCCACTCTCGGCTTCACATAATTCTTGAACCACTCCCGTGCCTTCTTGCACTTAAGCGTGAACCCGGCCATCTGAATGGCTCTACTGTCATCAGCCCCAATCTCATTGGTGATTACTTTAACCCTTTCAAGGTACACAAATGGGTCATCCCCTTTTTCATACTGAGGAGCACCCAATTTCATGTAATCGGTCATCTTAACCTTGCTCCCACTGGCTGAGCTAGGTCTAGGTGGTTGAACCACTGGGGCTGCTGGTTCTGCAGGTGGTGGAGGTGGTGCAACATTTTCTGAGGTAGGGTTTGCTGGATTCGGATAGTAGGGTGGAGGTGTATACATTGGGTACTGAGAGTACGGTGGGTAGTATGGTGGGTATGGCATCTGTGTGGGATAAGGGGTGAAACTAGGGTAATCCGATGTACCTCCCATCGAATACCCGGGATGTTGTGAGAAATGTGGGTAGTGAGGTGGCTGTACAAATCCCGAGGCCTGAGTGCCTCCTTGGGACTCTCCCACTCCTTCTTCTGACATACTGACTCCCAAACTGCCATCCCTCCTCTGTTCTACGTCCATATCATCCCCCATATCCTCTGACGCTCCTCCCTGAACTGTCCCTCTGACTGATCTGCTCCTACCCAGATCCAGAGACCTTCTAGGGTCTCTTGCTACTCTGTCCCTGTTGGACCTGCTAGACATTGCCCTAGGCAATGCTGGAGGACGGGTGCTCATGCCCTCATCCTCAGGTGGTACTCCAGTCAATCTTGCTGATCGACGAGTTCCTCTCATCCTGTTTTCTGAAAAACAGTAAACAGCACATAATCATTAACATCATATGGTTCATGTGGGCACACATGAACCCGCATCACATACATCACATATCATAGCATATCATTAATGCACATGCATATTATCATGGCATTTCACATCATCATGCAAGACAGGACTCCACATCCTATCCTAGTGGACATGATCTTTCCTATTGTGCTTGACCTTCTATAACATCTATGAGCCCAACACTCTAGGTCCGACCATATGAACCTAGGGCTCTGATACCATTCTGTAACAGCCCGAAAATCGGACCGCTACCGGCGCTAGGATCCGGGTCGACTTAAGGCCGCCGGGACCCGTAGCAAGCCTGACATAAAACCTGTGAACCTATATAATCCCATACATGATCAACAACACGCATAAAAATTAAAACTCTTCTTTTCATAAACATCAACCAAACTCAACCTGTGCATAAATATAAACATAACTTTGATCCCTCTGTGGGATCTCATCTGTGCCCTCAAAGGGTAACATAACCTGTGTTGAGCTGGTTTACATAAACATCATCAAAATCCAAGATCATGTATTAAAAAGGGATACAACAGTCTATGGTCAAGCACACCACTAACATCCATGAACCTCATTACATAACTATACTGTACTTTTACATTACAATCCGATCATGTCCATTGCTAGCTATTACATAAACATGACTTCTTTACTCTATCCGGACTCCCGCACTATACGGTACCTGCAAGCCTGGGGGTAAAGGGAGAGGGGTGAGCTAGAAGCCCAGTGAGTAGAGCTAGTAAAACACATTAACACTATGCTCAAATGGAATGCATCATAACACAAACAATTCACATAAGGGTTGGGTGAACTTGTCACCAATTAGTCCAAGCTAACATAGTGCCAGGCCGTAGCATGGGGTCCTGGTCTTCCTGTCATACATACATTACTTACCATTATTCCAGGGCCTCCTCTGGGCTCCTGGTCTTCGAGTCCACAATCGTGCCAGGCCGTAGAATGGGGTCCTGGTCTTTCATTTCCGTGCCAGGCCGTAGAATGGGGTCCTGGTCTTCCTGTCATGGACTAATTGGGTCATCCAACATTCACCCACATCAACAATAAATGATGCAATGCGGCATATTCGTGAAACTAATGCAATCATCCTATTGCATAATCATGATGCATGAAACATGATAAAACATTTAATTTAAAAGATTAAGTTTAGTTCCACTCACCTCTGGCTGACTCTGACAACACCGAAGCAGCTGAACTCACTGCTGGGGTCCTCGGTTCCTCGGGTCCGAACCTACACAGGTGGACTCAAATGAGGGACCAAACATACTTGAACACAACTCTAAAATATTCCCCAAAAACCCCCTAAAATATCCTGAAAATAACACATAGAGATATGCATGAAATGGCTGAACAGGGCACTTTCGGCGGCACCTTCGGCGGCCGAAAGTCCTGGACAGATCCGAAAGTCAGGCACTTTCGGCGGCACCTTCGGCGGCCGAAAGTCCCAGACAGAGACGAAAGTCTCTTTTCGGGGGCAACTTCGGCAGCCGAATGCTGCCTCCACAAAGGGGGTTCGGCGGCCGAAACTCCCTTCGGCGGCCGAACCTGGTTTCTGCCATAAGGGCAGAAACTTGGTTCACATGAACCCCTTGCCACCCAAAACCTCAAATCATGCATAAATCTCAACCAAAACATGCATACAAGTTCCTAGGGGTCTCAAACAGTCATATACCCCAACTACAACACTTCAAACATACTCAAACAACACACATTGTTCAAAACATCAATATATACCCATAACTCAACATATACCCTAACATGCATTTCTACCCATAGATCTTGCATAAAACTTATTTAGAACACATAAGGAGCTTAAGATCGGCTCTTACCTCTTAAAGATCGAGAGGGAGACGACCTAAACTTGGAGATCCACGAAAATGAGCTCCTGAGTTCCCAAAGCTCCAAAACTTGTTTCAAAAGCTTAAATCTTCAAAACCAAGTGAAAACAAGTGAAAATCTTGAAAGATTTAGAGGAAGAACATCAAAAATGGGTGAGAGACGGCAGAGAGCTCACCTTGGCCGAAAATGGGGAAAAGCTCGCCCGTTTTCGGCTAAGGGACCCTTTTATAGTGGCTGGCCAGACCACGTTCGGGGGCCGAATGTGCCTCCGCATGCATGCCATGTTCGGCGGCCGAACATGAGGTTCGGCGGCCGAACCTGGACTTCTCTCACTTATGCTTTCGGGGGCCTAAAGCACTCCCGAAGTGCATGCTTGTTCGGCGGCCGAACTTGACTTTCGGCGGCCGAACCTGGGTTTTCCTCCAAAGACTTTTCATGCAAGAACTCATCTAATTTCATACTTAAAACCATTAAGAACATAAAAACATTTTACAAAAACATGATTTTACCCTTCTAGAGGTCTCCGACATCCGGGATCCCACCGGACGGTAGGGATTCCGATACCGGAGTCTAGCCGGGTATTACAAAACCCCTAAAAAGGGGGACAGAGGCCTCAAAAGGTCGAAAAAGAGTAAGTTCTGGTCAAGGTTGAAGTCCAGTCTGGGTTTCGGTAGCGGCTCAAGCTCTGGCTCAGGCAGTTCAAGATGCTTGAGGTGTGGAAGGCCGCACAAGAGAGTCTGTCTGATTGGGACTAATCTATGTTTTAGATGCGGTCAGGAAGGGCACATGGTACGTGAGTGTCCCATTGCGCCTTAGTTGGCACAGTCTCAGCGGGCAACTTCAGGTAGAGCAGCTCAGCCAGCAGCTTCAGCCATGTCGCAGGGTAGTGGTCGAGGCAGAGGGAGAGGGTCAGCCTTTCCTTCTGAAGGTTCCCGCGGAGAAGGTCCGTCAACTCCAGCTCGGATCTTCACCCAAGCTCAGCCGGAGGCAAACACATCGAACATGGTGGTGTCAGGTACGCTCACTTTCAAATGTTCTGATGTGTATGTTTTGTGAACCCTGGTGTCTTTCTCTTTCTTTAGTTTCTCTAGGAGCCGTTGAGAGGTTGAGTTGATAACTTCTGAGCTAGAGTGTCCTCTTTGGGTCAGTGGACTCACGTGTGATCCATCTGTGGCAGAGTCAGTCTGCCGATTCAGTTTAGTGTCAGTTGAGGGTAGATGCTTTCCACCCGACTTTGATGTCCTAGACTTGATTGTCTGGATGTAATTCTAGGGATGGATTGGTTTTTCTACTCGGGGTGCTACCTAGGTCTGTAGAGACAAGGTAGTCAGGGTCAGAGGACCGGATGGGTCAGAGGTAGTCTGCAGAGGGGACAGTATAGGGATGCCTAGAGGTTTGATGTCAGCCTGTCAGGTTCATAGGGTGCATAGGAGGGGTTGTCAGAGGGTTCGAGCTCTTGTTGAGAGTTTAGTAGTCAGGTCAGGGAACCAGCCTCAGTGTTTGTTGTTGAGAGAGAGTTCTTAGATGTTTTCCCAGGCGAGCTTTCAGGTTTACCACCTGCTAGGGAGATAGAGTTTGGACATAGAAGTGATGTTAGGAATCAGGTTCATCTCTATTCTTCTCTACAGGATGGCACCTGCAGAGTTGTAGGAGTTGTTAGAGCAGTTGCAGGAGCTTGGTAGACAAGGGTTTATCCGACCTAGTACCTCACCCTGGATTGCTCCGGTGTTGTTGTGGGAAACGAAGGATGGATCCTCGAGACCCTGTGTCGACTTCAGGCAGTTGGGCAAGGTCGCTACCAAGAACAGGTATTCCCTACCTGTTGAGGGTTAGAGAGGAAGTCAGTTTAGAAGAAAGGAGAAGAGAAAGGATCAGAGTGCGCGGTGGAAGTTTGTGGAGTTTCAGGAGAAGGTTGGGGTATTGCTAAGGTGTCACCTTTAGAGGAGGTGATTCGTTATGGGTCGAAGGGTAAAGTAGCTCCAAGATGCATCGGACCCTTTGAAGTCATGCAAAGGATTGGGGATGTATCGTATAGACTATATTTACCTGCTTCGATGGAGAAAATCCATTCGGATTTCCATGTTCCTGTGTTATAAAAGTTCGTGTCAGATCCAAGTGGGGTTCTTAAAGAACCAGCGGTGGAGATCTCAGGGAGATCTCACCTATATTGAGCAGCCAGTGCGGATTATAGACACACCAGTTAGGAAGCTAAGAAACAAGGAAATCCCGATGGTGAAAGTCCTTTGGGATCGCCAGTGTGGGCGAGTTCGCTTGGGAGACTCGGGAGTTCATACTCCAGCGGTACCATATCCCTTTTAGGAGGGAGGTTTTTAGGTTTTGCTTACTTGTTTGCTTGCTTATTTATGTATACTTGATGCTATGATTTGAGAATGCCTGTTTGTTTGAACATTCGGGGACGAATGTTCTTAAAGGGGGGAAGAATGTAATACCCGGCTTGATTCCGACATCGGAATCCCTACTGATAGAGCATATTTTAGTCCATATTATTATGATCTTATTGATGTTTATTTACACCTTTTCTACCTAATTTTGTGGTTTTAATCATGTTTTGCAGATATTAGGTGTAAAGAGACAATCCGGAGAAAATGCTCTTAAAATTGTCAAAAAGTGCCAAATATGGAAAGTGCCCAAAAAGGAAAGTTTTCAAATATGGAAAGTGCTAAATAAGGAAAGTTTTCTGATAAGGAAAGTGCCAGAAAAGGAAAGTGTAATCAACAGATTCTTTGAAATTCAAATTGCAGATTCTTCTTTCCTTATTCAGAAGGTGAAGCCAATTATGGAAAGTGTCAAATAAGGAAAGTTTTCAGAAAAAGAAAGTCCTCAATTAAGGGAAGTGCAGAAGCAAAAGCAAATAAGGAAAGCTCAGTCAAAAGATTATTTGAAATTCAAATCGCAGATCTTTCTTTCCTTATTCAAAGATATGCACACACTGCAGCAGTCAAATCTTCCTATTTAGGCAGCAAAATTTCATAAAGATGCACTTGCCTCTTCTTCATTCAGCATTCAAAATTCAAATGAAGGCTCCACCTAAAAAGGAAAGACTGGACAGATTTCTTTCCCTTCTGCATTCAATGACTGCGCTCCACTTCCTCTTCTGCAATCTGCGCGCATCCTTCCTCTTTTGAAGCCTGATCCGCGCACCTCCTTCCTTCTGGAGAATTTGCAACGCGATTCTTTCCTTTTCAGCACTTTGGACCGCCTCTTCACTAATTAGGAAGCAAGTATGACCTAAGGTAGCACTTTCAACTATAAAAAGACACATAAGGAGCCTCCACACAACCTTTAAGCCCCCCTTGGGAGGCACCTACGAAATTCACATCTCTTCTTCTACCTTTCTTCTTTTCTTTTATTTTTAATTTTTTTTCAGCCATGAGAGGCTGAAATCTTTTATTCTAGTTGAAGATTAGGTGGTACTTTAGTTGTTTTATGGATTGGGAGACTTGATTAAACATTGTTAAACTTTTGGTTGTTCAATATTCATGCAATTTCATTCTTGATTTCAATATTGCTTTGTTCTTTAGATCTACGTTGATTCTTGATTGCAAAGTAATAATATGTTAGTTTGGATGATTTAAGTCCGTAATTGCTTGGATTATTCAAATATAAGAACACTTGGTGTAAAAAACTAAGGAAATTGTCTGATCTAACGACATCTCATGCGTTTGAGTAGTTAGGATTGGATCTCTCTCTTTCTTCATGCAATTAACAATTGTTTGATGCCTAAGGCCCAAGGACGTTCCTTGGCAATTTGTTAATTAGTAATTAATTAGAGGACGTTCCCTAATTGATTTAATCATAAGAAGAGACATGGTGGTGAGAAGCGTCTTCCATCTCCATAACTAATCTATTGAATCAATCAAAAGAAACTAAGTGTCAATGATCAATCCCAACAACTGAAGTGGATACAATTATTCAACTAGAGCTTTCTTATTATTTATTTCTCTTTATTTTTATTATTTGCTTTATTTTTATTGCTTTCAGTTTTAGATTAATTAAATCAATCTCAAATCCCCTCATTTTACTTTTACTGCAATTTATTTTTATTCCGCTTTCAGTTTATCTCGTTTTCAGTTTTATCTCGTTTCAGTTTATTTCGCTTTCAGTTTATTTTGCTTTCCGTTTATTTCTCTTTCAGTTTTATTTTTGTTTCAGTTTTATCTCGTTTCAGTTTATTTCGCTTTCAGTTTTATCTCGTTTCAGTTTATTTTGCTTTCAGTTTATTTCTCTTTCAGATTTATTTCTCTTTCAGATTTATTTTTGTTTCAGTTTATTTTATTGGTCTTGATAAGGAAAATAGGTAAGTTCTCACTTCCCTGTAGATTCGATCATTTTACCACTATCTACAGTTGTAAATTGTTGATAACCAGAAAGGTTATTTTTGACCGGCTTTGACAACCGCGAGTCACCTATCTTCCTGCGGAACCTCCGTTGGAATCTGGAATTTCTGAAGATGCCAGAGTCTTCTAGAGGGGTAAAATGTGTTTTTAAAATGTTTTCACATGATTTTATGGTTTTAAATGGAAAAGAAATGGAGTTTTGAAAAGAAAAGACCAAGGAGAACATTTCCAGGTTCGGCCGCCGAACATGGGGCTGTTTCGGGAGTGCTTTAGGCCTCCGAAGGTTTTGAGGGAAGAAATTAGGTTCGGCCGCCGAACCTCAAGTTTGGCCGCCGAACATGGGATAGTTTAGGAGGCACGTTAGGCTGCCGAAAGTGGTGAAGTTGTGGAAGCAACTTAGGCCGCCGAAAGTGGTTAACTGGCCACCTATAAAAGGCCCTCAGACCTAAAATGGGCGAGTTTTCTCTCCATTCTCGAGCTCAGGTGTGTTCATGTCCTCCTTTGGTTGATTTCATGTTCTTTCTTCAAATCCTTCACGTTTTTATGAGTTTCCTTCTGGGTTTTGAAGTTTTAAAGTTTAAATCAAGTTTTGGGAGCTTGAAGATCCAAGGAGTTTGTTTCCTCCCATCTCCAAGTTAGGGATCGCACCAACCCTGGATCGACAAGAGGTAAGTGTAGATCCTTGCCTTCCTTTATGTTTAAGAAAGTTTTAAGTAAGTTTTAAGTAGTTTTAATGCTTTTGTATGGGTAGATATGCATGTTAGGGTTTATGTGGATTTTATGCCCAATGTATGTTTATGTGATGTTATGTTGAGACGTTTAAGTTAGTTTTTGCCCTATATGCATGTGGGAGTGTGTTTGTATGTTTGGGAGAGAGTATGTGAGGTTTTGGGTGGTTTGGAGGTTGGTTTTGCTTGTGACGAATTCGGACCTGCTGTTCGGAGGGAACCAAATTCGGCCGCTGAAGGTATGTTCGGTCGCCGAACCTGCATGGAAGGCAGCTTTGGCTGCCTAAAGTGCCCCCGAAGGCCAGGACTTTCGGATCTGTGAGAGGCTTCGGCCGCCGAACCTGCCGTCGATGGTTCCAGACTTTCGGCTCTGGAAGGGACATTCGGCCGCCGAAAGTGCCGCCGAAGGTGCCCTGTCCAGCCCTTTCTTGGTTATTTTCTATGCATGTTTTGAGGATGTTTTAGGGGGGTTTTTGGGGAGTTGTTTATGAGTTGTTTAGAGCGTGTTTGGTACCTCATTCGAGTCCACCTGTGTAGGATCGGACCCGAGGAACCGAGGAGGCCAGCAGTGTTAGCTGTTGCAGAGTCAGTCCAGCGTCTGCCAGAGGTGAGTAGAACTAACCCAAATGTTTTAAGCATGTTTCACGCATCATGAATACCATGTATATGTAATAGGTTGCTTGCATTAGATTTCACGAAGATGTTGCATTGCATAATTTGTTGTTGATGTGGATGGACCAAGGCGACCCCAATAGCCCTAATTATGATATGATAATGAAGTCCTGAGGAGCCCCACCGAGGGCTGGGCATAATGAAGTCCTAAGGAGCCCGAAGGGCCGGGCATAATGAAGTCCTGAGGAGCCCGAAGGGCCGGGCACCATGTTATGTTACAGAAGTCCTGAGGATCTCCTTCGAGGGCTGGGCACAGACAGAGGGAGTTTTGGTGGTCATGTCCATCCGTGATGTGAATTGTTTGTGCTATGACGCATTCCATGATAGCATGATTTATTTTGTTTTCCATGTTCTTCTCACTAGGCTTTTTATCTCACCCCTTTCCCCTAACCCCAGGTTTGCAGGTCTGAGGTCGATCGGGAAGTCGGCAAGGGTTAATGTTATGTTTATGTAATAGATTAGCATGTTAGCGTGGACATGTAATGTAAATTGATATAATGTATTGCAAGATAATGTGATGTAATGTAACGTAAAGTAGAGTTATGTTTATGGATTAGTATTGTGCTTGGCCCTAAGGCTTGGTTAGTCCCTTTTTAGTACATGATGTATGTTATGTTTTAGTGTTGAGTTGAGTTTGAACCCAACTTGTGGCATGTGATGTTTACCACGCTAGAGTATTTGATGAGGACTCTAGTGTAGGTCTTATGCTTTGGTTTTGATGCATGCACAGGTTAGGTTTTAGTTCATCGGATGTGATCCCAGCTTGATGTATGTCATGTTGACCCAGCTAGAGTTTTTGTTGAGGGCTCTAATAGGGGGTTCTTTATGTTTACAGTTATGTAGCATACGAATCAAGTTTGGTATATGAAATGTTTTAAAGTTTTTATGTTAATGTTTTGATCATGTGTGGGATTTGACCAAGTGATAGGAGGTATGTTAGGCTTGCTACGGGTCCCGGCGGCCTTAAGCCGATCTGGATCCTAGCGCCGGTAGCGGTCCGTTTTCCGGGTCGTTACACTTGGAAGGTAACCTAAAGATCAAAAGTTTTTGTTCCGCTGCGTGTTTTGGTTTGCAGTGATCTCTGAGTTTCCTAACATCTTCCCCTTGATTTTTTCATCTGAGTTCTTTGATTCTCATGTCAGTTTCTGGGCTCTTAACCCTGATATTTTTTTTCGAGAATTCAAACTCATAATATTACTGGTAATTCTAAAATTCATTCTCATCCCATATTAATAATTTCAAGAATTTAAGGCCTTATTAACGATTTCAAAAATTCAGACTCTGTGACTTTTCTGATGATTTAAGTTTTGAAATTTTTTTTTTCAATTTAATATTAATCGATGTAAAGCATTAATAAGTTAAATAGTACGAAATTAATAATCAATGTAACTTAAATAAATAGATAAATCATATTGTAAACATTTATTGTTAGATTTAAAGTTCTCGAATAATAATAATAACAATTTTAATTATACGTAATTACTTTCAGAAAATTCTCATTAAAAAAATGAAATCAATCAAATAAAAGCATACAATACACAATAAAAGATCATCAAATTTACAGATCAATTTTATTCAAATTTTCAATCATCATGATATTAATAAAATAATTTTTTTAATTAAAAAATAATTTAATTTCAATTAAAAAATCAAAATTTTATGATATTTGTCTTTAATTACATAAAATCTCATATATTTTATAATGGCACACTTTAATTACATAAAATCTTATTTTAATACTTACATTGAGAGTTTTGAGATTTGTCTGATATTTATTTTACAATTTTTTTTGACATTTTTCACTGAAGTTCATTGAAGTTAACATTTTGCCCCTTTAGGTTTATCAAAATTAAAATGAGCGATAAAAAATTTTCCAAAATTTTAATTTACTTAATCCAGGCTTATAATTTTCTAATTTAGTTTATTAAATTTTTATAGAATTAAATTTTCTTATTCAATTATTATTTCATCCTTAAATGTTGTTATCAATAATACTTTTATTTTTTTTTTTTCACCCTTCCTCTCCTTCTTGTCATATAATCTCCAATCTATCAATCTTAAATTTTTTTAAAAAAATTAATTAATTCTGATATATCATAAACTTAAAATATAAATAAATAAATTTTATTATATAATATTTAAGTGAAATACACTTATTTATATATTAAATTTATAATTAAAGTGAATCCAAACAAAAATTGCCCCCTAAAATTAAAACTAACATGATTAAATTTGTTTTTTAGTTGATTTTCCTTTAAATATTAATATATTATAGCTTGTAAGTTTGCAAAATAAAGCAAAATGGGAAGTGACAGATAATTAAGGAAAGGAAAGAAATAGAAAGTATTTATAATTACTTTCTATTTTTTTATTATTATTATAATAATAATGCAAAAAATTTAAGCATATACAGTTGTTTTTTTTCATTATTTTCATTATTTTCCAGTAAAAATAAATTAAATTATATATATTTAATTTAATCTAATAGTTAAAACATATATAATTCATGTTATTCTCACTTTTCTCTTAAAAAAAAATAAATTACGGTTTTATCTAATAATTTTATTATTATTATTATAAATACTTTGACTAAAAAATTTACTGGAAAATAATGAAAAAAAAAAACAACTGTATATGCAATTAAAATATGCTAAAATTTTTAAAAAATTCTAAAATAAAAAAATAATAATGAAATGCAAATTTTGATAAATTGTAGTTATTCTATTTATAAAAAAAAATTCAAATACACTAATGTAATTCAGAACATTTCTTTAAAATATATGTAAAAAACAAATAAAAATAAAAATTATTTAAAGGGAGTTGTTGGGACTAACCATTAAAGAGAACGTTGAGGCGGCGGCGCTGCCTCGGATTTATCCACCAAATATTTAATAAATATAGTGTTGATTAAGTCAATTAGCCGTAGCGATGTTCATCCGATTCAAATTTAATAAAATTAATTTAGATAATATATATTTGAACTTAAAATAAGAAGTTACACCAATAGAATATTGGTGTAAATTACCTAATCAAACTCGAATTCAAATATATTATTATTAATAATATTTAAATTTAATTAAAATTTATATTAAATTATTTAAATTCATTTTAAATATAATTATTATTTAAATAATATTAAAATATGTTTAATTTTATATATTTTAATTAATAATTTATAAAAAATATAATTTTTATTCAAATTTAATAAAGAACAGACTACGACCGAAAAATTTAACGTTATAAATAAAAATATATATTATGGAGAGTTTATTTGGCATTTACTAATTATATATATATATATGCAGTGGAAATGTCATGCAGTAGGTCTGCGCAATCGATTGGCTCCATTTTAAATTGACTGAATTGAAAAAATTAAAAATTAAATTTTAAAAATATTAAAAATCAAACTAAATATTTATTAAAATATAACTGAATTGAATCAAACGGATAAAAATAGATTCGGTTATATTAAAATTAAAATTTATAAATTTAACACGTTTAAAATTGAAGTACTGATTGAATTGAATAAGGGAAGGAAGGAAAGAGGTTGGATTTAGACCGTTGATTAGGTTAGATAAGAATTAATATAATAATATATAGTAAAATCAATTAATTCGATTAGTTGATTATTTAATATATTTAAATCAAATTAAATTAAAAATTGAATAATATAAAAAATACTAATTAAATCAAATTGAATATTCCAACTACGTAAACTGTTAAATCGAAATCGATCGATTCAATTCAATTTAATTTTTTGATTAGAACCGAGATATGCACTCCCCTACCATGCAGTTGTTACTAAAATCCATATATTAAATTGTGGATGATTGAAGAAGTATTCAACACATCATCATATAGGTAAGGCCTGCTAAATCTCTCATCTCTCTCTACTAAGAATAAAATTGTATATTGATATATATAATTGTACGCATTAATCGAGGGAATCATTTTCATCAGTCCAACGACGTTCTAACAATTCTATGTAATTTTATATAAATTATAGAATAATTTATTATCCACTTGTCAATTTCTTCCCCCACCACCTGATGACTTAGCATAAATGGACACTTTTCTCTAGAGGACAAACCATATTGAAGCCATAGAGAGATCATGAGAGGCTTCTCTTCTCTACCATCTTCTGCTCAGAGGTAAGCAATTCTGCAGGCTCTTCTTCTTTCCAGAACTCTGTGTATATATATAGTAGTTCTTTGGATTCTCCTCAAAACTTCTTAAGAATTCTTATGGTGAGAAAGTCAGGGATTAAATTCATGTTTACTCTAAAATAAATCAGGAATTCTATAATTATTTTATTATCTCATTTCAGAAAATATATATAGCTAGTCTTAGTATTTTTATTTCTTTTATTTTTTTATTTTCTCTGGTAACTTTATAAATTTTTCTTTACAATAATTTGAAAAGTGTTGTCGAAACTGTCTTTTTAGTAGGATTATTGCAATAATTTTATAATTATGCCTAAAATATTGTTAAGTAAATTTTAAAATATAATAATAAATAATTAAATAAATTTATATTTAAGAGCTCTAAAATATAAAATATTTTCAAACATTTGGAGATTATAAAATTAAATTAAATAATAAATTTATGGATTACGTACGTCCGTATTATTATATTATTTTTTATTGTATTATTTGTAGAAAAAATATTGTTTATTTGGTTTTGGTCTCCTCACGAGATGGGAATTTGACAGCACAATGAAGCGCATAATATTAATTAATATAAAGACTAAAAATACGAGAATAGAAGAATAGCATTTACTTTGTTAATATATATATATACATATAATTTTAACACTAAATTAATTAATATTATATTTTAATTTGAGATACTATCTTTAACCAAAGCTCATCGGTAAGCATCCAGGTTACAGGGCAAAGTGGCTTTGATAACTGGCGGCGCTAGTGGCATCGGCGAGAGCACCGCCAGGCTGTTTGCCAGGCATGGCGCTAAGGTTCTAATTGCAGATATCCAAGCTGAATTGGGCGATTCATTATCCAAACAAATCAGTTCAGAATCAGGCCAACAAGTTTCCTACGTCCACTGCGACGTGACAAAAGAATCTGAGGTTGAAAACGCAGTTAACAAAGCAGTTTCACTCCATGGAAAGCTAGATATAATGTTCAACAATGCAGGAATCACAGGAAAATATGATACATCCATATCATCATTTGAAGCTGAAGAATTCAAGAAAGTTTTTGACATAAACGTTTACGGAGGATTCTTGGGAGCCAAACACGCAGCAAGAGTAATGATCCCAGAAAAGAAAGGTAGCATCTTGTTCACTTCAAGTGTTGCTTCAGTAACTTATGGTGGAGTCCCACATCCATATTCAGCATCAAAGCACGCCATTGTTGGTCTCACAAAGAACTTGGCTGTAGAATTAGGGCAGCATGGGATACGAGTGAATTGCATTTCACCTTCAGGGATGCCTACTCCTTTGGTTGCAAGAACCATGGGAGGGCTGGATATGAAGCAAGTGCAGGAAGCACTTTTAGCTGTTGCAAATTTGAAAGGAGTAAAGGTGGATTGTAATGATGTTGCAGAGGCAGCTTTATATCTTGGAAGTGAAGATTCTAAGTTTGTGAGTGGATTGAACGTTGTGGTTGATGGAGGTTACAGCTTGAGAAATGCAGGTTATGGCATAAATAAGTAATCTTCATTAATAGTTCTGCTATATTTCAAGTCCTGAATATAGTTGATTGTATAAGTAAGCAAAATAAAAGAATTTGTATGTACAACAAATCCATATTAACCGTTGATTATGGTGGAAGATACATGAGATCTACGATGATCAATGGCTATATAAGAACAAATTCTTTTATTGAGGATTCATTAGTAAATAAAATGTTTATTTCTATTAAACTTTTCAGCTTAGTAAGAAAACGATTTTTCAAATCAAGTCCAAATTGGCGAAGATAATATCACGTGAAAGAAAAAAAAAATGTTGGTCAACTTAGGAAGACCCTTGGGATTTCTAAGTTGAAAAACTATATAAAATCAATTGGAAAAGTATGACCTTAATTCATTGAAATATTACATAGGAAACGAGAGGAAGTAGGTGAGAAAATAGGTTAAATATATACTTTGACCTTAATATTTAATATCTCCATTCTTAAACATTTGAAATAAATTATAATTTATTTAACATTTAAATTTATAAAAATTATAATAATTTAAATACAAAAATTATTTAATATGAACTAAATATGTTTTTTTTTATCCATATATATTTAAAGAAGAAAAAATCCAACTCTAATTTTTAAAGAATTTTGAAATATATTTTATCAATTTATCTAATAAATGATAAGTTAATTTAATTTAATAATTAAAAGAATATTGTTGATTAGATTAAGTAGGATTCAATTCTCATCTCCAAATATAAAAAAGAAAGAAAAGAGTGAGAACGAGCAATTTACAATGTATTCATTGAGATTTAATAAAATTTATAATTTAATTTTTATTATTTTGATGATAATTAATTTAATTTTTAAAATTTTATTTTTTTAATAAAATAATTTTATTTTTTGAAAACAAATTGAGAAACATATGGCTTTTTTTTTTTTTTTTTTTTAACTCGTGGCGTTGGAACAATATGTTTTTTTTTTTCAAATTTCAAAACACTAAAACGTAAAAATAAATTTAATTTATATATACAAAATTTCATCGAAAATTAAACAATAAAAAATATTTAAAATAATAAAATGGATATTAAATTGGCCCAAAATACTCATATTTTTAGTTTACAAAAATAAGAAAGCCAAGAATTTACAAGTCAATTATATATGATAATCACAAAGTATTTTCAATTAAATTAATCAATTCTTAATATAAGAAAATAATCTCAAAGTCTTTTGGTCTCATTTTTTTTATAAATTTAATTTAATTTAATTCTAAAAATTATTACTTTATCGTACAGTTAACAGTAGTGTTCAAAATATGCATGCACCGTATCAACTCGAAGGTTGAAACTTCAACAATTGCATTGAAATATTATTTATACAAGAAAAATTGTCACATTTTGACTGATAATTAATGACAAGTCTTTGAATTTTTATCAGTCTATTGACATAAGAGAAAAAATAAACAAAAAAATATTTGATGACCGTTGGATTTCTCCATCTCGGTCTGGGGTCAAACCCATAATATCATCCCATTACTTAGAGACCCTCAAATCTCCCTTATGATTCAGGCCCCGCCCGTCAGCCCGCTCAGCCTTGAGACCGGGCTCTATTCCGACTCCACAATCAGGCCGGCCCAGCCTTTATGACCCGGCGATCAGATCCTCTCTAGGCCCAGCTCTAATCCCATCTTTCAGCCCAGCCCAGAGGAAGGAAGGCAACCAGATATCAGAAGACCTCCTTGAGACATAGAGACCTCTTGGAGGTAGAAGACCAGGATCCCGTAAGATCTCCTGGAGTAAAAACGGCCGGTGGAATCACCAAGATCTCCCCAGAGTAAAAATGGCCGGCGGGATCACCAAGATCTCCCCGGAGCAAAAACGGCCAGCATCCCGTAAGATCTCCTGGAGCAAAAACGGCCGGCAGGATCACCAAGATCTCTCCGGAGCAAAAACGACCAGGATCCCGTAAGATCTCCTGGAGCAAAAATGGCCGGCGGGATCACCAAGATCTCCCCGGAGCAAAAACAGCCAGGATCCCGTAAGATCTCCTGTAGCAAAAACACAGCACGTATAAGGCTCGTCAAGAAAGCAAGAAATTAAGTATTGACTTCATTTCGAACTCCTGAGCCCGTCACACAGGTAGCGCAAAAGTTTATGCAAAGAACAAAAATCTGAGCTCCTTAATCCGCTGAATGGACGGACTCACGACAAAAGTAAGAGACCCTGCCCACAGCTCGGATTAGCTCACAAGCACTTAGCAAAAATGACCCTGAAAAAAAAAATAAAGAGCTGAACTCCAAATTCCAGTGGAGCACACAGCCCAAACCGCATCCACTGACAAAGGGTCACTTCCAGAGGGACCAGATATCCGAGCTCATAACCAGAAAGAAAGGTAAAATGATCCAAAATGGAGCCGCGCAGTTACAAATAAAGTCTAGGGATTTACCCCCCCACCACTCATATAATAAATACTGAAGAGGTAAAGGGGCAACCCGAGGAGAAATCCAATGGCGTGAACAGATGAGACCCCAGCTTCAGTCCAGCAAATCAAAACTAAAAGCAAAAAGGCCAGCCCTGCTCATCACCTTTAAAAGTACATGATCTAACTTATTGTTATTAAGCAAAAGCTGTATGCCCGAGCTCATAGTAACGAAGTAATAAGAGAAAAATGAGGATGTTCTTATAAGAATCATAAAAACTCGTAGATCGAGAGTTCAGCCTACTGTTAAAAACAGAGCTCACAGGTACAGCTAGTCCAGCTCGGAAAAAGCATATGGGTAAGAATGCCTTAGTGAAATAGATAAATTTATAAGTCAAAAGTTCAGTCAATTGATAGAATTTCAGTTCTGACGGGCTTGAAGGCAAAAAGGAAAGACAGTACAATGAATTCCTTAGAAAAATTACGAAGCACATAGTTTAAGTGTTTCATTCTGATAAGTAGCAGTAAGAACAGCTCAAACATAAATGAAAAACAAAAAAGAATTCAAATAAACAAAAATAAAATTTCATTAAAAGAGAAGGGAAATTCACAATCTAATCATCTAAGATTATTGGAGGAAAGATTGTCCTCAAAGGACTTACATTTCTAGGTATCTCACTATCTACATTGCTATTCTCTACACTAGCATCTGCGTTATTGCTTGTGGGAGGTCTGGTGTCCTCTTGCTCAGATCTCCCATCACCCGTATAAGGTACAATCTCTAGCTCCGGAGGCCCGATATCTTTGGCAGCCCTTTCATCCTCTTCTCCTAGCTCAGTGTCCTTATCAGAGGGCCCAGCTGAAGTGTGAGAAGTTCCCTTAGGCAAGGGCAGGTCATCCTCTCCGTAGAGAACGTCCTCGCCATCAGAGTCCACCTCAGCAGCTCGGAGCTTCGCTAGCGGAGTGGAAGGAGCCTGTCTGGCCTCCCTCAAACCTCAGTTGAAGCCGGAGATGAACATGCGGAAGCCTTTATTCCATACGGCCGTTTTCATCTCATTAGAAGCTTTACATTCTGCAAGTCGCCTCTCGCAGGCCTCAGCTACCTCGGCTTTTAGCTCCAAAGAATTCTTGTAATCCTGGAGATAAACTTCACTGGCCTGCTGGATCTCCTTCTTCAGCTCGGGGGACTCCTTATACTCCCTTAGACACTTCTCAACCTCCAGCTGGACCCTATCCTCAGCCAATTTGACCTCTTCAAGCAGGGCTGAGCACCTCGTCTCCAGGGATTTGACTTGTTGGCAGAGTTGTTGATTCTGAAGTTTGGACTCCTCTGCCGCCAAAGTCAAGCCCTTAACACTATCAGCTTGCTTGCTCAAGTCCTGCTTCAGGACCACAACCCGAGCTACGGCTTCACTCTTTTGAGCCAGCACAACATCAAATTTTACCTTTAGCTGCTCATGCTGGCGCTGAACCTCCTCCTTCTGGCTCACGGCCTCGTCCCTCTCACGCAGATCATCCACTGTGGAGGACAGCTGCTTCAGAACTTCCTCACAACGGACCTCTGCTGCAGCTGCCCTCTCGTCAGATTCCTTGAGAACCCTCCGGGCGTGAGACAACTCCGCTTCCAGGGACTGGGCATGCTTTTGCGCCTCAGCTGTCTCCCCCTCAGCCTTCTTACGGGCCTTCAAGGCCGTGTGCAAATCAAACTGAAGGGACCTGTAGTCTTCCTGGACAGCGGCGAGATTGCCCTGGGCATCGCTGGTCGCGGATAAGTTCTCCTCAAGGCGCACCTCTTCTATACGGCGGTCCACAGATTCCCTGAGAGCGCGATCCCGGGCATCCATCTCCATGAATATGCCTGTGACCTAGTAGAAGGGAAGACAAATAAAGCCAAAAGGTGAGGAAAGGCATAAACAAATTAGAAACAGAAAAGGAATGAGCGTGACTCACCATCAAGAGCAGCTCCCTAGCAGTATTCCTGAGGTCCTCTCTGGACCGAGCTCGGAAGGCCACCTGCTCTTGAGTAGAGCTAGCCAGAAGGCCGGAAAGAACCAGCAGGCGAGGATCCGAAGCTGCTGTGATCCCACCAAACATCCATTCCCGAATAATCTCAGCGACCACGCTCGCCGGGGACTGGTGGGTGATGTCCTCCGCATTCAAGATGTCATTGTTAGAAGCAGACAGCAGGGGCACCACCGAGTTCTTCTTCTTCTCGAGTGGGGGCAAAGCAGGATCCGGGCGTCTGGGAGCTCGAAACTTCTTAGGAGCGGGGGCAGGAGCGTCAGAGTGGAGAGGACGCTTGCTCGCCATCCTCCCAGAAACCTCTTCAGGGACACCTGAGGATTCCTTTTGGGGAAGAGCATCCTCAGCCGTCTTAGTCTCGGCGGCCTTCGCGAGGATATCCCTAATAACCAGAGCATCCTCACCAGCAACTTCCCCTACATCCTCATCCACAAGGATGACCCTCGCTTCGCCTCCAGGAGCCATCTCTTCAGTTACGGAGGTCTCAACTCTCCCCTCAGGGGCCTCCCCGGAAGGCAAAGTTGAGTCCACTCTCTCCAGCTAGGCGCCCGCGGATGACCTGGCGGCGTTTGTTGGAGGCAAGGTTGAGTCCGCTCTCGCCAGCTCGGCGCCCGCGGATGACATAGCGGTGTCTTTTGGAGCTTTCTTCGCTCCCTCAGCGGAAGTTCGTTGGGACCGGGAAGCTCGAGGGGGCTGAATAGCCGAGCTCGACCTGCTGCTGGGGGACCTGGCAGACCTGGCTCCCCGGGTACTCGGTTTGGGAGCTCGGGAGGAGGGTGGAGCAAGAGGCTTACTAACCGTCCTGGCAGAAATAGTCCTAGCCACCTCCTGGGTAGCCTCTTTCACCGATCGCCCAGCCTGCAGAGCGTCCAGAGCCGCGTTCATGCTCTCGCGAGACAGTATAAGGTTCTTCGGGGGCTTGATCTAGTCCATCTTTACGTTGGAAGCTGCAAAAATCCAAAATCAATACAAAGTAAGATAACCTGCCATACAGATCACAAAGGCAGAAAGACACAGCTAAGTATAGTAAAGTACCCGCGTCTCTAATATCACGAAGATTAGACACAAACATATATTTCTCGACGTCATACTTCCTTTCAACAGAAGTCAGTCGAAGATACCCGACCTGCTCGGTAAGGCTGAGCTAGGGCAGGTCATTGCAGTTCAGTGAAACATCCTCCCAGGAGAGTTCTAGGTCCCAGATGAGCCCAGACTCCTTCTTGAGCTCCACTACTGCAAAGCCCTCCATCCAGCCCTTTATTGAGTCTTTATAACCCGAAAAGATTGAAAGCCCCCCTCGAGGGGAAAAATAATAAAAATCCTGGCTTGCTCTAACTAATCAGAAGAAAGAAACAAACAAATGCACCGTGGGTGTGAACCCCCATCTCAGACATACAGATTCAAAGGAGGATATGAATAGAATGGAATTGGGAACTAGCATCCGAGGGGTTATCCTGAAGTACCGGAAGACCTCGGTAAAGAAAGGAGAAAAGGGGAAGGTTAAGCCAAACTCCCTTTGTTTAGCGAAAAAGACCAGGCTAAGATCCTTTTGGAGATTGATTAGGTCGGAGGGAGGAGGATTAGGAAGAACGATCCTCTCGTTTGGGTAGGGGGCCCGAATACGAAAGAGAGGGGTATCCAAATACTCCCTAGAGAAGAAATTTTTTAGGACAGACGGAGTGACATTAGACTCTACTCTAAGAACGTCGGGAAGTTTTGGGCTATCCATGGAAGGACAAAGAGAAGAGCGTACCTTGAAAATGGCTGGGGCAGAAGGACGATGTAGGCAAATCGCGCAGAAAACAGAAGAGAGCAAAGGTTTCGAGAAGACAGAAAAAAGTTAAAATTTGAAACAGTGATGAGACGAGGAGATGTTCTGAGTAGACTTGTCCTTTAGGCTGCGCGGTCATTATTACTCTCGGTATTTACCCCCTCATCAGCCAGACAATAACTGACGAGAAGGTAAAGGGGCAATTGATGACCGCTGGATTTCTCCACCCCGGTCTGGGGCCAAGCCCATGATATCAGCCCATTACTTAGAGGCCCTCAAGTCTCCCTTATGATCCAGGTCCCGCCCGTCAGCCCGCTCAGCCTTGAGACCGGGCTCTATTCCGACTCCACAATCAGGCCGGCCCAGCCTTTATGGCCCGGCGATCAGATCCTCTCTAGGCCCAGCTCTAATCCCATCTTTCAGCCCAGTCCAGAGGAAGGAAGGCGACCAGCCCACTCGCCTGGTGGGCCCATCCGAACGCGCGTCTGAGAGAATCGGAGGCCGTTATGCATGGGGCAGCGATCTGATTTCCTCGTACGTCCATATCAACGTGACAAGAACAGGTGGCCCAATGACACACATTCTGTTACACGTCACTAGCGGACAAAAGAAAACATATAAAAGAGGAGAAATACTCTCCTCTGAGTCTAAACTTTTTCCAGTTTTACAGAACCCTTGTAAAATTCGATTTTTCTGGATCTGAGATCATCAATATTTATTTAGAATTCTTTTATATTAATATAAATAAATAAAAACATTATTAATTCATAATTTCTGCACCTAATGATAATTTAATTATTAAAAATATGGAAATGTGCCCTCTTTAGCGTTCTTTAAAAAAAAAAAAAAAAAAGTAATGGTCTCTCCCACTATTTGCATGCATTCAATATTGAACTTTATTCATGGGAAAATGGAAAAAAAAATTCAAAATTTTGTCTTAGCTTCAGGGCAATTCGGCAATCATAATCAAACAAAATTTTCATTAATTAATAAATAATTCTCCATGATTGAAAATTCAAGTTTGATGCTCGCCAACTTTGAAAATCCCAAATGAAAAGGGTTTAATGACTAACTTTTGAAAACAAAATACAAAAAAATCATAAGTAATTATTTATATCGGTGACAAATTTGAATTGACATTATTGCTCGCAAATCACTTAAAATAATTGGAATTCAAATTTGAAATAGGAAATGTTTAACGTAATAATTCAGCTTGAATCCTCTGTTAGAGCCGTTAGATCTCTCTTTGAAGTATAACTAAGTTGAGGAGTGTATCGGAAGAGGCAGACATTTACTTGATCATGTAGAAAAGAACTTAGCCATGAAAATGACTGCAAGTTTTTTTTTTCCCTTCTTCTTTAGTTTTTTTAAAAGGAAGTTTATAGTACGACTCCTGTGACTATTCATTTATGAAAAATCTATCATATAATCCATAGTCCGGATACGAGGGATGCCATGTATAAAATCTAATTGAATTTTATTCCTTCTAGAGTTTCCTACGTCAACCAAGGTTGGCTTTTAAAGGTCAGGCAGTCAAGGTTAACTACATAAGTAAAATACAATATTTCTATAATAAATTTAGAACCCATGGGTAGAATGAACCTATCTTCTAGATGTTGCATTCCCTCTATATAATATGACCCAATGAGAAAACCAATCTGCCATAGCCATCCTCCTCATTCAAGTTTACTATTGACTTAGAAGCAAAAATAAAAAAGATCATGGCTGCCTCTTCCCCTCTTGCTGCTAATTTTGCCAAAAGGTAACCAATCCTTGTATACATCTTTCTCTTTATATAGATATGTTCATGTAGCATTTAGCATTTTATTTAACCATCTATCCATAAGCTCTTGCAGATTACAAGGCAAGGTGGCTTTAATAACAGGAGGAGCCAGTGGGATCGGCGAGAGCACTGCAAGACTCTTTGCTCAACATGGAGCAAAGGTTGTAATTGCAGATGTCCAATCAGATTTAGGTCACACTGTATCAGAGGAAATCCGATCAGAATTTGGACAACCAGTCTCCTACATTCAATGTGACGTATCAAAAGACTCAGATGTAGAAAACGCTGTGAAAACAGCCGTTTCCATGCATGGAAAGCTAGATATAATGTTCAACAACGCAGGAATCACAGGAAAATACGATCCCAGCATATTATCATTACAACGTGAAGATTTCAAAAAAGTTTTTGATATAAATGTATATGGTGGATTCCTGGGAGCCAAACACGCTGCAAAAGTAATGATCCCAGAAAAAAAAGGCTGCAT
This sequence comes from Manihot esculenta, assembly GCF_001659605.2. Lineage (NCBI taxonomy): Eukaryota > Viridiplantae > Streptophyta > Magnoliopsida > Malpighiales > Euphorbiaceae > Manihot > Manihot esculenta. The sequence goes on along the minus strand of NC_035168.2, from coordinate 3,374,248 downwards.
TTTGTTCACAGCAAGTATTGCATCAGTGAGCTATGGAGGGATTCCACATGCATACACAGCAGCAAAGCATGCAGTTGTAGGGTTAACTAAGAACTTGGCTGTGGAATTGGGGAAGCATGGGATTAGGGTTAATTGCATATCTCCCGCAGGAATTCCTACCCCTTTAGCCGCCAAGGTAATGGGAGGTGTGGATTTGAAGACTGTGCAAGAAGCAAGCATGGCTACTGCAAATCTTAAAGGAGTAAAAGTTGAAGCTAATGATATTGCAGAGGCTGCTTTGTATCTTGGAAGTGAAGAGTCTAAGTTTGTGAGTGGTTTGAATATTGTGGTTGATGGAGGCAATAGCCTTAGAAGTTCTTACTTATCATAAATTATAGCCTTCACTCGGTTGATCATTGAGTTTTCAATAAGTGTGGCAACTTAGATTATATAATTTGAGAATTGTGGAAGTACCCAAGAAAAATAATAAAAGAATTATTTGTTTGCATTTTTCCAAATTAAAATGCTCATTCGTGAATTTTTTTTTCTAAGTTATTTCGTATCTGAAATTCATGAGTTTAATTAAATTAAATTAAATTAAATTTGCACATCTATTAAAAAGGTGAGAAAGTGTTCCTCTCTAATTTTCTTAACGTTGATGTATTATATAAGATAATTTTGGACTCTTAAAAAATTTAACACCTATAATAATATAAAATTTTATTTATAAAAAAAAACCAATGTCACCAAAACCAATCATGAAAAATATATAGTGGTATAAGAAAATATTTTTTTAATATTTTCAATTTTAATAATAATTTGTTTATAGAGTTATTTTTAAATTTTAAATAAAAAATTTTCTCCACTAAAATAATTCTCTCCTTAACTATTGCAAAATATTGAACATCTTTTGAGACCAAACCCCAAACATTATAAAATTAATTTCAGTGTTTTTTTTTTAATTAATAATTTCAGTGTATTTTTTTTAAAAAAAAAACATAAGATCGGAGAGTAAAATATAAAATTTCTCAGATTTACTTACATGCATTTATCACCAATTAGACTGTGAGTGCAATGATTTCGTGTGTTTATATGGTTTATTTTTTAAAAAATAATTTATAGTTTATAAATAATTGTTTATTATTATATAAATTATTAAAATAATAGTAAAGTTTACAAAAACATAAATAAAGTGAATTATATATATTTGTAAACTTTACTATTAAATGATATTTTATAATTTTTTTAAAGAAAAAGAAGGTAAAAATTTTTAACTAAATTTTTTTATATTTAATTGAGTTTTCCTTTTCATGTCATTTGTTTTATTTCCACTATTATTTTTGATACATATATTTTCTTTTTTCCTAAAAGAGCACATATCTTGTCTAGAATATATAATTACATCTACCTTCTAATTTAATTATTATATATTTTTATTTTTCATCTATTAAAATTCTAAATTTTTAAGATACTAATAAACATATCTTCTTTAAATTATTTTTTAATATTTTCTAAATAATATTTTTATAAAAGTATTTTTCTTAACCGAAGTTTCATCCGTAATACCGAATAGATGCTGAGGATCGGCAGGCCAAAGTGGAATTCAATGTTTGTTATTATTATTATTTTGCCATAAATAATCAATTATTTAAAATAAGATCTTCACTAAAAATCAAGAATATTGACAAATTGTTGGACTACCATACACAGGTGGCCTAGCTCCTTTGGTAAAATTTGGATGTTTGGTCAATCACGACGTCGCTGCACTGCCCGAGAGAAAAATAATATATTCTCTATTAATTTTTTTAATAAAATGATTAGAGTTAGATTTTAAAAAATATAAATAATTATAAATTTAAAGTAATTACAGAGATTATATAGTATAAATAATTTAAAATAAATAATTTTTTAATAAAATAATTAAAGAGTTAGATTTTAAAAAATATAAAAATATTTTAATACAATAATTTTAAATTAAAAATATATTAATTAATTTTATAAAAATTTAGAAAACCCACATTACGTAATTTACAAGTGATTGCTTCAGAGGTTATAATCCGCCATCATTATGGACTTCAGTAAGAATGGCTACCTGAGATGGTAAACAGGCATGCAGTTAGTCTTTTTCTGTGTACTGAAAATTAATTTTATAATATTATCTCAAAATAATAATAATTTCATTGTTTTGATGAATTGAATTCTCCATTTAGCATATTGAATTTCAATGCAGATTACATTGCCCAAAATCCAATTTCCCTATAAATAAAATGAGTTGAGCAGCCATAGCTTAGCATACTAACAAGGATCATGGCAGGCTCTTCCTCCCTTTCTTCTCTTGCTAAGAGGTAAGCTATGCAAAATTGCAAGAGTGTTGGTGATTATTTAGTGATTATAATTCTTTTTTCAATCTCACTGTTTCCGTAATTAATATTATTACACGGCAATATATGTGCAGACTACAAGGCAAGGTAGCCTTAATAACAGGCGGTGCAAGCGGAATCGGAGAGACCACTGCAAGACTCTTTGCTCGGAATGGAGCCAAGGTGGTAATCGCTGATGTTCAATCCGAGTTAGGCAGCTCTGTATCGGAGAAAATCGAGTCAGACTCTGGGCAGCCAGTTTCGTATGTTCATTGTGATGTTACCAAAGAAGCAGACGTAGAAAACGCAGTGAACACAGCCGTTTCAAAGTATGGAAAGCTTGATATAATGTTCAACAATGCTGGAATCTCAGGGAAATACGATCCAAGTATATTTTCAACTGAAGCTGAAGATTTCAACAAAGTTATTGACATAAATGTTTATGGTGGATTATTGGGAGCAAAACATGCAGCAAGAGTAATGATTCCAGAAAAGAAAGGCAGTATTCTGTTCACATCAAGTCTTGCTGCAGTGATTTACGGCGGCGTTCCACATGCTTACACGGCTTCAAAGCATGCAGTTGTGGGGATAACCAAGAACTTAGCTGTGGAATTAGGAAAACATGGGATAAGAGTTAATTGCATTTCTCCGGCGGCCGTGTTCACTCCTTTAGCTGGGCGAGCTTTGGGTTTGGATGAGAAGACATTGGAGGAATTTAATTTATCTATAGCAAACTTGAAAGGAGTAAAATTAGACGTAAATGATATGGCAGAGGCAGCTTTGTATCTTGCAAGTGAAGAATCTAAGTTCGTGAGTGGAATGAATCTGGTGGTTGATGGAGGCTATAGCTTGAGACACTCAAGTTTAGGCATTGATAAATCTTGAAACAGCCATGGTTTGAGTTCTTGCAAACTGAGAATTTGTTAGTTTTGAATAAGCTAAGGAATAAGGTGTTTAGTAAATGTTTATGGCTTTTACAACCTTTATATAATAATGGAATTATTTTTCATTTACAATTTTTTATATAATTTATATTTTAATTATTATGATTTTTATAAATTTTTTATTGAATAAATTTTGGTTTTAATTATGGTATTTAATGAAATAATAATAATAATTAAAAAAAGAGCTTGGATAATTTATGTTCATTTGCACACTTATAAGACCATTAGAGGCCCAAGCCCAAATGGTGGCTGTTTGGACTGATACATTTAATTGATTAAATTTCTGTTTTTTATGGAGATGAGTTATTCAATATATATATTTTTAAAAAATCTAATTTAAATATTTATCAATTTTATAAATCAAATAATATATTAAATAAATGAGAAAATGATTTTTTTGTCAAAATCATATAAGATATTAATTATTTTTAAAATAATATTTTTATAAATTAAAAAATTAATTTTTTTTTCATTTTAAATAGAAAATTTAATAAAAAAAATAAACTAGATTGGGTTCTTATGATATTCTTAATTGGAAATATGGAATATAATTAAAATTTTTGGAACTAAATATTATAAATAGTTAAAGTTAAAATAAGTTAGATTAATTATTAGTTTTTAATAAATATATTATTTAGTATATTTTTAAATATAAATATATTTTCTATTCTTAATTAAAGTAACGGTAACAACATAAATTTTTTAAAATTATAAAAATATTTTAATACATTTTTAAATTAATTAATTAATTTTTATATATAACACAAAACGGAAAGTATTAATTTATTAAGTAAAATTACGAGACTATATAACCCAACAAATCGGCTCAACGGAAGGTGTTTTCAAAATTTAAATTTCAAGAGGGCTTCCTACTAACGATTTGGTTAAATAATTCATTATAAAATAATTTTATTATGTAATTTGCCACATAATTAACCTCACGAAAAATGTTATTGAAATAAATTTTTTATACACAATCTATCAAGATTTTAATCTTAAAAATTATGTTTTTAATTTGACGTGATCCACCTAACTGTTTTTTTCGATTAATTATATAGATACATCTAAATCAGTTTTAATTCGCACAAATTTTTATATTCTATTTTCTGAAAAGTCAAAGAAAAACATAACTTAAATAATTTAAATAATATATTTATATTTTCTTATCCTTTTCTTGGAGCTAAATTATGTTCTTATAAAATTAAAAAAGAAAATCTTTCTTTTGAATCGAATATATCTTTTTCATCATTAGCTTTAGAACCTAAGAAAGTGCCACAAAAGTTTTGCTTATCTTCTTATAATGATTAGGCCACCAGTGATTGGTGTTGAAAATATTTACTTTTTTTATTTTTTATTTGTAAATATTTTTTTAAAATAGTAATTTTTGATGTGGCATCAAAACTTGTTATACTAAAAAGTCTATAATCCAAACCTTAATTTATTTAATTAAATATTTTAACATAAGGTAACAAAACTATTTTTGAGATTTATTAAATTTTTATATTGAGTTGATGATTGCAGTGAAATCTACTTAATGAGATGGAGATTTTCTTTCTTTTTTTTGTGATTTTTTTCTGTTTAATTGTATTTTTTTATAGTCCATAAAAAAAAAAAATTAAATTTTCAGTTACCGTTTCCTAAAGATGGATAATAAATTAATTTTCAACTTGGCGAGTTGTTTATTTTAGTTATTTATATATAATGGGATTTTATGGAAGCACTGGCAGCTTTTCTGTTTGGATGTTTGAATTTATTTTGACAGATATTTAAATAGTTGAATTTAGATCTAATTATAAAGCTGCTTAGTGCCTCCATTAGCTGATAGCTTATTTTATTTTATTTTATTTTTTATTTAGATTATATTTTTTAAAAAAAAATAATTTAAAAAATTTTTTAAAATAAAATTTTATATTAATAAATTATTTAAAAATATAAAAACATATTAGATAAATATAAAAATATTATAAACAATAATTAATTTAATCATAATCGTATACAATATTCATATTCATTCAAAAATATGTTTTTAAAATTATATTTTAATTATTATATATAATATAATAAATAATTAATTATATATATATATTATTAAAAAAACTAATTTAATTTTACTGTAATTGCATTTTATATTTTTTACCAATTTAAAACTAATCTTTTAAAATTATTTTAATTATATTTTATCGTCATTAATATTATTAAAAATTAACAAATTATCAATCAATAAATTTTAAAATAAAATTAACAATAATTTAAAGTTTATAATAGAATTGAAACGATATTAAAAGTATTAAATTTTTTATAATTATTTATTTTATATTTTTTAAAATTTATTCTAAATATTATTGAACTAATATTATACTTGATAGTTAAAAGAATAATTTAAAAAAATTTTAAAAATTATTTTATTATTTTTAATATTTTTAAATCTAATAATGTTAAATATTATTTTAAATTATTTTTTAATATTTCAAAATTAATATATTTAATAATATTATTTTCTTAATGATAATTTTAAAAATAATGTTAAATAATAAGTATACTAGACAAATTTAAAATAAATAGATTAATAATAATTTTAATTAAAATAATATCAAGATAAATTATTATTATTATTATAATAAAATTATTGATAAAATTTTTTGAAAAATTAAATAATAATAATAATTTTTAAATATATTTAATAATAAAAAATAATTTTATAATTTTATAAGTTTTTATCTATACAAATAACGGTAAATGTATTTAGTTGAATATTATATTATTTTTTATAATTAATTTTAAAATTTTATTATATAAAAAAAGTAATATAATATTAATAAGTAATATGATAATTTTATTAATTTTTGACTGATGTAATTAACGTTATTTTATAATTGAAATAATTTTTAAAATATTAAATTTTAATTGATAAAAAAATATTGAATATAATTATAGTAAAATTAAAAATATAATTTTTTTAATTATTAACTTTATTAAAAATATAAATTAATAAATTTTTTAATTAATTATTTTATATTTAATATATATTAAGTAGAATCAACTACAAGCTAGCAATTGTCAGCTATCAATAATCACGTGATATTCACCGATAAGCAAATGTCAGAGTTGTCCAACCGCAAATGATATTTTTAAATTAATAATCTCATTATAATTTAAAAAAAAAAACAATAAGGAAATTACCCACTTGCTTTTTTTGTATCTCCATCACTCCAAAAGATTCTAAATGTGATTATAAACTGAGAGAAGATTCTTAAAATTATTTTAAAAAAATAAAAAAACAAAATTGAAGAAGATCTAAGCATCCACTAATTAGTTAAGACAAAGAATATATAGGCGTACACTCATCCACTTGCTTAGTGGCATTCCCATTTAACCCATAATCTCATTACTTTCTATTTCTTTTTTTTTTTTTAATTTCTCTCTCTCCTTCGTTCATTCATATTAACAATAATTTATGTTAAATAACAATTCTTTGGGATGTTAAAGAAAACTTTTACGAGTTCATAAATCATGTTTAGAAATCTATGCAAAACTAAATATTTTATGATGAATTTAAAACATAAATAAGTAATTTTTGTTTAATTTAAATCCAATTCTTGTACGGACATACTCTTTCGCTCTTATGACTTTTTTGTTTTCTGTAAATGCGTTGTTAGCTTGAGTTGAGTTTTCTTTTTTTTTATTTTAACTCTGGGCTCTGGGGTCTTGAGTTTAATTAGTTTCAATCAACATAAGACACGCGGCCGCGTAAGTGGGACTTCAATTAAAAAAGGTCATGGAAGAATTGCCGTCAAATACTTCCAATTTTTCAAGTGGATAATTATTATCGTACATGTAGCTTACTTTAATTAATTAAAATAGTTTATAATTTTAATATTATATTCAAATATTTTTATATTTTTATTTTATTAATTAAAAAAATACGTTAAGTTTTATTTATTATATCATTAATTTATTAATTAAAATTAAAATTTTTTTGATATTATATTTTTTATTCTAACTAATTATAATGCTCTTTAATTTTATAATTACAATAAAATATTTTTATATTTTTATTTTATTAATTAAAAAAATATTCATTCATTTTAATTTTTTATATAGTTAATTTATTTATAAAACTAAATAATTTATTTATATCTTCAAATCAACCACATACTCATATATTACTCTCTAGTCTCATAAATTAACTCGTAATTATTCATTATCAAGCGCTCTATTATTATTATAAATTTTTATTTTTTTAAAGAAATATGAAAAAAGACGTGAGGGAATATAGAAATATATAAGGCTCAGCATTCGATCGATTTAATTTAAAATTGAATCGAACTGAATAAATCGAAAATTGAAATTTTAGTATTTATAAAAATCGAATCGAACTGATTTTGGTCAAAAACTAAACCGAACCGAACCGGTCTAATTTGATTTAATTCGGTTCGGTTATATTGGTTTCGATTTTTAATAAATTTTTTATTTTTACACTTTATTTTTAATTTTTTAAATTTCATTAAAATATTTTAATTTTAATATAATTTAATTTCTCTATATTATTAAAAATAATATATTATTATCACTAATCGATTCGATTTGATTTTTTAATTTTTTTCTGATTAAAATCGAACCAAATCGAAATAACTGAAATTTTTAAAATTAAAAACCAAACCGAACTGAATTTTAAAATTAATTCAGTTCGGTCGGTTTAAATCATGCTCACACTTAGAGACATATCAAAATAAATGAGCGGTTAATTTTATTTGATGGGTAGAATAATCAGAATAATTTTTTTTTTGAAAATAAGTTTAATTAAACTCCTGTATTTTTGTTTAAAATTAACTAATTTCAATTTTTTTTTGTCAATTTAGTCATATATTTTTATTTAAAAACCAAATAAATTTTGACTTATTATTATTAAAAAAATATTATTATTTTATATTTAAACTTGTCTATAGGTAAAAGCATAAAGGGTTGAATTGATACAAAAAAATTAAATTAGATTTATATGGCGCTTGAATAGAAGTACAAGTGTTTAATTATATTTATATTCAAAAATTACTAAATTAAATTATCTTTATATTTATAAAATTAATTATTTAATCATTTTATCCAATAACTATTTTTTAAATTCAAAATATTATCTCAATTATTTTTTAATTTATGTTTAAGATAGGAATCCTAATTATAATGCTTGGAGCTTTTTTTTTTTTTTTTTTTTTACTGATGACAAAGGGAATATAAGAGTATTTTGGTAGCTTTAAAAGCCTATATAATCATATAAAAGGGTTTTATATTATTTTAAGATAATCAAAAAAATAAAAATTATTCTTTTACTTTTATTATAATTCTACTATATATATTATTTTTTAGCTAATTAATTAAAAAATTTATATAAAGTGAAATTATAATAAATGTAAAAAATAATATATTTATTTTTGTGATTATCTCTATTATAATAAAAAGAAAACAATTGTAATGTGAATTTAAATATGTTATTTTCTGTTTTTATTGTTTTTTTTTAAAAATTCAATTGCTTTAGAAAATTCACATATGTAGAGGCCCGTATTAGGTTTAAATTAAAAAAATGATTGAATTTAATTAATTTAAATATTTTAATTTAATTTTTTATTCATTTCGATTCGACTTTTAATTTTAAAAATTTTAATTATTTTAATTTGGTTCAGTTTTAATTAGAAAAAAATTGAAAAAATCGAATCAAACTAAATAATGATAATAGTATATTATTTTTAATAATATTGAGATATTAAATCAGATTAAAATTAAAATATTTTAATTAAAATTTAAAATATTAAAATAAAGTGTAAAAAATAAATAAATTATTAAAAATTTAAATCGATTAAATTGAACTGAATTGAATTAAATTAGATTGGTTTAGTTTAATTTTTATAAATATTAAAATTTTAATTTTTAATATATTTAATTTAATTCAATTTTAAATTAAATTAAACTGAATTAAATTAAATTAGATTGATTTAGTTTAATTTTTATAAATAATAAAATTTTAATTTTTAATATATTTAATTTAATTCAATCGAATATACTGATTCATCTATCTACGCCGCCTCTGCTTCGCACTCACAATACGAAAAGGCAAAAAGAAAAACAGCAAGCTTGTGGCACATATCCACGTGAACCCAATAGTGGTGGAGTGTGGTACGTAGCTATAAGAAATATAAAAAAGTAGCAAAATCTGATGTGGATTGCAAATCCAACACCAAGATAAAAACACAACCACCTTTAAAAAGATATTTAAAAAAAAAAAAAAAAGAAATCTTTGGCAATTGGAAAAGTCAAGTAAAAAGAGCCTTCATTCCCCAATCTCCACCACTGAATTTTGTTAAAAACAATTGAATGATTGAGGAGATATATATGGGTTAATTTTGTCTTTTTTCTTTTGAATGGTTGATGAATTTTTACTTTGATTGAAAATCATTGGAATGATTGTGGCACACAAGTTTGTTTAACTAGAAGGGTGAATTTCACATATTCTATAAATTAGTTCACCTAGAAAAAAAATAAATTTACTTTCGCTATTACATTTTAAAATTCAGTCAGCTGTATATTAATAATATGTTTTAATAAATAAATTGTTTTATGTTAAATGAAATTATAATTTTATTTATTTTTTATTAAAAATTGGATAAATCACTGCTTTATGCTATATATTGTAAATATATTATATAATAGTGATTTAATCAATTTAAATATTTTTACGAATTAAAATTTAATTGAGATTAAGTTAATAATTTTATTGTGATATAAATAGTTTTAATGCTATTTAATTAAATTTGTTTATTCTTAGTATTGATAAGTAGAAGGTTTTATATTGATTGGTAATTAGTCAATTTAGATCAACAGCCTTAAATTGTGGAAGCAAGTTGTCAACACCACTGAGAAATTAAGGAATAATCCCCAACAACAAACCATATGTGTCCCAGTTATGAAAGAATACAACTAGTCAAGAGTAAGTCAGCTGTACACTTTGTTAATTTTGAGAATTAAAAATTATTCTGATTAAGGTTGTGTTTGTTTTACAGATAACATTTTTTTAAAAAATATATTTTTATATTTTTTGACATTTAAAATATTTAAAAATTTTAATTAATAATTAAAAAAATATTTTTTTCTTTTCAAGAGAATAAGTCATTTTTTATATTATGAAATTCTTATTAAAATTTATATATATAAATTTATTAATATATTTTATTTTTTAAATTAAAATTAAGTAATAGAAATTAAATTATATAGTTTTCTCATAAAAATTTTTGATGGAAAACATTTTATGAAAAAAATAAAATAACTTATTTTCTGTTACTTAAATTTTAATTTAAAAAATAAAATTTATTAACAAATTTATATATATAAATGTTAATAAATATTTTAAAATGTAAAAAATGACTTTTTTTAAAAGATAAAATGATTTTCTTTAAAAAAATTTACTTTTTCTTTGATAAAAAATATTTTTTATTAGTTAAATTTTTTAAGTATTTAAATATTAAAAAATAAGAAAAATAAACGGAGGATAATATTTAAATTTAAAATTTTGACCATATTTTAATATTATGGAGCTAAATTTTCACCATTCTACTTTTTCTTTGAAGTTGCTGTTTAGTTTTAATTTTATTAGATAATAGCCTAATGTTTTAATATTTTTTTAATATAAAAAAGAGTTTAAAATTTTATTTTTTTTTAAAAAAGAGAAAATCTATTATTGGTATATTACACATCTTGGAAATGATCATTCAGCAATTAAAATAACTTTCCAAATGAAAAAAAAAAAAAAATTTAAAGGAGAGAGTAAATTAAATTTATCAGTGGACTAGTTACTGGTTGGACCAGTTAGTCCAGTCCATACTCTAGAGATTTTCTCCAGTAAAAGATAGAACTGTCCATGGCCATGTCCATAAATCATAGCTTCTAGGAAGAGTTGAAATCTTGTTCCCTAAATTTAGAGAGAATATTATAATAAATTAATTTTTTTTTTTATGATAAAATCAATGGAAATTTGACCTACAAATCTTATTAATAAAATTATTTTTTTTTTAAAAAAAAAAAGAATGAAATGAATGATGTGAACCTATTGCTTTAGGATGGAGTCTCCTATTCCTAATCTACTTGCACTTGTTTAACCAAAATAATATTTAAAAAAAAAATCCAATTTTGTACCACTAAGATTTAAAATATTAGGGTTATGATTAGATTATTCATTTTCCTAACAAAGCCTAGAATTCTTGCTTTTCATTATTTTGATAAAAATCTCTAGAGTTGGCAGATGTCAATTAGAAATTGAAGAAGAAAAAGAAAAAGAAAAGGAGAAACCAGCTAGATCCCTCTTTCCTGGACTTGCCATTTTTAGATGACTTATCCATAACATAGTGCTACAATCAATGCAAGTTTAAAGTAACAACTTTCAAGATTTTAATATTTTTTTTCTAAAAGAAAAAGACATTTAAATTTCACTAAACTAAAAACAAAAAATTTGTTTTCAACAAAAAAAAGTAAAAAATCTACCACAGCTATTATACTCATAAGTACACACTTAACTTGGAAAAAAAACCTAGGTTTATGTGATGGGCCAATTTGGGAGAATCAGGCTCTATACATGTAAAGATTTGAAAAATTAGAGATTATAATATAAATTAAAAATCAGAAATTATTAAAACAATTCATCTAAATAACTTTTAAATATATTTTTTACTTAATTTAAAAATTAATTCAAATTATTTAATAATTTTATATTATTTATTATATATGATTTTGATTTTTTTATAATTTTACAATGTGAGACTGTTTTTAAAGTAAAAGCAGACAGATAATCGTTATAATTATAATAAAAATTAATAAAAAAAAACGTGTTGGAATACTAGCCGGCATCTAACCCTTTATTCCAATATTTGGTAAACCTATTTTGATAAGCTCTTCCAAGCTAATTAGACTCATTCATGCCCATCTACCTAATTAATGATTATTACTCTATTATTTGACCTTTCTTACCCAATAATTGTCCTCCCAACAAATTACATATAACAACAAAATTTTCTGAATTAGTCAAATTTTATTAATTAATATTGATAATTTATTTTCTTATATTAAAAAATTCTAGAAATTTATAGCCATTAATAACATGTACATTAAATTAAATTAATAACAAGAAAAATAAGAAGAATGGGAATAGGAATTAGAGATTTTTCTTTTTGAAATTGAGATTAGAAATTAGAGAGTAAAATCTGAGATCTCTTAAATTTATTCAGATGCACTTAATATCAGACTAAATCTATGAGTGTCAGAATTAAAAATTTTTAAATATAATTAATTAGAGGTGACTTAAAATAAACAAAGAAATGAGCATGCGTACTGACTAAGCAAAGGTTTTCTTCTCCTTAAAGAGAGAAAATTAAAATAAGCTATCAGCAGAGGTTGACAATCATCATAGGATTGCTAATTTAAATATAAACTAGAAGTATATGCTTTAATTACTTTAAAAATTAATTATATAGAAATGAAATAAAATTATTTTTAAAAACCCAATTGGGAAACATTATTCAATAATATTTAAGTTGTCCTTGCATTTATAAGATACTAAATTCAAATTGTAATTAAAAAAATAAGAAAATTTTATAGCTTAACCAAAACGCTAATTAAGTGTGTATGTCTCAAATGCTTTCTTCTCAAAAGGCAATAAATGATTAAAAAAGAAGAAGAAGAAGACACCTAATTGAAAACTTTTCCTTTAAAAAATCAAAGGGGAAAGGAATGGAGAGAGTGATAATATTCATCACTAGTCACTACCCAACAGTGATTATTAATTAATAGATTAATTAGAAGCAGACATGGATTGTGTTCAGCATGCAAAAACCACTTAGACTATGTGAAACTGTCTGTAACCCACTTGTAATAATCTACAAAAATTGGACAGTTAAAGAGGTTTCCTCATATAGATGTCAAGCAGGTAGTTATGCAATTCCTGTTGCTTGCCCACAACCTTCCATATCACCCCATTTAAAATATTTTTTTTTATATATTAAATTTGATTGAATGCCGCTTTATCATTCATTAAATAATTTTATTTTATAAAATTATTAAATGGATTGATAAAATATATTTAAAAATTTTATAAATATATTAAAAAATTAAATATTTATAAAAAATTAATATCGAAGAGAGATTATGATATCGTGTTAAATTTGAATTAAGTTTAAATTTGAATTAAGTTTAAATTCGGGATGAATGCTATGGGCACAATGTGAAGTGAATTTTAAATCAAAAGGCGTATAAAGAAGAAAAGGAAGAAGGAAAAGAAAGAAAGAAAAAGAAGCCTCGCCCACTTTGTGTGTTGCTGTGGTGTTGTGGTTCTAGCAATTAGTGTAATGTTATATATATATACTATGTTATTGCATGTAGTACAAAAGACTTGCATGAAAGCTAAAGCTTATTGGTTGGTGGCCTGTAGTTTCAATCACAATTGTACGCATTTATCACCCATTTCACTTCCTCTCTCTCTCCCTTCCCTTTCTCCTTCTCCTCCACTTCCTCCTCTCTCTCTCTCTCTCTTTCTCTTTCTTCTTTCTGTTTCCTGCTAAAAACGATAAAACATGGCTCCTAACAAATGGGGTTTGTCTCTCTGCTTCTGCTTCTGCTTCTGTAGGGCTTGAAGCTGCTTTTTATCTGCTACAGCTGCTGTTACGTGATCCCTTCATCTTCAATCTTCTACTGCTTGTTTCAGCTCTCTCTTTTATCAGAATCTTTTAGTTCTTGACTGTGGCCAAGGTTCTTATTTGTCACTATCTTTGTACTCTATTTCTCTAGGTTTCTTCCCTTGTCTTTTGCCCCTCTTGTTTTGTTTTTCATTTGTCAGTAGTCTTTTTTTTTTTTTTTTTTTTTTTGGTAATGATCTGCTTCTTTTTGTAGATTCTGATATTTGGTTATATCTATTTTCTGCTTTTTTTTTTCAATTTACTATAGTTATCCAGCCAAGATCAATGGAAAAAATGGTTGGGTTTTCATTCAACAATATCGTGTTTTTTTATGTCTTCTTAAAGTAGAATATTGCAAAATATATATTGGTGGGAATTTTGATTGTATTCTGAAAATTGCAGGATTTAATTTGAACCATCGAGATTAGCCCATAAAATCCACAGTTCAGATACTTTTTTTGTGGGGCTTTAATGGCGGTGAAAACTCTGTATTTCAAAGAACATGAAGGGATTATCCATAATCCAATTGGGCAGCTGTCGTCGGTGCCATCAGTGCCTTGGTGGAGTACTTTTGGATCTCAATCTGCTTGTGGTGAATCCTTTGGGATACTCAAGCCTTCTTCAATGGAACAACAACCATCAACTGGTGGACTCACTGCCATGAAGCAAGCTAGTCGCGGCACTGAGCAAGGGCTGGACAAAGGGAACACCACTCAGTTCCCTATCTTTCCTGGTAAATCAATCTCCTCCATTATTGTGTAGAATTTTCTCACAGGTCTTTTCCATGGATTACTTACATTTTCAATAGATGACAGCAATATTACTTGAAAAAGCTTTGAAAAAGTTATACTGTGTGTCTCCTCTTGAGTTACTGTTAGTCAATTATTAGTATTTGGCCAATGAATTGATTAGAAATGGGATGCAAGTAAGGCTACTGAGACCCATAATGGAGATGTACCAATTTTGGATCAGGCTGTGTCATCAATAATGGAGAGTAAAGCTCTTCTCTTTCCCTTTTTTCCCTTTTCAGTACATATTTTTTCACTTCTTGGTTGTCGTTATATTGCCTGTGATCTAGGAGTAAATTGAGTTCTATTTTTTCACCTTTTCCATTTTTCTTCCATTGTCTATGGTCTTTCAAATCTTTAAAGAAGCAAGTTCTCTTGCTATCTGAATAAGAATATTACCATAAAAGTGTTGAGCCTATGTAGGTTGAATTTTAGGTATATTTTACCTAATCCAAAAAATTACGTTCTGAATTAGATAAAAAAATGGGAATTAATGCTGGATTACAGTTTCAGAATCTTCATATCACCCTGCAGTATAGAGGCTATAAATAATTATATTTTTTTTTATTGCTATGTATTATGCGAGATTTCAGAAAACACACTAAAAGGGTTTGGGTTTTGAGAGATTGTATTACATTTTTTCATTATAAAGAAACTTTATCTCTACTTTAATCATGGAAGTAGACCTCAAACAACGTCAACTTTTTGTGTCTATTCTCTTTTGTCTTTCTAAGTGCGTTTATAATTAGTATTATGCGATTGTTTTAACAAATCAAATTTGACTCAGTAGATTGGCAGGTTGTTATATATTTTGGTAGATTGTTCCATAAAATTGGATAAAGAAATTATCTATCTCAAGGAGGCAAAGAAGTACTGAGAAAGTGAATAATAATTTTCGAAAGTGAGATCATATACTTTTATCCCATCAATGTGAGACAAGGGGCTAGCACATAGTTATTTTTCTTTGCTCCAGGATTTTTAAAAATTTTTTTTTTCTATGCTACAGTTGTCGAATTAGTTGCAGTAAATTCTAGTACAGACACCTGTCATTAACTTTGTTTTTAGTATATAGCTATACTAATGTTGGGGTAAGGAACCTAGCACTTCAATTATTTAATTGGGACAAAACTCCCAAGAAAGGGGGGAAAGTAAGGTGCTTGGCCAGAGAATCCAATTGAATAGAATGAAAATTGTAACAGTAAGTCCAATACCAGAATTAGGCAAAAAAATTGGGATACATTCTGGGAGAATGAAACTTCCATTGAAGAGAAGCAAATGAAAGGGTTTCATAAAAATTCTCATAGATTCGAGAATGATTTTCATTCTATACATGCCAAATCGTGAATTAGTAATTGCATTCAATCTCCAGAGAAGATAACAATGCTCCTTGTTTATTCTAAGCTGGTTGCTGATGCTGGCAGTTCACCCTCAAGTTTTACTGTTTAGCTTCAAACTGTTCAAAAAGTTCTACAATGGCTATAGGCTTCTGTTAGGAATCTCATGTTAAAAGTTTCTCTTTTTGGCCCATTAAGAAACCCATTGAGCTTTGTGGCACACAATGGAGGAGCCCTCCCTCTCCTTGAAACCCATCTCTCCTAAATCAATTAGAACAATAACTCTCCTCATGTAAGAAGGAAGTCTTTGACTTTATGACAAGATAACAGTAGTTCTTCACACATTGAAGGTTTTCTTTTTCACTTGCTAATTCAAAATTTTTTTCCTAGTTATATATGGACATCGGTGCTAGAAATACAAGTTAGATATCTGTGGTGTCACTAGAATAGTTGTTTAAATCTTATGATAATTTTGAGGAAAAAGCATGTTAGCTCCTAGTGCACCTTCTCTTGGAGGATGCCTTGTAAGGACTTGCAATTTTGTGATTTACCATGGTTGAATAGCTTAATATATCTCAATTAAGGAAATTATTAATATAAAATTGAGAACTGAGGGATATAAGCTTTCAAGGTTTTCTAATGTCACCACATGGCTAAAAGACTAAATTTTTCCTTGTACTACATAGTGGGCCAAAAATATCAATTTTTGTCTTTCAGTCCAAATTTGGCTCTAATTATGATTAAAAGGCCAAATAAGGATATCACTTATTAGGATTTAAGAGTGTAAGTTATGCTTTTCTCAGATAGTTTAGAGGTAAATTTGGATTGGAAGATGAAATTTGCATTTCTTGACGAGCAAATTTTGCCTTTTTACTGACCTTAAACCAGCAGACAGACAGAAAGAAAGCAACAGTAAGCGCTTTCTTCCTTCCAGTCGAATCTATCGATGCTACATATTAAGATGCATATGAGGTAATCATACAATAAATAGGTTTGCAGTACAGGAACTTATGTAGCTTGATCCATTTGCATTGATAAATTCATGGTTCATAGTATGAAAGGAATCATGATGATAAAAATTGCATCTCAAAGTCAATTCATCACATGAAAATGCATAAAGAAGCTCAAAGAATAAGTTCATCATGCATCCAAAGTCATGGTGCTTTTGAAAGTTATAGCTGATATTTTGTATCTAGCAGAGTTACTGGGTAAACAGTGGCTCTAATTCTTCCTTGGCCCTTATTTAGTAGAGAAATGAATAAAGTTCTGCCTTAACAATGAAACCATTTTTTCCTCGTTTTTCTGCCTTCCCAATTCGTTCTTGTTCTTAATTTAGACCCCGACATGAAACATAGTAACCACTTGTTGACAGATAGAGGTTTCAATTTTATGATCACATTCTATGTATATGGTTTTCTTTCAGGTGACTGCAAAACTTCAGGTTATGGGCAAAAGTCTCCTCAGAGAGCCATCTCTCTGCAAACAGCTTTGCCAGAATATCGTGCTCATATTGACCTGGGATTCGGTCAGCCAATGGTATAGCCACTTTTCTCACAATAAACAATTTCTCATGCACGTCATTCCAAATTGGCTTTTGTTACTGGCTTTTGCTTCTGAAATGATTGCAGATCTATGCAAAATATCCTCATGCAGATCAATGTTACGGAGTATTCTCAACTTATGGACCTCAAATATCGGTAGCTTTCCCTTCCTTTCTAGCTCTGTTATGAGAAATCAAGAATTTTTTATATTATTATTATTTAGTTGGAGAATTACTTAATTTATAGTATCATGCTGTAAGTATCTTATGTTTTCTCAGTGGGGTTGCTTTGTGTTGATTGTTTTCTTGCTGGTTTTGCCTATGGAAAGGAAAGTGCAATTCTGAGTGTTACTTTGTATTGATGTTTCCTAGTTAGCATCGCCTTTAGAGAGAGAAGTATAATCCGAGTTGCTTTGTCGTACGGCTTAAGTTAGTGTGCCATTACTGCACAGTTGAAGCAATATGTCAAGATCTGGGTTTTTCTTTTGTACCCGGCTTAAGTTAACATGTAATTAATAACCTACGACTAGAAATACAACATATTGAACTCATTCGTATATATTATCATCATGATATAGGGGCGAATCATGCTGCCAATGAACATGACAACAGATGATGGACCAATATTTGTGAATCCTAAGCAGTACCATGGAATAATCAGGCGTCGAAAGACCCGTGCAAAGGCTGTATTGCTGGAGAGTAAGACAACAAAAAAACGTAAGGTATGTCTTATCAGGCTTACAACTCAATCTAGTCATTCTGCTACAACAGAAAATTCCATGTAGTAACTTGGGTTCAATAGTTTTGATTCTTGGCACTTAAGTTGGTTTTCATAGTCAACATTAGATTTTCAACGATGGCTTCATTTATCAAGATCAATGTGTTATATTCTAGTGCTCTTGAAAATGGAAGACCATCTTTCCTGAAGTTTGGTTTTTGTCTACAGCCATACATGCACCTCTCTCGCCATCTTCATGCTATGCGACGACCAAGGGGAATTGGCGGCCGTTTCTTGAACACAAAGACTTCCAATGATGCAATAAACGAAACCGAGGCAAACAAAGCTGGCGGTGGTCAAATATATCAGCGAACTGGTTCTCAGAGTTCTGAAGTCTTACAATCTGACAGTGGAACTTTGAACTCATCAAAAGAAGCAAGTGGTGGTGGATCAAATCTTTCAGGATCTGAAGTGACGAGTATGTACACCAGGAGAAATCTTGATCACTTTGCAATCAATCACCTGGCATCACAAGTACAAGCTTTCTCAGTGATGATGGACGGTGGGCATGGCATTATTATGTCCAACAAGTGGGTTGCAGCAGCAGATAACTGCTGCAACCTGAAAGTTTAATGGCAAAGGGGTGGATTGGGCTGAGTCCCAAATTCCATCCCCTAAGCATCCAAATGAAAAGGTCTGTTTTGTTGGCAGAGCTTTGTGTGGAGATTGACTCCTACATTTGGTTGCTGGGCAAATCATTCTTGGCTCATATGCATTAAGCTCATCTCTATCATTCCATGAAATTCTGAATTCACTGGATGACCAGAGATGAATACCTTAATGTGTACTTATAAAAAAAATTAAGGATTAGGACTAGAAAATAAAGTGGGTCCATCCTCATCCCTCTTGTAATAATTATGTGAAAGTCTGGTTGTGTGGCTGTGATCTTACATTATGTTGAAGCATGATCTGTCTGGCTTGTATTATCACCTATATTTCTGTAATCACCATGTGTTGTCCAATGTTTGTTTGTGTTATCAGACTTGTTATGTAATTTCCATGTGTTGTCCCATTTATTGAATAATCTATAATATATAATTATTATAATATTATAATATATATAAAAATAACAAAAGGAAAAAAGAAAATTAAGATTTTCAATAATAGTCTTATTATATTAAAAATTGTGATTGTATAATGGATAATTATAAAAATTATAACTTATTTTTTAATTTTTTTTTAAATTTTCAAAAAAAAAAACTTTTTAAAAAATTGTTATTTTTTTCTTAAAAGGAAACTAAACCAAACTTTATATTAAAAACAATACGTTAAAGAAGTTTTCATCAATTTTTATGAGAAATTTAACTAAAGAAATAAAAATAAAGATATTTTTAAAATTTTTTATTATAGATATTAATAAATAAAATAGTATAATTCTATTTATTATTTATAAACTTAAAAAATTAACTACAAATTTATAATTTAATTAATTTAATTAATATTATTATTTTATTAATTGATTTATAATATTATATTACCATTCATATAAATATTTATAATTTATATATATAAATTTGAGAAAATAGAAGAGGAACAATGGGACTATCAGAAAATCCTTAATTATTTAAAAAGTGGATAATATTAAAAAATTAATAGTAAACGTTCAGTTATATTTTTTAATTTTTATTTTAATCTATTTTTTATTGTCTATAATTTATATTTGAGAGGGCATTTAAAATATTCGTAATATTTTTATATTATTAAAATAAAAACTAAATTTGACTAGTTGATTTTAAATATTTATTATTTAAATTATTTATAAAATATATAATTTAAAATTCTTATGCTTCTTTATTTATTTTTTTTATTTTATTATAATTCAATTAAAATAAAAAATTAATTTTTGCCTTAAAAAACTGAAAAATTAAAATAATGATTTTAATATGTGATGTAACATTAAATATATATTTAAAAAATAAACAAAAAAAATCTTTTTTTTTCTTTTGCATTTGATGATCTGAGATCCAGAAAATGGGGTTTTACAATGGGTCCTGTAAAAACTAGAAAAACTTAGACCTAGAGGAGAGTATTTCTCCTTTTATATGTCTCATTTTATATGCTAGTGACGTACTAATAGAACGTATATCATTGGTCCACCTGTCCCTGCTACGTTGATATGGACGTACGAGGGAATCATATCTCTGATCCATGCGTAACGGCCTCTGATTCTTTCTGGACGTGTATGCGGGTGGATCCACACGAGGGACATGCGGATCTACTTCCTGGTTCCGGGTTGGGCCAGAGGATGAGGTAAGGGCCGAGCCCAACGAAGATCGGCTGGTCCAGTCGGAAGGGTTGGGCTGGCCTTGGAGAGGAGGAGCTGGACTTAGTGTGAGTCGTGAGGTTCGAGGGCTTTGGGATGATGGGCCTGCATCGTGGGCTGGACCCCAGACCGGGGAGGAAGAGCCCAGCGGTCATCAATTACCCCTTTACCCTCTCGTTAGTTATTAGGCGACTGACGAGGGGGTAAATATCGAGAGTAATAATGACTGCGCCGCTCCAGGACAAAATAGTGCAGGGCAACTTTCCACCTCATTATTGTTTTGCATTTCAAATTCTTTCTGCCTTCTTGCAACCTCTGCTCTCTTTTCTGTCTTCTCTGCGATTTACCTACATCGTCCTTCTTCCTCAGCCGTTTCCAAGGTACGCTCTTTTCTTTGTTATTCTATGGGGAAACCAAAGCTTCCTGACGTTCTTAACGTTGAGTCTAATATCACCCCGTCCGTTCTGAAAAATTTCTTTTCTCGGGAGTATTTAGATACCCCCTTTTTCGCATCCGTGCCCCTTATCCAAACGAAAGGATTGTTCTTCCCGATCCCCCTCCTTCTGACCTGATCGATCCCCAACGGGACCTGAGCCTGATCTTTTTTGCTAAACAAAGGGAGTTTGGCTTAACTTTCCCTTTCTCTCCTTTCTTTACGGAGGTCTTCCGGTACTTCAGTATAACTCCTCGGATGCTAGTCCCCAACTCTATTCTGTTTATGTCCTCTTTTGAGTTCGTGTATCTAAGCCGGGAGATCACGCCCACGGTGCCTTTATTTGTCTCCTTCTTCCGATTAGTCAGAGCAAGCCACTGTTTTTATTATTTTTCTCCTCGAGGAGGGCTCTTGATCTTTTCGGGTCATAAGGATTCGATAAAAGGCTGGATGGAGGGCTTTGTTGTAGTGGAGCTCAGGAAGGAGTCCAGGCTAGTCTGGGATCTAGAGCTCTCCTGGGAAGAAGTTGCACTGAACTGCAATGACCCGCCCCAGCTGAGTCTTACCGAACAAGTTGGATTTGTTTGGCTGACCTCTATTGAAAAGAAATATGATGTTGAGAAATGCATGTTTGTGTCTAATCTTCATGATATTAGTGAAGTGGGTATTTTACTCCACTCAGTTGTGTTATTTTGTCTGGGTAATCTTTGTGGTAAATTGTCTTGTTCTGTATTAATTTCGCATTTTTGCAGCTTCCAACGTGAAGATGGAACAGATCAAGCCCCCAAAGAACCTCGTGTTATCCCGTGAGAGCATGAACGCGGCTCTGGATGCTCTTCAAGCCGGGCTGTTGGTGAAAGAGGCCACCCAGGAGGTAGCTAAGATTATTTCCATTAGGACGATGAATAAGACCCCAGCTCTGCCCTCTGATCGAGCTTCCAAACCGAGCTCCAAGGGTGCCAGGTCTTCCAGACCATCTAGTCGTGGTGGATCGAGCTCAATTCCCAAATCTTCTCCAACTTCCAGATCTCGGCCGGCCTCTGTAGAAGAAGTGAAGAAAGCTCCTTCGGATACGGCTAGATCGGCCGAGGGCGTCGAACTGAAAAGGACTGATTTATCTTTGCCTTCAAAGAAAATCCCTGAAGGAGGAGTTGAGGTCTTCCCAACCACTAACAAGGCTCCTGCAAGCGACCGGGAGGTCATCTCCATAGAGGATGACGGTCAAGGAGCCACTGATGAGAACGTCCTTGTTATTAGGGATATCCTGGTGAAGACAACTGAGTCCAGATCGACTGAGGGAATACCCCTCCAGAAGGAGTCTTTGGCTACTCCTGCAGGGGTTACTGAGGAGGTCGGGAAGAAGCTCCCCCTTTCATCTGATGCTCCTACCCCCGTTCCCAAGAAAGCTCGGGGTTCTACGCGTGCTGCCCCTGCATTGCCTCCCCTCGAGAAGGAGAAAACTGCAGTGGTGCCCCTGCTTTCTGCTTCAAATAATGATATCTTGAATGCCGAGGACATCACCCATCAGACTCCGGCGACCGTGGTTGCTGAAATAATCCGAGAATGAATGTTTGGTGGAATCACTCAGGCTTCAGATTCTCGTCTACTGGCTCTTTCTGGTCATCTGGCCAGCTCTACTCAAGAGCAGGTGGCCTTCCGAGCTCGGTCTAGAGAGCAGCTAGGAGACACTGCCAGGGAGATGCTTTTGATGGTAAGTTCTGTTTGGTTCTTTTCTACTCTTAATTCGTTTCTACCTTTCTCTACCTCTCAGCTTTGCTTGTCTTTCTGTTTACTAGGTTACTGGCATATTCATGGAGATGGATGCTCGGGATCGTGCCCTTAGGGACACGGTGGACCGTCGGATCGAGGAGGCAAGTCTTGAGGAGAATTTATCCGCGTCCAGCGATGCCCGGGACAATCTTGCCGCGGTCCAAGAGGACTATAGGTCCCTCCAGTTCGATTTACACGCAGCCAAGGAGGCCCGTAAGAAGGCAGAGGAGGAGGCATCTGAGGTGCGAAAGCATTCCCAGTCCCTAGAAGCAGAATTGTCCCACATCCGGAGGGTTCTCCAAGAGTCTGACGAGAGGGCAACTTCGGCAGAGGTTCGTTGTGGAGAAGTTTTGAAGCAGCTGTCCTCCACCGTGGATGCTCTGCGTGAAAGGGACGAGGCCGTGGGCCAGAAGGAGGAAGTTCAGCGCCAGCATGAGCAGCTGAAAGTAAAGTTAGATGTTGTGCTGGCTCAAAAGAGTGAAGCTGTGGCTCGGGTTGTGGTCCTGAAGCAGGAGCTGAGTAAGCAGGCCGACAACATTAAGGGCTTGACTTTGGCAGCAGAGGAGTCTAAACTTCAGAATCAGCAACTCTGCCAACAAGTCAAAACCCTAGAGACGAGATGCTCAGCCCTGTCTGAAGAGGCCAAATTAGCCGAGGATAAGGTCCAGTTGGAGGTTGAAAAGCATTTGAAGGAGTATAAGGAGTCCCCCGAGCTGAAGAGGGAGATCCAGTAGGCTAGTGAAGCTTACCTCCAAGAGTACAAGAATTCTTCTGAGCTAAGAGCTGAGATAGCTGAGGCCTGCGAGAGACGACTTACGGAATATAAAGCTTCGAATGAGATGAAAGAAGCCATATGGTATAAAGGTCTCCGCATGTTCATCTCTGGCTTCAACCGAGGTTTAAGGGAGGCCAGACATAATCCATCCATCCCCTTGACTGTACTTTGAGCCAAAGAGGAGGATTCCGATGGTGAGGATGTGCTCTACGGGGAGGACGATATGCCTTTGCCCAAAGGGACTTCTCTTACTGCAGCTGTAATACCCGGCTAGACTCCAGTATCGGAATTCCTACCGTCCGGTAGAATCTCGGGTGTCGGAGACCTCTAGAAGGGTAAAACCATGTTTTCATGAAATGTTTTAATGTTTTGATGATTTTAAGTAAAGAGGAAATGAGTTTTTGAATAAAAACAACCTTGGAGGAAAACTCAGGTTCGGCCGCCGAAACTCAAAGTTCGGCCGCCGAACATGCATGCATTTCGGGTGAGCCTTAGGCCCCCGAAGGCATAAGTGAGGGAAGCCCAGGTTCGGCCGTCGAACCTCAAGTTCGGCCGCCGAACATGGCATGCATGCGGAGGCACGTTCGGCCCCCGAATGTGGCCTGGCCAGCCACTATAAAAGGGTCCCTTAGCCGAAAACGGGCGAGCTTTTCTCCCCATTGTCGGCCAAGGTGAGTTCTTCGCCGTCCCTCACCAATCTTGAGTCTTTTCCTTCAGATCTTTCAAGATTTTCACTAGTTTTCATCTTGTTTTGAAGATTTTCAAGTTTTGAGCAAGTTTTGGAGCTTTGAGGTTTCCAGAACTCAAATCCCTCCCATCTCCGAGTTTAGGTCGTCTCTCTCTCTCGATCTTCAAGAGGTAAGAGTCGATCTTAAGCTCATTTCATGTTTTAAGTAAGTTTTATGTAAGATCTATGGGGTAGAATGCATGTGTAGGGTTTTGTGAGTTTATGGGTTTATGTTGATTTATGGACAATGTATGTTGGGTTGTGTTGTTTGATGTGTTGTAGTTGGGGTTTAAGGTAGTTTGAAGCCCCTAGGAGCTTGTATGCTTGAGTATGTGTGTTGTAGAATAGGATTATGCATGTTTATAAGGTTTGGGAGGCATTGGAGGCAAGAGGAGCCAAGTTTTTGCCCTTTGGCAGAAACCAAGTTCGGCAGCCGAAGGACTTTCGGCCGCCGAACATGGCTGGGGAGGCAGGCCTTTCGGCTGCCGAAGTTGCCCCCGAAAAGAGACTTTCGTCTCTGTCTGGGACTTTCGGCCGCCGAAGGTGCCGCCGAACCTGCCTGGGTTTCGGCTCTGGAGGGACTTTCGGCCGCCGAAGGTGCCGCCGAAAGTGCCCTGTTCAGCCTTCCTTTGCATGATTTTGCATGATTGTTTTGAGGTGTTTTAGGGGGTTTTTGGGGGATGTTTTTAGAGTTATGTTTTAGTTGTTTGGTCCCTCATTTGAGTCCACCTGTGTAGGTTCGGACCCGAGGAACCGAGGACCCCAGCAGTGAGTTAGCTGCATCAGTCTTTGTCAGAGCTAGCCAAGAGGTGAGTAGAATAAACCTTTACGATTTAAAGCAAATAAATTATAAAGTTTTTAGCATGTTCATGCATCATGAATGCCATGTGATGAATTAGGTTGCTTGCATTAGAATTCACGAATATGTTGCATTGCATTTATGATGTTGATGTGGATTGGTTATTGGATGATCCTCTAGTCCTCATATGGTATGATGATGTTACGGCATGATATGGTATGGAAGTCCAGGTTGTACCCATTCTACGTCCCTGGCACTATGTAAGAGAAAGTCCAAGTTGTACCCATTCTACGTCCCTGGCACTTTGGTATGTTATGATATGTATGTTAAGAGAAAGACCGGTTGTACCCATTCTACGTCCCGGCACTTTGGAATGTAGAGGATTATTGGTGACAACACCATCCGAGATGTGATTTGTTGTGATGTGTTGCATTACATGATGGCATGAGATTTTAAATGTTGTTTTCTATTATTCTGCTCACTGGGCTCTAGTAGCTCACCCCTTTTCCCTAATCCCCTAGGATTGCAGGTACGGGCTAGACAGAGAAGTCAAGAAGAGTAAAGTCACATGTTTGTAATAGATAGATAGTGGACATGATAAATTGTAAGATGATGTAAAAATTGAATAGTTATGTTATGTATAATGGTATTGAGGTTTAGAAGTGTGCTTGACCATAGTATATTGTAATCCCTTTTGATACATGATCTTAATGTTTATTGATGACTATGTTTAGCAAACTCAACACATGTATTGCCACCCATTGAGGGGCATTGATGAGATCCCACAGAGGGGTCAAGTTTATGATTATGTATATGTCCAGTGCATGCACAGGTTGAGTTTGATGTATGATAGAATGTATGAAAGAAAAGTTTTAATTTTTATGTATGTTATTGATCATGTATGGGATTAAACAGGTTTACAGGTCACATGTTAGGCTTGCTACGGGTCCCGGCGGCCTTAAGCCGACCTGGATCCTAGCGCCGGTAGCGGTCCGATTTTCGGGTCGTTACAGCAGCTGGGCCTTCTGAGGCAGAGTCCGAGCTGAATATGGAGGATGTGGGAGTCCTCGGACCTGAGGGGGGGCGACATCGAGCCTCAAAAGGAAGGTGGAGAACTAGAAGAGGGAGGTGCTGGACCTTCAGGGCTGGAGATCGTTCCTTTTGTAGGTGTTGGGGAGTCTGATCGAGAGGAGGCCAGACCTCCCGTGGGCAGCAATGTAGACAATGTAAACACAGATAGTGTAGACAGTGTAAGGGATAATATAGACGCTAGTGTATCTGAGGGTGATGCTCCTAAGCATGTGAGTCCTCTGAGGACGGTCTTTCCTCCACCAATCTTAGATGATTAGATTGTAAATTTCTCGATACTTTTTAATGAAATTTTACTTTTGTTCACTGTTCACACTTAAACTGTTCTGCCTATTTTTCAACTTCATAAAGCTACTTATGCTGTTACAAGCAATCTGACTTGTCAAGAGTGAAATGTTTAAGCCATGTACTTGATAATTTTTCTAAGGAATCCGCTGTATTGTATTTCCTTTTTATTTTTAAGACCATCAGGACCAAAACTCTATCAATTGTCTGAACTTTTGACTTATGCACCTATCCCTTTTACTAAGATATTCTTATTCATAAGCTTTTTCCGAGCTGCACTAGTCTTTAACCATGAGCTCGGTTCTTAGCTATATGTCCGATCTTATAAGAAGTCAGGTCACGTACTTTTTAATGGTGACGAGCAGGGCTGACTTTTTGCTTTTAGTGCTGACCTGTCAAGGGATGAAGTTGAGGTCTCTTCTGCTCGTACCATTGGATTTCTCTCCAAGTTGCCCCTTTACCTCCTCAACATTTCACTACATGAGTGGTGAGGGGGTAAATCCCTAAACTTTGTTTGTAATTGCGTGGGCTTATTTTAGCCGTCTTTACCTTTCTTCTGGGTTATGAGCTCGGATGTTTGTTCCTGGCAAACTGACTCGAGCTGTGAGCACTGTTCTTTGCCGTCGTTTATCCTCCTATGTGTTCCTGCATTTATGGGCCTTTTCATAGAGGGAGCTCGGTTCTCTGTTATTTCCTCTATACTTAGCTTCATTCTACCTGAGTGTTTCACGTTGCGAGTCTATCCGAGCTGGGGGCTCGGTTCTTTGCTCTTTGTTTAGGTTTTTATGCCTATAGTCCGTGACGCTGCTTATTTCGCGAGCTCAGGGGTTCGGAATTTTGCTTTTTTCGCTTTGGTGCCCCGAGCTCGTTTGTGAGGTCGGACTTAACCTTTCTTTTTCCGAGCTGCCTACCCCTGAGCGTTTTGTGGGTTCTTTGTTGTTTAGACCTCTCTCTGGGCTAGTTGAGCTGGTTTAGGACTAGCGGTCACTTTTCGAAGTCGGTGCCTCTTATGATTGCCCCAATTTTTTGTGGGAGGTCGGAACTATGTCCTTTTACCTCCCTGGGATCCATGAGGTCTTCTACTTCTCTGAGATCTCTGTATCTCAGTGAGGTCTTCTGATGCCAGGAGATCTTAGGGATCCTGGTCTTCTACTTCCCTGAGATCTCTATATCTCAGTGAAGTCTTCTGCCTCTCTGAGATCTCTATATCTCAGTGAGGTCTTCTATCTCTCTGAGATCTCTATATCTTAGTGAGATCTTTTGGTGCCAGGAGATCTTGGGGATCCTGGTCTCCTACCTCCCTGAGATCTCTATATCTCAGTGAGGTCTTCTGCCTCTCTGAGATCTCTATATCTCAGTGAGGTCTTTTATCTCTCTGAGATCTCTATATCTCAGTGAGATCTTCTGGTGTCAGGAGATCTTGGGGGTCCTGGTCTTCTACTTCCCTGAGATCTCTATATCTCAGTGAAGTCTTCTGCCTCTCTGAGATCTCCATATCTCAGTGAGGTCTTCTATCTCTCTGAGATCTCTATATCTCAGCGAGGTCTTCTATCTTTCTGAGATCTCTATATCTCAGTGAGATCTTTTGGTGCCAGGAGATCTTGGGGATCCTGGTCTTCTACCTCCCTGAGATCTCTATATCTCAGTGAGGTCTTCTATCTCTCTGAGATCTCTATATCTCAGTGAGATCTTTTGGTGCTAGGAGGTCTTGGTGATCCTGGCCTTCTACCTCTCTGAGATCTCTATATCTTCAGTGAGGTCTTCTATCTCTCTGAGATCTTTATATCTCAGTGAGATCTTTTGGTGTTAGGGGGTCTTGGTGATCCTGGCCTTCTACCTCTCTGAGATCTCTATATCTTCAGTGAGGTCTTCTACCCTTCTGAGATCTTTATATCTCAGGAAGGTCTTCGGAGCTTTGTTCTTTGTTTTCTACAGAGAATCATTCACAATAATAAAGATGATCTCGCTTTGGAGGGAATGATATTATTTTATTCATTCATGTTTTTCAGAGTACAATGCTTTTCTTTACAAATATTTCAGGGGAAATATCTCTTCAGGTGTTGGATATTCCAGGCGTGGGGCTCAGGATTTCCTTGCATATCTTCGATTCGGTATACTCCTGACTTAACCACTTTTGCTATCCTGAATGGGCCCTCCCAGGTCAGTGCCAACTTGCCCACTGCTGCTCTTTTTCCCGTAGCTTCTAAGTTTCTTAGGGCCAGGTCCCCTACCTTTAGACTTCTTTCCCTGACCCTTTGGTTGTAATAATGGGCTGCCCGTTGTTGGTAAGCAGCAGTTTGGACGTGAGCTTCTTCCCTAACTTCTTTGAGAGCGTCCAAGTTATTCCTTAACTTGTCGTCGTTGCTGTTTTCGTTAGCAAATTGGACTCAATGAGTGGGGATTTGCAGCTCGACTGGGACTACGGCCTCTGTGCCGTAAGCAAGTGCAAAGGGCGTTTCTTTAGTGGACGTTCTGGGGGTAGTTCAGAGTGCCCACAGGATACTATTGAGCTCTTCTGCCCAGTTCGTCTTTGCCCCATCCAGTCATTTCTTTAATCCCTGGAGGATAGCTCTGTTGGTAACCTCTGTTTGACCATTGGTCTGAGGATGGGCCACTGAAGAAAACTTGTGCCATATGCCCATGTTTGCCGTAAATGCTCTGAAGGTGCTGCAGTCAAATTGTCTGCCATTGTCAGATATGAGTACTCTTGGTATGCCAAACCTGCAGATGATGTTTCCCCAAACGAAGTCTATCATCTTGCGAGCTGTGATCGTGGCTATTGCTTCCGCCTCTGGCCATTTGGAGAAGTATTCTACAGCTACTACTACGAATTTCCTCTGTCCCGTGGTCTTGGGGAAGGGTCCCAGGATGTCTATTCCCCATTGTGAGAATGGCCATGGACTGGATATGTTGGCTTGAGGAGTGGCTGGGACTTTGATGGCGTTAGTAAATCTTTGGCATACGTCGCACCTTTGGACAAACTCTTCTGCCTCCTTTTTAACAATGGGCCAGTAGTATCCTTGCCTGAATATTTTATTGGCTAAGGTCCCTACTCCTTCGTGAGCTCCACACATTCCCTTGTGTATCTCTTCCATCACCTTTGTAGCCTCATCCGGGCTCACACACCGGAGCCATGGGCTGGATTTTCCTTTTTTGTATAAGGTCCCCCTTATTGCTTGATAGTTGGCAGCACGAGCTGTTATCTTTCTAGCTTCATCTTTATCCTCAGGGAGCTTTTCCTTCTCCGGGTACTCTAGGTATGGGGTCATCCAAGTCGGGCTTTGTTCCACCTGCAATACTGTGTTTGTTTTATTAAAAGCAGGCGCGTGGACGTGCTGTATGTACACTTCATCGGGGAGCTGTTCTAATTCTTCTTTGGACAACCGGCTAAGCAGGTCGGATTCCTCATTTTCTTCTCGAGGTATTATTTGAAATTTGATGGGAACTCCTCGATCTATGAGTTCAGCCTCTATAGCTTTTACTTTTGCCAGGTAGCTCTGCATGGTTGGGTCTCTGGCTTGATATGTCCCAGTTATCTGATTGACCACCAGCTGTGAGTCGCTATTGACTTCGAGGTCAGTTGTCCCTACTTCCATTGCCACCAGCATCCCGTTTATTAAGGCTTCATACTCCGCTATGTTATTGGAGGCTTTGAATTCTAAGCGTAGGGCGTAGCAAACCTTAAATCCTCCAGGCCCCTTAAGCATTATTCCAGAACCACTGCCTTCGGCGCTTGAAGCCCCGTCTACATATAACTTCCAGCTGAACTTTTGGAAAAGCTCTTCCTTTCTTTGCTTCCCCGACACTTCTGAAGATGATTCTCCTTGTTCCTCACTGAATGTGCACTCTGCTATGAAATCAGCAAGGGCCTGAGATTTTATGGCTGTTCGAGGTCGATACTCTAAGCAATAAGGACTAATCTCAATGGACCAAGCTAGCATCCGACCTGAGGTCTCCTGCCTATGCAAAATCTTCTTTAAGGGTTGATCGGTCATTACTACTCCCCGGTGGCTTTCCAGATAAACCCTGAACTTTCGGACTGCCAGTAGTATAGCGTAGGCTATCTTCTCAATATTCAAATATCTGACCTTGGCGTCTTTGAGCACCTTGCTGACATAGAAAATAGGCTTCTGCTCTCCTTCTTCCACCCTTACCAATACGGCGCTGACTGCTTGTTCAGAGGCCGCCAGGTATATCAGAAGTTCCTCCCCTTCCCTGGGACTACTAAGCACGTGAGGCGAGCTGAGGTAGCTTTTGAGTTCTTTGAAGGCTTCTCGACAGTCTTCTGTCCATTCGAAGTTTGGCACTTTCCTCAACTTCTTGAAGAATGGTAAACACTTTTCTGCCGACCTCGACATGAATCGATTAAGCGCCACTACTCTCCCGGTCAGTCTCTGGACGTCCCTTACACAGGTCGGTTCTGGCATATTCAATATGGCTTCTACCTTCTCTGGGTTGGACTCAATGCCTTTCCCACTCACCATGTACCCCAGGAATTTTCCTCCTCTGATGAAGAAGGCACATTTTGCTGGGTTCAACTTCATTCTGTACTGGTCTAATACTCCGAATACCTCCCTCAAATCTGCTATGTGCTGCTGGAAAGTTAGGCTTTTGACTACCATATCGTCTACATAAACCTCTACGTTTCTGCCGATCTGGCTTTTGAAGATTTTGTTCATCAGTCTTTGGTATGTTGCCCCGGCGTTTTTTAGCCCGAAGGGCATGGGTTTGTAGCAGTATGTCCCATCTTCTGTTATGAACGAGGTCTTTTCTTCATCTGACCTGTCCATTGGGATTTGATGATAGCCAGACATAGCATCCAAAGAAGACATGTAATCGAAACCGGCCGTAGAGTCAACCATTTTATTAATATCAGGGAGGGGATAACAATCTTTAGGACAGGCCTGATTTAGGTCAGTGAAATCTATGCACATCCTATATTTGCCATTGGCTTTTTTGACTAGTACAGGATTAGCTAACCACTGTGGGTACATGACTTCCCTAATAAAGCCTGCCTCTTCTAGTTTCAGTACCTCCTCCTTGGTAGCCTATTGCTTCTCCCTTCCTACTACCCTCTTCTTCTGCTTTACCGGTCTAGCTTCAGGGAGGACATTCAACTTGTGCATCATCACTTTTGGGTCAATCCCGGGCATGTCAGAAGGCTTTCAGGCGAAGCTTGGTGCGTGACTCCGGACCAGGGCCATGACCTCGGTTTTCTGCTCTTTGGTGAGGCCGGCGTTGAGACTGAAGACTTTATCTGTTTCTGCCTCTGACAAGGGAAAAGTCTCCAGTTCTCCCACCGGCTCCGTCCTGGCCTCTGTTTTCTCGTCCCTGACCTCTAAGACTTCTGAATCCAGCCTTTCCTCTGTTGGGCTCGGCTCCGCCACCGTAGCTAGATATACTGCCCTTGCTTCCTCCTGGCTTCCTCGAACTATTCCCACCCCTGCTTCTGTTGGGAACTTCATAGCCAGATATCTGATACTGGTGACGGCCTCGAAGTCAAACAACACAGGTCTTTCCAAGATCGCGTTGTAGCTCAGGGGGAGTTTAGCTACCAGAAACACCGTATAATGAGTGCGAGTCCTAGGTGCTTCTCCTAGGGTGAGAGCCAGCTTCACCTTCCCTTCTACAGGTACTGGGACTCCTCCGATTCCTTTGACCGGTGCCTGATCCCGGACCAACTGTTCTTCAGGGATTCCCATCTGCTGGAAGACCCGGTAGGGTAGCAGGTTGACCTTACTCTCATCATCCACTAGGATTTTCTTCATCCGATAGTTGTGGATGACAGCTTCAATGACAAGGGCATCGTCATGGGGCATTTGAACACCTTGAGCATCCTCCGGAGAGAAAGTGATGGCCACTGGAGAGTGTTCGACGACCTGCATGACCTCGGCGCCACTGCTTTCTCCCTCTCGACTCCTCTTCTTTCCTCTACGACCCATTCGACCTCCTGTGCCCCCCACGATCATGTTAATGGTCCCACTAGACCCATCATTCACTGCTCTTGCTCTCCTCGGCGCTTGTGTTGTCGAATTGGGCTGAGGTCTTTGTCCTCCGGTTTCTTCACGAAGTTCTTCAGGTGCCCTCTTTTTATCAGCCTCTCGATTTCTGCGATCAACTGGAAGCAGTTATTGATATCATGGCCATGAGTGCAATGGAACTGACAGTATTTGTCAGGATTTCGCTGGTCGGCTTTTGTTCTCAGGGGTCTGGGCCACTCTACGAATTCTTTGTTTTGGACGGCCATAAGTACTTCGGCTCTAGAAGCGTTAAGTGGGGTCGGCTTCTCTGGGACCCACGGAGGGAGTGACCTTTGTTCTGCGACCTGAGGAGGGAGAGGTCTTTGGTCCCTTCGTTCCCAGGGCTATCTGTAAGGCTCAGGCCTTTTGCCATGTTTCCTCTCATGCTTCTCCGGCCTCCTTTCCTCCGGGGCTTTCTCCTTACCTATCGCTCTTTTGGCGAATCGGCTTGTCACTAAGGTATCATCCTGCCTTATATACTTTTCAGCCCTCTGCATCAGCTCGGCTAGTGAGGTCGGAGGCTTCCTGCTTAGTGAGCCGAAGAACTCAGCAGAGGTCGTTCCCTTCTGCATGGCCTCCACCGCCCTTCCCTCATCGAGCTCGGGAACTTGCAGAGCCTCCGTATTGAAACGAGCGACGTACTCCCTGAGCGATTCGTCTCTTCTCTGCTTGATTATTTCCAGGTAGCTCGTCTTTCTATCCGCAGGCACCCCGGCAATAAACCGGCTGATGAAGCGAGTGGCCAGATCTCCAAAACTGCTAATACTTTCTGCCTCAAGGTTATTAAACCACGCCCTCGCTGGCCCCGAGAGCGTCATTGGGAATGCTTTGCACATCAAGGCATCTAACAGAGTCTGCAGCTCCATGAAAGTCTTGTAGTTGAGGACATGCTCTCGTGGGTTTCCGGCTCCGTCATAAGCCGTCATTGATGGCATCGTAAACTTCTTTGGAACAGTCTCCTGCTGTACCTGCTTCGAGAAAGGTGAAGAAGTGGGCAGGAAGGTCTGGCTCTGATCCTTCTTTCCCAGCTCGGTTAGGAGTTGCTCTCTCAACTTCTGCAGCTTTTGGTCTACATCCTCATCTTCCAGCCTGGGTTTCTTCTCTAGGTGGTATTCCTCCTCCTCTGCTTCACTTCTCGTCCACTTGGTTGTCCCGGCGGAATAGTTGTCAGCCTCATCATTCTCTATCATCTCCCTCACCCTCCTTCTATGGACTCAGGCCTCCGGCTCTTCTTCTTCCCCGGCTCTTCTCCCTCTTTCTCCGGTACCATGGCTGCTGGTTTGAAGACGGTCAAGGGCAGGTTGGGGCTCATTGGTTTGGGGTTCTTCTACCACTGGGAGTGTATTTATCGGGGTGTTGAGGCCCTTTTGTTGTATTATCTGCCCCAACCAGTGGGTGGTGTTCTGCAGTTGGAGGGCCATGGTTTGAAGGTCCTGGTTGGATAAAGTAGCGGTGGGAGCATTCCCTGCCAAGCTTGGCGAGGGATTGAGAGAATGGGTATTTGGTTGTTTAGTGTTGTAGAGCTAGAAAAGGAGAACTGCTGCCCCTCTTGGGCAGAGCTCAGGTCATTTGGGATGTTAAGGTTGCTTTCATTGTGATTAGCCATCGTGGATCTCAGTGGGTTTTGTTAAGAGTGGAACTCCGGTGATGAAAAGATCTCCTTAGTTTCCCACAGACGGCGCCAATTGATGATCTGAGATCCAGAAAATGAGGTTT
Organism: Manihot esculenta; assembly: GCF_001659605.2. NCBI lineage: Eukaryota > Viridiplantae > Streptophyta > Magnoliopsida > Malpighiales > Euphorbiaceae > Manihot > Manihot esculenta. The sequence continues at coordinate 3,339,942 of NC_035168.2, read as the reverse complement.
TACAATGGGTCCTGTAAAAACTAGAAAAACTTAGACCTAGAGGAGAGTATTTCTCCTTTTATATGTTTCCTTTTGTCTGCTAGTGACGTGCTAATAGAACGTATATCATTGGTCCACCTGTCCCTGCTACGTTGATATGGACGTACGAGGGAATCATATCTCTGATCCATGTGTAACGGCCTCTGATTCTTTCTGGACGTGTATGCGGGTGGATCCACACGAGGGACATACGGATCTACTTCCTGGTTCCGAGTTGGGCCAGAGGATGAGGTAAGGGCCGAGCCCAACGAAGATCGGCTGGTCCAGTCGGAAGGGTCGGGCTGGCCTTGGAGAGGAGGAGCTGGACTTAGTGCGAGTCGTGAGGTTCGAGGGATTTGGGATGATGGGCCTGCATCGTGGGCTGGACCCCAGACCGGGGAGGAAGAGCCCAGCGGTCATCGGCATTTATTTGCATTAAAATTGATTTAAAAATAAAAAATTATGAAAAATTCTGTTTATATGTGATGGATGTTACATATCTTTGAAAAAGTAATAAGCTTTTTTTTAAAAAAATAATTTTTATAGAAATTGATTAAATTTTAATAAAATTTAATTTTTTTAAGAATTATAATATGTTACATTTAAAATAATTAAAGTATAATCTATAATCTTATAACATATAATTATATAAATCTACCATTTATATAATTTGGTATTATGATAATTTTTTATTACAATTAAAATAAAAAAATAACTATATAGAATATAAGTTAATACGAGAAATTATTACAACATAAATTCTTCAGTTCATGAAGATGATAAAATTAAATAAAATATTTATTATATTAATAATATGTATTATAATTGTATCATACAAACAATAATCTTTTATTCTTTTAATGCAGAAAAAATTTCACATTCTCAATAAGTCATCTTTTCAAACTATATGAAGTAATTTTTTCAAAACCCAAACCAACACCATTTAAGAGCAAACCAAAATATCCAATTTCCAAACAACCCTTATCCAACAATCCTCTTCCTCTCTCAACATTTCTTTCTATGCTTTTTCCCCAATCCAAAATATCTTTCCTGCAGAAATGTCAGCCCTCTCCATGGCAACTTCCACTTTTTCGTCTTCTCCACTTCACACCAAGCTCTCCTTCACTCCTTCTCCACTTTCACTCCCTAGCCGCTATCTATCAAAGCCCTTTAAACCCTTAAAACTCTTCAAATTCAACACCCATTTCCAAGATCCTCTTTTTCCCCTCTCCCCCTCTCATTTTCACCCTGCTTTCGCTGCCTTTGAAAGCTCTGAAGTAGCCCACGAATCAAACGAGGAAGGAGAAGAAGCAGAACTAGACGTAGAAGAATACAAAAGAGAAGATGATGATGATGAACTGAAACCCACGGAATCAAACGAGGAAGGAGAAGAAGCAGAACAAAAAGTAGTAGAATACAAAAAAGAAGATGATGATGAACTGAAACCCACAGCATCAAACGAAGAAGGGAAGATTTATGTAGGAAACTTGCCATATTCTATGACTTCTTCGCAATTGACCGAGGTTTTCCAGGAGGCTGGTAGTGTCATGAATGTTGAGGTTTGAGATTTTTTCATGTTTGATTTTTCCTTTTCCCGTTCAATTGCAGATGTTTTGCTGATTGGTTCTTTTAAAAAAATATTTGTTGTATAGATTGTTTATGATCGCGTCACAGATAGGAGCAGAGGGTTTGGCTTTGTTACAATGGCAAGTGGTGAAGAAGCTAAAGAAGCAATTCGGATGTTCAATGGATCAGTAAGGCCCTGTTTGGATGATGTTTTCGCATGATTTCATTAATAGATGGTTTTTCATGTTATTATACCCATTATCTGGTTCTATAATATATTGTGTTATAATGTTTGAAAAGATTGTATAGTTTATCATGGTTCTATATCTATTCTTTGTTTATTTTGATTCTATAGTATTGTTCTAAATATTAATTAAATTATTTAAATAAACTCATTCAGTTTTATATGTAATTTGATCACTAATTTCTCATTTTTAATAGTTTAACACAATTTCTATATTTTTTCCCATTCACAAAGAGCTGTCTAAATTTTGTTTTAAACGAGGGCGAGGGTGAAGGTTGATGATATATTACAATTCTATAACCATGGAATTCAATCACCAAAAATCATATAATGTAAGGGTATGCTAACAGAGTACTTGATGTCCAAACACGAGAATTGGAGAAACCAAATTCCTTTTCTTTTCTCTTCTCTTCATTTCCCTCAATCCAAACAAAACAAAGCATTAATGTAATTTGTCACATAGTTCCTAGGTATACTTCAGCATATAATGCTGGTTGGTTAATCAGCTTACAGTAACAATAAAGTCCTGGAAACTTTATACCAATAGGAAGACTGATTGTTCTCACTAGATTTTTCGCTAGCTAGAAATTGTTACTGCTATATTTTGTGAGAAATTCTGAACTGTAAATTCTCATGCCCTTGTATTCTCATTGCCATGGAGTTACTTTGTGCAAGTGTTGTCCTGATGCTTTAGATGAAAATGGTAAACATTGTACTGATATTGATGGTGTCAACAGCAAATTGGTGGCAGAACTGTGAGGGTGAACTTCCCAGAAGTGCCGAAGGGAGGTGAGAAGGAAGCAATGGCACCAAGGATTCGCAGCACATACAAGGGCTTTATAGACAGTCCACACAAGATTTATGCAGGAAACCTTGGCTGGGGCCTCACATCTCAAGGTCTTAGAGATGCCTTTGCCAACCAGCCAGGCTTGTTAAGTGCCAAAGTCATCTATGAAAGGAACACGGGACGGTCTCGAGGTTTTGGGTTCGTCTCTTTTGAATCTGCTGAAAATGCAGAAGCTGCTCTTACTGCCATGAATGGAGTGGTAAGACTGAGTTGGCTATTGATTTTGCATATTTGAAATATTCTTTTTGCTTCTTTGACAGTTTTTCTGATCATCTATTTGTTATTTCACAACCAGGAAGTGGAAGGACGGCCTTTGAGATTGAATTTGGCTTCAGAAAGAGCACGTTCTTCGCCAACTCTAGAAGCAAATCAAGAAGAAAATCTTGAGAGCAGTGAACAGCTTTCTAGCATTGGCTCCTGAGTGAAACTCGGTTTAGGTACAGTGAGTATCAGAGGAGCAGCATTACGAGAAAATATAGCATACTATCCATATCTTGATCCTTAGTTCTTTAAAAAAGGATTCATGCAAATCCAAATTAGATAGTAAAAGAAAAAGTTAATTAAAAGCAGCCCTCCTGCATTTTTGAGTTATGGAGCTATCAATTGTACAAGATTGTAAATGGTGTACCTCTAGTTTGCTGTCTGCATTTTGTTCCAACTTTTTGGCAATTGTAGAATAATCCATTTTGATGGGAATGATTCAGCGAAGCCTACACTGCATGATGCTGGTAGTTTCAAGATTTAACTCAAATGAAACCGCGTTGTGATTCATATCTTAAATTTCCTAAACTAGTCTTGGAAGAAGGATGGGTGGGTTGGCATTCTTTTGTAAAGTGTTAACTGCAATGGAGTTTTTGTCCAATTTAAAGAACTTAGTTCAACTATCTAGCATTTTTTTTTTCAGTATGCATAACACACGCCTCTCGCATTTCTGGTTCAATCCAGTTATTTTAGTCATATGTTACAATAAATACTTTAATCATACTCTGGACCACTGAATAATGAGAACGCTTTCGAATTTGTCATTCAAAGCAAAGCAGAAGGTGCAGTTCGGTCTATTTCGTCAGTTGTACAAGTGAAATTTAAGGAATTCAATGACATGAGAAAAAAAAGTAAAAGAGGAGAAGGGAAACTCGCAGTCTGGAGCCTGAGGCAGTTGTGCAATCAACTTCATAGTGAGATTAACCACCAACCATTCAACTCTCATGCTTTATTTCCATTACAACGCCAAAATCCTTAAATGACGAGGCATCACTCATGGTTTCCACTTCCCCACAATAAGAGAAGGGCTGGAGGATCTCCAGCTCCAGTAAGAAAATCTGCTTTAAGGAACAATCATGAGAACTTCACTACCAATCGTGACGACCAGCAAGAAGAGCATCTGCAGCGGTATCCAAGTCATGGGGAAAGAAGACCCTGCATTAAGTAGAAAACATTGAAGCCAAAATGAAACCGACTCTTGCTCTATGCTTGTGCAGAGGCTTTCTTGCAATAGATACAGCCAAGAGAGCGAAATCATTCATCTTATTCAATATTCCAAGAGAAGAAAATCACTAGACAGCAAGATTATGAAAATAGAATAGTATCCATTCTGAACAGATCTGTTGCTTAAGAATTCTTTGCCTTATGCATAAATTAGCAAGAGACTAATCTGGGGAATTTCATAAAAGTGCTTACCTACAGGTGTTGTGATAAATTGTCTTGCTCATTTGATCTACATCAGTGATACCTTTACAGCCAGCCACAACCTCAAGAACTTGCCTGAAAACAACAGAAACATTGTTACAAGACACAGAAAAGGAGACATCGACACCAATGCATAGATGGCTCAATGTTTTATCACTCGCTTTAACAGTTTAAGGTGGTATTCATGAGCAAGGCATGATAAACTTCCCCAACCAAAAGAAGAATGTCTCCTCAATTTCTAGGTGTGACAGAGATTAGATGGGTGTTCCATGGATTTTAGTATTTTGCTGTCAGGCATGTCTGTCCCAACATAAACGAATATATAAAACATGGAAACAAGTAATAATCTAAGGCCAATATTTTTTAAAGGGAGCAAGCTTTATATTGACAAGAAGGGAAGGCAACACCCAAGTATCATTCTTAAACTATTAGTAGTAATTTTACACTGTGATAAAACCGCTAATGTGAAATTTAAGTCCTCCATCAGGCGTTCTCCAACATGCATAGTTTCCTTGGCAAAAGCTAACAAAACAAAATATATATACCCATCTTCAAAACCAAACTAAATTGCAGGAACAAATCTTATGAGGCGTAATTAGAAAATTTTCTCACCGAACCAAACAAGGCTCATTCCGGCCTTTGACAATGCAGTTCTGATCATACTTCTCTTTCTTCTTTGAGGGCCACAAAGATTTAATGAATTTAATCCCCGCATGAGTGTTTTTTATTTCACAATATGGAGAATCTGTCTCAACCATCATTCTCTCAACAGGAATACCCTTCACAACATCAAGGTTCTCAGTCGTCTTCAATGAGCAACCATTTACACCTGTTTACTAAAAATTCAGTAACGAACAATATGCATACCCAGAAATAACATGAAAGACAAAAAGGTAGGTCTTTTTAACCTATGTACATATTATTGAAGGAGAGAAGTTTATCACAATCTTCTGTATTGCCAGTAAACGAGTGAGTGACCCCAGCACTGAATCTGTAAAATTAGAAGAATCCGCACATATTAACCTGGACATATACCGTCAGAGCCAAACTACTATGAATAGGTGAAATTTATCTTTAAAGTTTGACCAAAATTTTCTCAGGAATAAGAAAAGAATCGAAGAGACAGATAGATACGTAAATTGATCATTAAACCATTTTGAAAGATCATGATATCAACTTTCACTCACGTTTGGACGTGGGTGGCATTTTCTTGGTTTTCACTATATTGGAAGCACATTCAAAATGAAGCATTAACATGGAAAGTTGGTGGTCACTAATTCTCATGGAAAATGATACAAGACTATGGGCCAATACAGAAACAATGATAATAAGGCAAAATTAGTACAAAGCAAGTTTGGCAAGCTCACTTGTCCCTGTTGCGCTCCACAATCTCACAGAAATCTTCAGCAGCTGCACGCATATGTAGAAACATAGGCAGCTTTGTAGCATGTGCTAATTCAAACTGCTTCTCAAAATATCTATACGCATGGATAACAATTGTAAGAGGAAATCACTTGATTAGATGAAACAAGCAACAAATTGAAAGTAAATAGATGGAATCCTTTAGAAGCATTCTCCCAAGCAATGACTCACTTCTTCTGAATCTCTGCTGGACAAAAGTGAAGCCTATCATAATCCAATCCACACTCACCAATTGCCACCACCTTATGTTCAAAATCCAAGTGCAAAGTACATCATAAAGAATGATGTAAAAGTTAACTGGATTCGTATGACTCTTTTAAGCATAAGAAAAAAGCAGAATCACAATTAAACCAGAATATTAGCATGAATGTCATGGTTATACATGTACTGAAATAATGGAACATTTCAATTATAAGAGAAACGGATTTAAGATCCAAGGAGGCAAGGTGATGCAACTAATTTAGAAATTATTTTTTATTCAATTTTTTATTAAACTAAGAACTTCAAATCAGAATTTTAGTGCAAGTAGGAAGTTCAAGTTTCTATTTAGGCATTCTACTATTATTAGGAATATGTAAAAAGTTATACTAATGTTTAAAATTTTACTCATTAGTGCGGGTTTAGTGTTTTCCTGTTATCCTAGTAGTAGCAGGATTTGTTATTAATCAATAAATAATTATGTAATTTAGGTATTTTCCTAGAGACCATTATTATTGATAATGAAAAATTAATCAAATTTCCCTTTGATTGTTCTTCTACCGTTTCTACATCAGAAAGGCATACAACTTCCCACATATGCATATTACTTGAATTTGTCTCCGCAAAAATGGAAATGTGCCATACTCTTGTAAAAAAAAATATATATATATACTATATAATACCTAATAATGATAAAAGTGGTATGGCAGAAAACTATTAACAACCAAATTTCAACTGATGAAGAGCACAAAACTTTTAGGATGTAAGGTACATATATTATACACACAATGAGAAAATTATGTTTATAATGGTTTACCCCAATAAAGAGACCAATCAATTATACCTTCCCTTTCTGAATACCCTCTTGGGCCAATGACAAAAGAGCTTGAAAATGCTGCTCTGGATCTGCACTTTCTTCAAACTCCTGAATATACATAAATATAAAAAACTAAAAAAAAAAACCTCTGCCATCAAACTGCATAATTTATACACACACACACACATATATATATTATAATGCACCAAAAATCAACAAAGTAATTAAAAACTTTCAAGGAACAACAATCAACCTTGCATCTTGTAGGATGGACCCCAACTGTACAAAAGAGCCTTCCTGTAAACAAACAAGAAACATCAAAATTTCAAATTAGTAAGAAGTCATGTTCACGTAGAGATAAAAAATAATAATAATAATAATAACAATGGCCAAACCATCAGTCTCTGCAATGGTCAGAGCTTCTTTCGACCCCTCAAGGGACCCACCAGTCACCTGTAACCAAAAATCCAAATGTATTTTTAAGGACACTACACAATTTAAACAAAATAAGTAAATAGTAAATGATTATGTTGTGAAATAGGTGTTATAATGAACTCCAGTTTTTTCTTCTCCAGCTATTTTATCTTGCTGAGTTTAAAAGTTTAAAAGTTCTGTAACTTATTAATACTTCATGCTTTGAAACTATATTGCATCAAATTGCACCTTCAATGAGACCTATTTGATATATAAGAAGTCAACCTACCACCTTACTCGATCAGTAGAAAATAGCCTCTATACGAGGGAGCATATCTCTCAATAAGCATGAAGCGAACAAAGAATGAAAATAGATACACAAGCTAAAAAATGGAAACAGGATACGAAAAGATATTTACAATTATTCTATCAACACCAGCGCTCCAAGCTCGGCTTAGCACAGTTGCTACGTCGGCTACATGGTGCTGCTTGCCATAGTAGATTCCTCTGAACATTCCATCTGCAACAAATTGGAACATACACTTCTCAAATTAAGGATAAAAATTAAATGGGGTGGAATAAGAAGAGATTTTAAACCGTAAATTACACATTCGATGAAATGTCTAACAGACCTGTAAAGTTAACCGCTATATCTGCTTTGAGCGCGGACGAAAGTGAAATGAAAGTAAGCAATTGTTAGCTACAAACGTTTTTGGAGATTAGTCTGTGAGGGAATTAAAGAGTAAAGAAAGCAACTTTCAATTGAAGTCACACTTGCCTATCATTCGTATCGACCCCATCGCATCGAGTTAAAAGGAGAATCGCAGTGTTTTCCGCAGTGAGCCCTTCTCTGTAATCTAATCCATTACCGCAAACACGAAGCGAAGTGGGAGAAATTACATACTCTGTATAGCGGTGATTCACGTTTTTCTTTTTTCTAAAAATTTCATCGAAGGGTGATTCATGTTCGATAACAAGATTATGTTCGCAACAAGCCAGTCACCAGTGTGCTTTAGTGTTTTGACTCCGCAGCTAATGTTTCGCTAACACTGTTAAATTAAACTATTAAACTCTTGTTTGGATAAGGGTAATTTTAATAAAAATACAATTCTAATTTATTAAGTTTTTATTTAGTTAAATTAATAAAAAAATTAACTTTTATGTCTTTTTTTAAAAAAATATATAGAGGAGCTAAATGCTAATAATGTTTGTAATAATAATTTAATTTTTTTAAAAAATTATATTCATATAACATCTGATTTAAGTAAGTTTTTCCCATAAAATCAAATATCAACAAGATAATTCAATTCTGGAATAACATTAATCAAACCAAAAGAATATGGAAACTCAAACAAGAAAAGCCTTCAAACTGAAAGAATCAATGGCATCTCCACTCTTAAACATTGTAAAACTATGGATTTTCATAAAAAAACTAAACTCCAAATCCCATCTCAAATATCAGTTCCACTCTTCTATATATATATACACACTATTCCCATGGTCTGACGGTGAACAACACTACAAGGATGATGATCAGCAAAAGAATGATAGCGTAGCAAGTCCATTTCCTGGTGTTCTTCTGGTAAGCTCTTGCAGTTTGCAACTGCTGGGTTCCTCCTCGGACGAAGGAGCTTGCTCTCTGCATGTTACTCTCTATGTCGTCCAATTGCTCACCTTGAGCTTCCACCAATACTGCCATGTCCAAAAACACTTGGTGCAACTCCTTCAGATTCTTCTCCATCTCCTTCACAGCGCCATGCCTCTCCTGTATCTCATTTATTGTATCCAAAATCCTTCCCCTTCCCTGTTCTTGTATTGCCTTCTGCAGAAATGTCTCACTCTCACCTGAAAATTCCAGGAAATTTTGTTTTTTCTTCAGTCTGTTGAGAACACATCAGATTTCCTAGCTACCGGCCTCAATTCAGGTTAGCGGCACACGAAAACGACTAAAGGTCGATGTGAACAAGACACGGTTAACACACAGTTTAACATTATCCAATATATCCATTTTAAAAGAAAAAATATTATCTAATAAATAAATTTTAAATCTGATGGTAAGTATAAAAGATTTCAGATTTTATACTTCTAATATCTGATTCCTGTTTAAAAAAAAATATTCAATATATTTAACAACATAATTTAATATTATTTATTTGATATATTTTATATAAATACAATATTATTAATATTATTAAAACAGTATATCATATGAAATTTATTTACTTACTTTTAATGTACATTAATTTAATAATATATTAAAAAAATATTAAATAAAAAAATCTAAATATTCACGGCAATTCACATTTATATTAATAATTAATACTTTAAATTTTGAATAATAAATTTAAATTATAGTAAAAAATTAAATTAAATTTATATAAATTAATGATAAATTATAATATAAATTTTAAAATTTTATTTAAATAAAAAAATAATTTTAAATATATATTTTTATTAGAATAATACTTTTTTATTAATTTTATTATTCACTTTATTTCCATCGTTATATATATCATAAATATTAATAAAAACTTAAAATATAAAAAAAATTTACAATTTAAAATATAGAATATTTTATTTTATTTAAAATATTATTAATAGAAATTAAAATTATTAAAAATTTTACGTTTGAAGATAAACATTCAATAAAATATTTTAATATTTATATTATTTATATATAATATTTTATATAATAGAAATTTATTTGTAATAAATATTTATTTAATATTATATATTTATTTAATTTTAATATAAACTTTAAATTAAAGATTATATATTTTATTAATAATATAAAATTTTAAAAATTATATTATAATTCGTTAATTTTTTGAGATTCAATTTAACCCTTTTTACTTATATAAATGTTTGAATTTTTTTTTATCTAATATCCTTGTATTTAAAACATAAAATTTAATTATTTAATATTAAAAAGTAAAATTTTAATATTTAATAAATTAATATTTAAAAAATTGCAAAATAATATAATATTATATAAATATATATTAAATAGTTTTTTAATAAACAAAATAGAAGCAAACTATAAAAAAATAATATCTTTATTATATAATATATTTTTTAATAATATAATTATAAGATAATAGGTCAAAATAGATTATAGAACTTTTGAAATGGAAAAAATTATTTTTTAGTCTTTCAATTACAATATAATTAATAAATTTATTTTTTTATTTTTAGAGTTTAACACCTTCATTTTTAAAATTTAATTTTTAAAATTTAAAGTATTAAAATTTTTTGTTAAGTTAATTATTTTAATTTTTAAAATATAGACTTCTATTTTTAAAATTTAACATTTTGATAAAATTTAATTTCATCAAAACTCTAAAGTGTTTTCATAAAAATTTTTTGTTAAATTAATAATTTTCGTTTTGATAAATTTATATTAAGTTAATGATTTTGATTTAATTAAAGGAAAAAAAATAAATATAATTTTAAAAATATTTTTATCAAAAAAAAATTTATTATTTAATCACTTAAAAAAACTCGCTATTTAATTTTTTAATTTTAAAAAATATATTAAAATATTTTTAATATTTTAAAAATTCTACTAGTTAATTTTTTATTAATTTTATTATTAAATATTTTACTATTTAATCCTTATAATTTAAAAAAATTATTAATTAATCTATCAAATTATTAAAAAATTTTCTAATTAATCCCTCCATATCAGGAGTATTTAAAATTTTTTTATAATACTTAACGACTAAAATTAATGAAAAAATTAACTAGTAGATTTTTTAAAATATCAGAGACATTTTAATAAAATTTTCAAATGGTAAGCGATGATCGATCGACGGTGAGTAGTATCACAAAAATAATTTTTATTGAATTTTAATTTTTTATTTTTAATAATTTAAATTTTATATATTTTAATTTTTATTATATTTGCTGAATTTAAATTTTAAATTTATTAAAATTTTTATTTGTTTATAAACATTAAGTTTGAAATTTTTTCTTGAATTTTAATAAAATTAAATTTTAAATATTAAAATATTAAATTTGAAAAATAAAAGTACAAAATCTCTTAATTATGTAATATTTTAAAATGAAAAAATATATTTTTTTCTTTTAATTTTTTGAAAGAGACCTATAAATTTAAAAAAATAAAGTATTGGGTAGGCAGATTTTGATAGGAGCGCCACTAATTTTAATAAAATTTAATTTTAAAAATAAAAGTGATAAATTCTAAAAATACAGGCAAATATATTAATTACGAAATCACTCGGTAATAAAAAAATAATTTTCCCTTCATATGGCATAAACTTATATCTTTTTGGTATTGTGTTCACAGGTCGTTTAAAATTGAGACCCAAGATTTCCTGATCTGGTTTGAAAATCAAAATCAAGCATCAGTTTACTAACCTGTAGAGATCAAGCGATCAAGTGTTTTCTCATCGGGATTCTCGCCGGTAACGGTGAAATATCTCCTCTGTACAGTCTCTCGGTATTCTGATGATATCTTCTCTCTCAGTCTATTGAAACTCTCCATAGAATCCTTCAGCTTCTTCCTCAACCCGTTGACTATAGACGTCCTGGTACGATCCGACGAAGACTCAGGTCCGCATCCAGGTAGACTCCGATTAGTAGCGTTGGAACTGTCCAGTGCCTCCAGCCGGACCTTGATGAGCTTAGCTTTCTTCAGCGCTTGAGCAACATCGGTGTCCATCCGCGACCGCAAGTCCTTGACGGCCTTGGCGTTGTGTAAAGTCTTGCTCTGCTCGTGAGCTGACTGAAGATTCTCATTCAGCTTCTCCAACTCCTTCAGCTCGTCTTTAACAGAGTCCACATCCTTAAAGAACTTATCAAGATTGACACCATCACTGGACGGCGGCGTCTCCGACATCTGGATTACATGGTGATCAGGGGACGCTTCGCCACTGCGGGAGCGAGAGAAAGACCCAGAAAACAAATCATTCATCTTTCCTTCCTCTCGTTTTCTTGCCTGAGAGATTGGCAGACGTTTCCTTGCAGTGATTTCTTTGTTCTGATAGAGTTCAAGATCAAGAAACAGAAGGAAAATATAATAAGGGGCAGATTTGGATGTGATTTAATTTCTTGGATGGCTGGCTGCTAAAAGGATTGATTGGTCAAATGGGGTTGCCAGCTTCAACTATTCTTAGAGATTATTTGACAAGTCAATTTGGTGACGAACACACGACATGGAAGTTTCTCATACCGGAAAATCAAGAAGGAAACCTGTGGGAAAGTGGAGGATCTTTGAACCAAGGCAAAAGGGTTTAAACGGGATGCCGTTTGATTTGAGATTTCTGGTAGAAAACGCGCGGGGTTTTGTGGACTTAGTGATTTTTTTAAGCAAGTTGGAAAAGGAAGTTTTAAATAAAAATATAGTGTAAAGACTAATTTAATTAGACTTTGTCCAATTCATATTGATTTGGAAAATTATTATTTTACATATTTGAAATTAAAAATTCATTATTATTTTTTAAAATAATTTTCGATGTATTATTTTTTATTAATAGATTACAAATATTTTATAATGATTTGGAGTTTTTATTGCCGTAAGGCCAGGTCAAGGAAGCCTCCGAAATCTTACCAACTTGAGCAAACTTGGACATGGAATGAAATGGCAGAAATGATAAGGGACACCTTCATGAAGTTACTCATCTAAACCTTCATTTCCATTCTTCTGACACCAACCTTGTTTTTTTTCTTTCTCTTCGCTCTTTGCTCAATCAACTTGTTTCTTGTTATTTGATGAGGGATTTTTTTTAAAAAAATTATATGAAACTTTATATTAAAAATATTAAAATATAATAGTAATATTTTATTTTCTGAATTGGCTAAGGTTTAATACGCTAAAAATATTAAGAAAATATATCCGCCATCTGCTATTATACATTTTCATAAAAATAAAATTTATTACTAGAAAAAGGCTATCATTTCACAATTAGCGACAAATAAAATACGTGCAAATTTTAAATTTTAAATAAAAATAATTCACGCACTCCGAGACTTAACCTGGTGGAAAGTGCATCCTTGTAGTTTTGAGAGGTCTGAGGTTCTACCCCCAACCCCTATTTCAAAAAATAAAAATAAAAAATAAAAATAATTCACATTTTTAAAGAATTAATGCAATTTTAAGTGACTTAATTTTAAAACTAAGTAAATATATCGATACAACATATGCGTATATACATATAGAATGAGTCAATTGATTTTATAAGCAACATTTGTCATTGCTTTTATAGCTTTTGGATTTGAATCAAACCAAAAATTGAAGTTATTTAATGGATTTCCAAGACTAGAGATATTTGAAGTTAACCACTGGCATAGCAGCAATTAATTTCCTATAAATTTATTCCACAAGGACCTTTTAATCAGATATGAAATTCCAGGAACCTTCATGTCCTTGGCCTTTTTGATAGCGTCGCCATATATCTTCTGTAGGAAGAGAAGAAAATGCAGGAAAAATAAAGCTAATTATATACATATGACATATGGCAAGGTGGTAAAACTACAGATAAAACATTTCGATTTGTAAAAGAATTCAATATAATAATAATGAAAAAGACATCTGAAGTTTCAGACCAAGGTTTTGAACTTTTGAGTGTTTGTTAAAAATTAAAAAATATATATATAATAAAAAAAACAACCCGAAATTGGAAGAAGCTGGGTATATGCATGTGTTGGCTATGGAGATAGCTTTGGATCCGTAGAGTCTCCTTATTCACGGCTTCACCGGATCACATAAATAAATGTCATTACACACGAGAAATTTCAAAAAGACAAAGCATTTGGAAGGAAGGAAATTTATGTTCCTTGAATCTGTTTGGCAACTGAGAAAAAGGAAGAAAATTTGAATAGGACGAAGTTACTACGAGTATTTTTAAGGAAAGTCGTATTAGAGAGACTCATGGATGATCGAGTAGAGCTTTTTCCATTCAACAGAAGTGCAGATTTTGATTTCTTGCTTTAGATTAGATGAATCATAGAAAAATATCTTTAGAAAAGCATTAATAGAAACATAAAGATAGCTTTTTCTTCGGTTTGACACAAATTGATGCAACCTTTTTAGGCTTCCTTGAACTAAGGCCATCTCTAACCTGCGCCAAATTCTATTTTGGCGTTGGAGATGGGCCGCTCGCTACAGTGTCACGCCAGTGCCATTTTTTTTTTAAAATTTATAATATAATTAAAATTTTATCTTTTTTTTTATTTTTTTAATTTATAATATAATTCATAATTTTTTCACTCTCATAATTTTATTTAAGTTTAATTTTTTTTTCAATCTCATCATTTATTATATTTTTAATTTATTTTATATTTTTATAATTATTGAAATTTAATTTAAATTAATATATTCACAATTATAAATAATATTTATAATAAATTAATTTATTTATAATATATTATATAGAATAATATAAATAAATAAATTTATTTATAATATATTATATAGAATAAGTAAAATGACACATATATTATAATTGAACGATATATATTAATTCAAAATATAATTATTCACTGTACATTAAATATTTAATATTCCGGAAGGTCAGACCCGGATCCAGTAATATCATTGAGATATTGACCATATACATTAGATGCAGATGACGGTGGTGGTTGTTGACACTGAGCTCTTTTCTCTGATGTTCAAATTTTTTCTTGGCGAAATGTTTCACGAGCAATTGGATCGGAAATAGAATTTAAATCAAGCAATAAAATTTTATTTTCTTCTTTAAATTCCTTTAAGTCCAAAACTCTACTTTTCATTAGTCTTCCCTTCTCCCTTTCTGCAGTTGCATTCGCCAACGATTCCACAAGTTTTTCATTATCAACATGTAAGCATTTCAGAGCGGATGAAAAAGATTCGTCAAATTTTTTTCTTCAATTTAGCTTTTTTGACACCAAGAGGTCGATCCGATGATGTATAATCTCCTACAATATCCTCATTTAAATGGATTGAAAAATATAATAAGTTTGAAGATGGTACCATAGGTGAGTCAGGAGTAGGATTGTCCGACTCTGAGGACACATAAGAGGAGCTTTGATTTTGAACTATTTTCTTTTTAGAGCTGCTATCCTTAAACTTCTCAGCATCTTTCATCATGCTCCAAACATGGTCAAATTTGAATCCTTTTTTGTAGCTTGGATATTGCATTAGTAAAGTTTTCGCTTGATTGAGCTGCATAATTATGAAGATGTTAAGAAAAATTCTAAGATTTATGTACAAAATAATTACAAAAAAAATACTAATTAGATCTTACTCTGAAGCACCACTAGGATGTAAGTTTTCAACTTGTCGATAACAACCATTCAATTTTCTTATAGCCTTCTCAATAACTTGCAATCGACATTGCAAAGATCGTGGATTGCGGGACTCCCAACACTCATTCATTGCAATTTCATATGCTTCTGCCACCCGACTCTAAAAGCGTTGACTAGATTGTTGTTTACCTATAATGGGATCTTGTGAAACATCTAGATAAACTCCGCATAATAGCACATCTTCATTGGTAGAATATCCTGCAGATCTTGAAGTCATCGTTTACAAAGTGATTAAATATTGAAGGATATGGCTAACTTATGGTAAGTTATAGATGTTGGCATTCCAATATATATAAGTGAGATGAAATCTCAAATAATAATTACTGTAACACCCCTTACCCTATCAAAGAGTAGATAGAGCAAGGAATGTCACAAACTATACCTTTTTAGATATATCAGGACTAAACAATTTCTTTTATCTGTAAATACCAAGTTTTTAGGTAATGCATGTAACTTTCATCAAGTGATTAAAATAAATGTGAGATTTCTAAACCAAAATTTTTCGGCAGAATTTCCTCTGTTTCATTAGCACTTTAACCTGTAATACATATGAACATCACACTTATAATTATACTAACAACTGTCATTTGATATCTTACTATTTTTTATTACATAATCTTTACAACTCACTCTATTTAATATGTACATGCCAAAATAAAACTGTACTATGACTCAGAGACTCAAAAAAACCAGCTATGATAATGGCCTTGATATCTGATGTAGACCTTTGATGAACTTCGCGTGCCTACTTTATCTACAACCTGCGTGAGGTAAAAACCAACACGCTGAGCTAAGGCTCAGTGGGTGATAACAACAAATAACAAAATAGCGGAAATAAGTTCACGTTTACAGATAAACGGAATAAAAACATCTTCGTTTTCCTTTATTGCACATTTTCTATTCATAGCAAATCACCACAGCTTAGTGCATGTAATAGATGCAAACATATTAACACTCACTAATAAGTTCACAAAATCAAGTATCAATCTTAACTAAGATCTTAGCCCTTATAAACACATAGTAGGATCGACTAGGTAGATAAGGAGTTATAACGGTAGGCACAGGGTGCCGAACGGTAGGCTCAGAGGCCAAATCTGTGATAGCAGAGCTCTGTGGCCATGCTTATGAGGTACCAAATATGTAACCTCAAATATAGATCATGTATCGGTAGCAGTACTGCGAACTCTGTATGTTTATATGGCATGCCATACCCTTAAGCTAACCCCGACTCCTATTATGTTTACCAGGGCCAAGCACTATTAATTCAGTGATTAGCAGATTAGAGTTATGCTAGTACCTCCCCTCAGTAGCTCGGGGTAAGCTAGCACCTCCCCTAATGCCACTTACTTTAGTAGTGAAATAGCCTAACCCATACCTAGTGATGTCACTGCTCTAGCTATGGGTTTGAGGATGTTACAATTACACCAACAGTATTCTGATAGATCTTATCTAAAAATCGACCGTTGGATGGATTTCATTTCGATCTCGACCGTTGGATGGATTTCATTTCGATCTCGACCTTCAGATAGTATGCATCCCTATCCCCACAATTTTCAATGAAGTCAGATGGAATCTCAAATAATAATTACACTAACAGTATTCTGATAGATCTTATCTAAAAATCGACCGTTGGATGGATTTCATTTCGATCTCGACCTTCAGATAGTATGCATCCCTATCCCCACATTTTTCAATGAAGTCAGATGGAATCTCAAATAATAATTACACCAACAGTATTTTGATAGATCTTATTTAAAAATCGACCGTTGGATGGATTTCATTTCGATCTCGACCTTCAGATAGTATGCATCCCTATCCCTACAATTTTCAATGAAGTCAGATGGAATCTCAAATAATAATTACACCAACAGTATTCTGATAGATCTTATCTAAAAATCGACCGTTGGATAGATTTCATTTCGATCTCGACCTTCAGATAGTATGCATCCCTATCCCCACATTTTTCAATGAAGTCAGATGGAATCTCAAATAATAATTACACCAACAGTATTCTGATAGATCTTATCTAAAAATCGACCATTGGATGGATTTCATTTCGATCTCGACCTTCAGATAGTATGCATCCCTATCCCCACAATTTTCAATAAAGTCAGATGGAATCTCAAATAATAATTACACCAACAGTATTCTGATAGATCTTATCTAAAAATCGACCATTGGATGGATTTCATTTCGATCTCGACCTTCAGATAGTATGCATCCCTATCCCCACATTTTTCAATGAAGTCAGATGGAACCTCAAATAATAATTACACCAACAGTATTCTGATAGATCTTATCTAAAAATCGACCGTTGGATGGATTTCATTTCGATCTCGACCTTCAGATAATATGCATCCCTATCCCCACATTTTTCAATGAAGTCAGATGGAACCTCAATTTCATTTCGATCTCGACCTTCAGATAGTATGCATCCCTACCCCCATATTTTTCCTATTAAATCATGTATTCTTTAAAGATATAAACATAACTCATATTTTTCAGTTCATCTTAAATTCGAGTCAAGAAAATTCTACAGATCGTTGCTTAAAATGGATTTCTATGTTGGAGATACATCATATAATGATGCTGCAAATTCATCATCGTCTTCTTCAGATATTGATGACTATATTTCAGATGATAATGAGTTTGTAGTGGAAACACAAGCAGTTCATCAACAATTTCTTAGAAATAAGATGGTTTTGCAGCAAATACAAGATCAACATCGAGTTTCTAGAGGTGGCTCTGTTCTAGGTCATGTAGTAATCAATCGAGATCGTGAAGCGGCTGATCGTAATTTATTCCTAGATTATTTTTCAGATAATCCACGTTTCAATGATGTAATGTTTCGTCGACGATATAGAATGTCTCGAAATTTATTTCTTCGTATTGTCGATGTAATAAAAGCGCATGATGCGTACTTTGAACAACAAAGAGATGCAGTAGGTAAAATTGGATTATCTACTCTTCAAAAAATCACAGCTGTGTTTCGAATGTTAGCGTATGGTTTGCCGGCGGATGCTACAGACGAATATGTGAAAATTGGGGAGTCTATTGCAATTGAAAGTCTAAAGAGATTTTGTCGAGCCACCATTGAGGTATTTGGTAAGCAGTATCTGAGATCACCAACTGCCGAGAATGTTGCAAGGCTTCTTTATATTGGTGAGCAACGTGACTTTCCTGGAATGTTAGGTAGTCTCGATTGCATGCATTGGAAATGGAAAAATTGTCCTACTGCATGGGTTGGCCAATATACAAGTCGTAGTGGATCGCCAACAATTATTTTAGAAGCTGTAGCTGATTATGACCTTTGGATATGGCATGCATATTTTGGAATGCCTGGCTCTAATAACGATATTAATGTTTTGGAGTCATCGCATTTATTTTCCGACCTTGCTAAAGGTATTGCTCCTCCCGCTCATTATATTATTCAAGGAAACGTATACAATACGAGTTATTATTTAGCTGATGGTATATATTCGAAATGGTCAACTATTGTGCAAACTATTCGTGAACCACAAACAAGGAAAAAGAAGTATTTTGCAATGAAACAAGAATCATGTCGAAAAGATGTTGAACGTGCTTTCGGAGTGTTACAGTCACGTTTTGCAATAGTTGCAGGGCCATCACGTTTTTGAAAAAAAGAAGTATTGCATGATATTTTAACTACATGTATTATCATGCATAATATGATAATCGAGGATGAACGTGACCTTGGTGCACCTATTGAAGTTGGTAGAGAATTTTCAGCTTCAACTGTTGAAATGGCTGTCGATGAAATTACTCGATTTGAACAATTTTTAGCTCGACACAAAAAAATTAAGGATAAAGATGCTCATTTTGCACTTCGTAATGCATTAATTGAGCATTTGTGGGAGCAATATACAAATTCAAATGATCATATAAATTAGTTTGTAATTTTTTATTGATAATTTAATATGTATGAGTTTATTTTATTTTTAATTTGCTAATTAATGTTTAAGTAATGTTTTTTTATAATTATTATTTAATTAATATATTTTTATAATTAATATATTTTTATTTGTTTATTTATAAAATAATTAAATATTTGAATATTGGATAAAAATATAAAATATATAAATATTTAGATTGAAAATATAAAATTATATGAATTTTTTGAGTGAAATATATAAATAAAATAAATAATATAATATTAAAGAGAGAATAATATAAATAAAATATTTTTTTGGTGTTAAAAATGGTACAGGTAGGAGATAATATTGTACTATTTTGGTGCAAAGCACCAAAATGGTGCAAAAAATGATGTATAGGATTGGAGATGGCCTAATCAGCTATTAAGCTCCAGCCAAATCAGGAGATCAACTCAGTAAACAACAGATTGTTTCGAGATCTAAAGAAATTACTAGAATCTCTGTAAATTGAAAAACAAGTCCCATACAAATTCATGGTGATGCTTAAATTCATTTCATTCCCACTATTATTCCAAGGGACAAAACAATTTCCTGTTTTTACTGTGCTCTGCCTCGGCTCTCAATTTTGTGAAGAAAAAATCAATTACATCGGAATAATAATTTACAAACCAATGTTACAAAAATTAGTACATTGAAAATCTTCTATCTGTCAGGGACGAAAGGAAGCTGGAAAAATTGATCCGAGATCTCACTCAGATTGGAGCACAGTAAGATAATAAGGATACCCTGGGATCGTTCCAGAGGTCTGTTTTGTTCTTCCTACATTTCCTTCGTTGTTCACATGCAGAAGATTCCAATTCAAAGCATAGTTCGACAAATCATATGTGCCAGGGGAGAATACACAAATCAGAAGTGGAATTTCAGTCGACGACATTGGCTCGAGTTGGACTCTGGTAGAGCTTGTGCCAGACCAAATGAATGGAGAGACGCTTGGTAGTGGCTCTGGTTTTGCCACATCGCTTCCATGAACATCAGAAGTTATTTTAATGTCATCCGTTAGAGATAGACTATGCCACCCTGCTTGGTTTCCTGAAGCAACTGGGTTTTCATCACTTGATTGAACACCGCCACCAGGGGAATCAAGGGTACTAACGCCCACATATGCAACAGCATCTGATGAGTTATAAATAATCATTCTCAAGTTTATTTCACAAAATGAAACAGAGAAGTCATGATGAGTGGTACGAGGCCCATCCACTACCCATGATATTGGGCTTGTGCTGGCGGTACTGCCAAAGGAAAACAAGAAACAACTGTCAAAAAGACAGAAGAATGACCAGGAGAACCAATTCGTACTACTCAATTCCACAACGAAGAGAATTTTATAACTTGCCTGCAATGACATGCATGATGAGAAAAGAGTCGAGGTGCAACAGAAGTCCCAGCCCCAGGGTCGACATCATTTTTCAGTGGCCTAGAGATCAAAATGAAGTCCACTGTATTTGTATCTTCCTGATAGATGCAAAAGCAAAAGGTTGGCATTATTGATAGGCAGCACATAAAGCACCGCAATATGAGAAATAAGCACGTTAACTCTGACTATATATAAAGTTGACGACTTGCTGTTTTTGGAAAAAGAATAACAAACACAAAATCAACTTCTGCAGCAACTCCAGAATGGTGAATTGCTAGTTAAATAATCCAATTGGTCTAAGGGGGTGAAAATAGCAGTGGGAGTGTTACCTGTGCTGATGGCGAAAATGGCAAAAGACACATTCAACTACAAAAGAGAAATTACCAACCTGATTTGACATTTCATGCTGCAATCTTTCACAATCATGGAAATCAGCCAAAGGTGAGCTACATATATCCAAAAGAGTATCTTTGCTTCCCTCAGGAGCCAACCTCACATCACTTCCACAGGAACGGGAAAGAGAGGATATTTTTTCTTCAGTCCTTGATGATTTCCTAATACTCTGAAGCCGAAGAACCATTACCAATAAGTTCAAACATAAAAAGTTAATATAATTTGTTCAAGTTTATATTGAGTATTTAGATGAATTTTAAAAGATTAACCAACAAGTCTTGTGCATTCACAGAAGCTAAACTATGAACTACAGTTTCACTGTCACTGGTGATCATGTCAGAGGGAGGTAAAATTTAGCGCCAAAGTGAGGATCTGAAAGCATCAAGTAGAATGCAGTCTAATTCTACAAAATCATAACATCTTTAAAAATAATTTAAAAAAAACTATCAGAACAAGTCATCCTATATCAGTAGAAAAAGTTGGAAGGGCAAAATGAATGTGAGAGAGAGGGAGAGTTCAGATCATACATTCTTACATAATAAGCAGGTGAGTCGTAAGCAAAAGGACCACAAAGGGAGAGAGAATTAAGACAATCAACATTTTCGCCCCAAAGACTTCAAGGGTTAGAAACTGCTCCACGTACCTTGAGCATGAAGAAGCAGGATAATGCTTGACCAGCAATTAGAGATTGTGAAGGAAAGATGGTATCAACAGCTTGAAGCAGTGAAATTTCCCACTGCCATCCAACAGCTGATAACTGATTAACCTGGAAGCTCTCCAAACTAGTTTTGTTGACAACATCCATGCGCACAAGAAACTCTTGCAACTTTGATGGACAGGGACTGATTGTAAATGACACATCCAGCGAAGGCAATACCTATTAACAACAAATTTTCTCAAGTGAGCATAGGTTGAGTCAGAACTTTTCTCAAGGGTTCATTACCAAGTCAACAACACTTGAGCTTTGACACAGAGAAGAAAAAAATTTTCTAAGAATCAAACTCATGATAAATTGATAAAAAAACAGATATATATATATATACATGCTCAATTTATCCATAATATTTTATCACACAACCATCAAGAAGATCCATTTAATATTTACATCCTTAACCAGAAAATAACCGAGCCAAGAATTTAAATCTATCAAATTCCAGGACATACCTGCAGATTATAATGCATGCGTAGAGTACGGTATCTCATGACACTTGATGCATCCCCCATCTCATAGTATATAACTATATATAAGGAAATGGTTCCAGGAACAGCAGCTCGAAGCCATAGAGGCCATGATAAAGGTTTTTCCTGGTTTATTTGGATGTCCTGAAAAACCAAGGCAAATGTAAAACATAAAGGTACCTAAAATATTAAATTGTTGATACTTGCCAAAAGACAAAAGAACATGAACTTCCACACAAACCTCTGGAAATAGAAAAACACCATGAGTCACTTTCTTAGAATCAGCAGGTACATCATTTCGTTCAAAATTCATCTTCTTTTCTAAGCAATCAGGAATTTCTAAGTTCAAATCTTCACGATTCCCAATACTAAGGAATCTAGGACGACTGATCTTCATTTTCAAATTCTGCCACAAATTTACAAACCACACAATAAAGTTAAACTAACCATAGATCAATGCATCTTACAAACAGACTGGTTCACACTTGCAAATGTGGGAAAAGAAAAAATCCAGCATTCAGCATACATAAGCAGTGTCTTAAGCAGCAGTACCAAAAACAAAAATAAGGCTGATATAAAATCATCAGAAAAATTGCTCTGAATGTCAACCTAGTTTTTAGTTCCTAGTAAATCAAGAAGTTGCACCACATTACCGATTTGTACAACATAGATACACAACACATGTTATCTGATAATGAAAAACAAATTATTATTAACCAAGACACAAAGACTGCAGAGAAAAGGTATACCTTTACAGAAAACTCTGATTGGTTCCTCAACTCTAAGACAAGATGTCGTAAATCTCCTGCATATGCCTTTTCTGGTAGAGTATGAATGAAGCCCCCCAGCTTGGGTATACTCTGGACATGAAGGAATGTCTATCAAACTCAATCTACAATGCAAATTGAACAGGAAGAACAAAATGAGGTGAAAGGTTGTTTGCCTGTACCTTGATCACTACAAATTTCAGGTCATTGCCAGGCGAATGCTTAGCTTTCCTCCTTCCTCTTGCAGTTTTCTTATTCCTAAGATGGGACTCTAAGTTGTAATAACCAACCACTGAACACAATTTCCATTTAATTCCAACAATTCTTAGACTGCCTTCTACTTTGGGAGTGACAGTTAGTTGCACCTGAGAAGGGAAAAATGGGATATAAAGAGCACAGAACTTCCACAGATAATTGTAACTACAAACAGGATATCATAATAGAACATTGCTGTGGAATGGATTCCTAGTTAACAAAAGAACATTTACATCCATTAGTAATGATAATCATTTCAACATAGACAAACAAGGTGAACCTCCAACGAGTACATGAAAAGTACATTCTCAGAGAAACGTTTTCCATATTCTATTCTGAGATAAACAAATGTTTCCAAGCCCAAAATGGCCATTGAATCAGAAAAAAGAAAGGATCCATCATCAACGGCTAAAGGTTCAAATAGGGTTAAACAGGAATACAATAATATGTGTGTGTGTGTGTAGTTGTCAAATTGAGATTTGATCGAGAATCAAATGATAGGATTTGATAAAAATGATCAAAATTAGTTAAAATTAATATATGTCCTAAAAGAATAACTAGAAAAAAAAATGAAAATGACGTTTTGATAGATAGAAAATTAGCACTTAGATAATTAGAAATATGCTTTATAATATAAAAATAAATTCTTATTATGTTAAACGATTTTATGTTATAAGTTATGAACTTTTGCATTGTAGTAAAAAATCATCATGTGCATGTGTGGAAACTCCCACTTACATTTGATAAAAAAATCAAATAATAAAAAAATGATATTAGCTTACATTAAAAGGTCAGAATATATTAAGTTAAATGTCATGATTTGACAACTATAATTAGAGAAAAATTAACAAAGAAAAAGCAAGAAGAGGAAAAGGTAGAGAAAAGAATGGCCAATGGAAGAAAAATAGCTAAGTAAAGATTTTATTTGCACTCTTTGTAGCAAAAAGAAAGTGAAAACTTAAATGTTAAAGCTAAAAGTCTAACAATCGTTTAGAGGAGTCACCAAATTAGGCGAAGAATTGGTTAATTCATATTGATTCAGCATCTGATTTACTCACAATTCAGGAATATTTGCAATTTCTGCCATAGATTCAAATCGCTAAAATGGGAAATCAAATCAAGAATCACACAACTCAGCTACATTTAAGATTCATCTATACATTCGAATGGATAGGATGGGGAACCAAATTGAATCATAAGATTTAATTCAGGGACCATAAGATTCTAATAACAGTGATACATATATTACAAACATAATATAACGAGTATTGGGTTTAAAAATACAAATACTCCATATATTGACAATGATTATACACACACATAAATGATAGTCATTATTATTGAATGCAGGGCTGCACGAAAGGATAAAGAGGTTAGAAAATATAGCAACCAATTTTGGTTAATTCAAAGAAACATTCTACCATTGGTAGAACTAATTAATTTTATGCAATTACAAATATTCCCCTTGAAAAGTTGGGCCTTCTACCACTTAATGGCCACCTCTTCTAAGTATCAGGTTCCTTCTTTTACAGTTAAATCCATGTTTTATTGTAAGTGTTGAACATAACAAAGATTTCAAATAGTGTTTACCCTTCTTTTGCTAAATAGCATTATGAGAATATAAAAATAATTTCTTGTGTGTTACTCAAACGTCACATTCTGTTACGAAAACACACCTACGCCAATAAATTATGCTTCAAGCAAAAACAAATAAATGAACTCTACTTTTGCTTGTTGAATTAATTTCTACTATCTTTCAATGAGACATCTATCAATAACAAATTTTCTAATAATGTAACCTTATGATAAATTTGTTAAAGCTCTGGCCGCTTGAACTGGCACCCTTCCTAATCAAATTTCTAGTCGCACCTCTGGAGCAAGCATGGAGTATCAATGTATAAATACCATGGCACACATGTAATGTCCAAAAGGAAATCTACTCGCAAAAAGAGACAGGCACACTGTCATGTACCTCATCTCTTCAATGTATTGAAGAAAAGAAAAATTAATGAACCAATGATCAAAGCTAACACATTAGAGAAGGGGGAAAAGTGAAATTCAGAACATTTCTGAGTAGCTAGCTTTAAATAGCAGAAAAAATCATAAGCAATTTATTTTCCCAATGGTCAGGAAGCACTCACCAACTTGGTCTCGTCCCCTCCCAATGTGAAGTCAACTTCTGACAAAGTAAATAAAGAAGTGTTTGA
The DNA here is from genome assembly GCF_001659605.2 of Manihot esculenta. Taxonomy (NCBI): domain Eukaryota; kingdom Viridiplantae; phylum Streptophyta; class Magnoliopsida; order Malpighiales; family Euphorbiaceae; genus Manihot; species Manihot esculenta. The sequence goes on along the minus strand of NC_035168.2, from coordinate 3,314,315 downwards.
GATCATATCCCTGCAATCATCAAGCAAAAATATCTAAATTTATAAAACTGGGAGAATAACAATAGCAATGGAAATATACAGCATAATGATAATTAGGAAAAGTAGAGGCATGTTCAAATACATACCCCAACATTTTATGTTCTTCATCATTCTGAAGTGCAGTGGAGTGACTTGAATCTGCAGCACCATTAAAAATATTAATTATCCAACTGCAGATACTAATTTAGAACCATCCAAATCGATAGAAGGGAGAATAAATTTTTAAGACACAGACAACTCCTCACCAGATTTCTCATCTGAACCTGAAAGATCACATATCAAAGAAACACTTGATATTGAAATAGGGGTTTTCAAGGGATTCTCAAATGCAATATCCACCTTTATTGCTTCTGCAAACACGATGAAAAAAAATGTATTAGTAATGCAACCCTTCTCCCCTTATATGCACCTTTTTACAGTTCCAGTATGCTGCAGATCGCTATTGAACTGTCTTATGTACTGCTACATGTGACGCAACCAGCCAGATAAAACTCTTTAATAACAACTCCAACATGCCTTCACTCAAATCAAACACTAATTTATGAACTGATTTACACAACAATAAACACTAGATATGGAGTAAAGAGATATAGCCCATATAAAGTAACATTATTTCACAAACCTTTACATCAAGCTCATGTTGTCGTTTACAATGAGTAGATAATAAAATTTTACAAGGAAACAAAAGAAGCCCAACCATACACATCTGATAACACTTGGGAAAAAATATTAGAGGATCGACTTGATTTTGAAATATGCTATTTTAGAGGCCATGGGTTATATAATTGGATTTTAACTCATCAAGAGGCTTTTAGCGGGTAATCCTTATTCCATGTCTTTATGAGTTCACACAATTCATAGAAATTCCAAGCAGTAAGATGGTTGTAAGAGGTTCACGCTTTTTTGGTCATGTTACTCTCATTCAAGAAGGTTCTGCACTGCTGTATTTTTATTATTTGAGCAAGAATCCAACTACACAGCAGAGAGAATTGAGAAAATTATGGTAAATTTCCTTGGTCTGGCTCTAGATTCAAAAAAATGAGTTAAAATTAAGTTTCATGGGAGCTTTGATTGGTTATAGAGATTTCCCTGAGAACCAAAGTAGATATGGCCTTCAACAAAATGGGAGCTTTGTTTGGTTATAGAGATTTCCCTGAGAACCAAAGTAGATAAGGCCTTCAACAAAATAGGTAGGATGAAAGAGCTGGGATAAAAAAAGAAGTTGGACATGGTAGCTCCTAGAAATTTACTCCCAAGTTATCCTCCCTTCTACTTTTCTTTCTTTTCGTTACTTTATTCTAGAAAAGAAAAATTCTAGGGATGAGGACCCAGATAGTATATCCAACCACTGATCCAATATCTCAATATATAGTTGGTTCCCAATTCAGATTTCAGAAATCTATGGGAAAAGAAAATCAATTTTGAGCCACAGCTTGCTCTTTTACCATCTCCCAAACTTCCACCAAGACCAGATGCAGACAAAGAATACTAGATTAGGGGAATGTTTTGTTTTATCTTGTATCCTAAATTGGGGAGTTTACAGTTTCACAAATCCTGTGATTCTTATCATTTAGGTATTCTATTACGTTTATTACTTTCTAGTTTAAATTTGTTTAGAATTCCTAATTACTAGAGGATTTAGGGTTCCTAATCCTAATGTTAGTAGGATTAGAAACACTCTATATATAGGGCTACGTTCTCTACATATTTTGGGAGACTTCTATTATGATATTATTGAAAATTGAGAATAATGAAGTTGAGAATTTGTTTCTCTTGATCCTTATGAGTTCTTGTTCTACATCAACCATTTTCAGTTTTTATTCCTCCACAGTCCACAGTTTCCGATGTTGTTTGGAATCTTCATTGAATTCTTAATTATTGAGAAATACATGATTTTCTGTTGCTTCTTTATAATCCTGGCTCTTTTCAATTTCTTGTTGGACAACAAGAGAAAGCAGACCCATTTCTGGATTCAATAATCAACAAATTCTTACCCTTTTAATTTTTATAATAGAAAAAAAATTCAATCAAACCCACTTCTGGATTCAATAAAAATTCAATGACGTCAAAGTAATAGGTTCCTAAATGAATAAGTTATCAACATTAAAATTGAAAATATTGACATGGTATCTAATCAAATACACTTAATCACTTGTCATATAAGCCTATTGTCGTCTATTCAGTAAATCATTATAGAATGAAATTATAATTATAAAAAGTTATGCTACAATCTTCAGGCACAACCATTTATTGGCACAGTCATTAGGGGACAAGATTTTGTACTTGGCTCCATTCTGGTGTCCTCATGATTTATTAATTGTTATAGAACTTTGCAGTTCAAATGCAAAGGAAATAGAGGACCTTGTTGTGTTTTCTTTTTTTTTTTCCCCTTTGCAGTTGGAATTCTTACCCTCATTTTTGCAAGATTTTCTTTTTCTCTTCACTACAGTTTCCTTTTTCATTAAAAAAATGTGCACAGAAGATAGAAACCTGAGACTCCTTTGGAACACTATACTCAAGCTCATTACAAGAATATCTCCAAATAAAAATTCTGCATTTGAAGCTAAGGAAATTCATAAACTGATTTTTATGTGTGTGTTTTATTTAAGAACCTACAGAATTATGAAAATTTATGCAGAATACTATCACCTTCATACCTCCAGCCACACAAATGTTTGATTCCTTATATTTTTTTGGCAGGAACTTCGATTGTAATTCCAACCAATTAGTCTTGGCAGTAGACAATGATGGAATCATGTCCTCCTCTAATGAACACCACAAACTTTCTCTAACACTAGCCTGGAATGAATGAAAAGAGACAATAGCGTCAAACACAACAGACTTCCAAATCACAATATTTTTGCATAGAAGATTAATAATAATAGTACTATGAACATCATAATCAACAGAATATATTAAAAAAATAGTATGACTATTCAGACATTAAAATGATGCTTTACAAATTGTAGAACATACACAATCAGTCAGCCATTAAACATCACATGGTCAGTTTTATACATGCCCAAAAAATTATGTTCAGGCCATGTCACATGTAAGCTGCACACCTTAAAATGTTCACAATTATTCAGGATACAATCAACATATCCCAACCAATACAATAGACACCATCAGGGTGTGCCATACCACCTCAAGAAGAGCATACAAAACAGCGGAAAATATCAAAAGCTACAAATAATGCACTCCATCAGGCATATCAAGTGCCATAAATATTAATAAGCCCCTCAATTGGTAATACATTTAAGCTTGTCTCTCACCAATCAAAAGCATCCAACCTTCACAGTTTTTCTTTTTCATCCTTTTTTTAATGCTTCATTGGATCCAACTAGCTCTCAAACCGAGATCCAAAACCCTGGAAACAACTCCATATCCATTGTGCTAAAGATCATTGGCTGTTTGCTTCTTTTCATTCCTCTGATAGATAAGACAAAATCCTCTCAAACCAAAATGTACAAATGAAGAATTGCCAGAAGTCCAATACACAATTTTCTTATTTATGGCCATTCTTAACAGCACTTCTAAATTGTATTTCTTTGAAAACCATAATTCCAAAATATATCAAATCAGTTATGCAGATTGTCATCATTATTAGGGATCAAAAGTCAAATTTAATTGTCGTCTAAGGCTTCAGATTCTGCTTTTACAAATAGTATAGTGTAAGAATATGCTGTTAGTGACAGGCAATTATATCACCTCCAACATGTGGATAGTCCATGCTGCTTTGGGAATCAAAAGATGTCAAGATGGTGGAAAAAATCATAATGCTGCGATAATAAAATTTAGTTTATATGGTGCATCTATTGATTATTATAATGTACAAAGCAAAGTGAAAGTCAGACACCAAGAAAATGCTATTAATGAAGGAGGGAACTCATAAATATTGCAGGATCTTAACAGTGAGGTGATAGTGATTTTTGGGCATCAAACTAAAAAACAATGATAGGGTACCTATAACCTATCTGATGTTCATGAAGTTGCATGAACAGACAACAACCAAACTGCCAATTCATATGACAAGCTAATGAAATGAATGTGATGACATAACAGAAAAAAGAAATTCCATCTCGGCTAACTAATGCAACAAGAACATGTGTGTACAAAATAGCAAAACAAATAGTCCCCATCTAAGTCAAAACACTCAATATTTCACCATCCAATCACTGCTATTTCAACCACACCTTAATTGTATTTATCTCCTATTATAAAGCATGTGTTGAGGGCAAATATCAGAGCTGGTTCTGCATATGCATACTAAAAGCTCCAAGCACCCCTCCTCGTGAGAACCTTGAAGAAGAATGTTCAACCTTTGTTTGGCTGGGCCAGAGAGTGCCCTAACCTATCTAATTACAGTAATAATGCCTAGGGCAGTTCTAATTATGGGCTGATTTTTGTAATTTTGACCTTCTCCTACTCCTATATAAAAAAGCATTTGCAACTTCGTCCTTCATAGAGAAAAAAGTTGCAGGTGGCTCTTGCTTACATAAGCACATTGCCAAAACACACAAATTACTATTTCTTATTTTCCTCTCTTTCTGCATTTGTTTTTCTATTCTCTGCATATGAGTATTATTTGGGTTATTTCTAAAAGTGCACACTGGTGTGCACATTAAGTAGGCCAAGTGTAAAACTAACAACTTCTACACCAATCAACACTTCATGTAGTCAAAGTTTTACAAAACATATGCACTATTGGTGCAAATTATCTATACCATATTTGAGCTCTATTACTGGTAGGTGATCTATCTATATAACTCTGAATACTAAAGTTTACCCTAATTATTGATAAGCACGAATATGGACATATCAATTTCAATTTGGGATTTGGCCTTCAGATATATAGATGTTATATCCAACTGATGCATAACAATAAAAAAAAATAAAAAATACAAACAAAGAACCAATAATCTGGATTTTCAATTTAGTTATCAATCACTGAAAATACAATCAAACAGCCATAAGAACTTATAAATTCATAATAAAATAAAACAAACTGTACCCCTAATAACTAAGCCAAATATCAAAAATACCTTAAACCAATACTTATATTGTAGTACTTTAGTTTATAGCCACAACTGATAAAGCTTTTTTTTTTTTGCTAAAATTGGAAAAACAGATAGAGTTCAGGATTTCTCATTTGGCCTATATACATATGTGTGTGCTGGATATACATACATAATTTGTGTGTGTGTGTGTGTTTGCAACATAACAAAACAATTTTGATGGCATCCAAAAGAAAGAGAAAGAAGCACAGAGAGAAACAGGGAGCGAGCGGGCAGAGCATATTCAGGTAAGGCATAAACAACATTTAGTACTGTAAGAAAGAAGACCAAGTTTCAACTTTTTCGACTTACCACAGCAGGTGTTGCATAAGTTCTATGGTCTTCAAAAACAACCTTGAGTGATGAGATATTGATGACAGGCAACTGGAGCTTTAATACCTCAAATGTTTTCCCTGTTTTCTATGATATCCAAGAATAAGACTGTCAAGTTCATGAATACTTTCCAAAAATAGAATGGAAAAAAAAATTCTAGCTCATAATTTTGATGGATGACCATCAGACAGAAAGCCACAAGGTACTAACAGAATTATAAAGATTCACACAATTTATATATTTATTTATCTTTAAGCATCGGTAGCTTTTCAAATGTGAATGTCCTTTTATTTCATGCTAGCATCACATTAAACTTAGGATTTCCGCTAATTAATAAATATAAAAAATAGGGATATCAAATGTTTCAGCCACGTGGATCCCTTCATTTTAAACGTAAAGGGTGGGAGAAACCAGCAGTACAGCATCAACAAGCCAGCCTGCTCAAGGCTTCCTAGAGTTCTGGTTCTAGCATGTAATGTGAAGGCAAAGTCTCTGAAGAGTTCTGTTTTCAGTAAACCATAGTGATGCTACAGCACAGCATTCTTATGAGGCTTGTATGTTATATTAGTTAACATATGTGGTCTAACAAGTGACAACTCACTGAAATTATATGTGTCACTAGTAGAAACTAAAGCACTAAGGTCCCAAAACCAAGAGGATAATAATAATTATCAACTTGTAAACTTCTATGCTTCAAATCCAAACCCTAAAATAACCGGAGAAAAAGGAAGTAAGAGAGCTGTCACTAAATCTGAACACACAATAGATATCATTGTACAAAATTTCCAGATTACAATTAGCAAAGTGTCACACTTCATATAATACTTTAAAGAAATTAAAGTAAATCCATAGGTAGTCAACCTGCAGCCTAACTATATAAAGACATCAAACACATTAAGAATATTGAAACATGCATTCAGTAATCTGGGTCAAAGCAATTCAATAGATTCCAAACTCACTTAAAAGCAGCAGAGTGCAATACAAGGATTAAACCTCAAAAGTCCCAAGAACCTTGGGGTTTGCTATTGAGCACAACTAGAACTAGCAGTCACCTGAACAACTTCAAGAAACTCCCTCAGGAATAACTCCTGTGTTGTCTTGGACTGATGGCTACAGGTCAAGACTTCCAACAAATGTGTGAAAGCCACATCATACATGCCAAGAAAAGCATACCATCTGCATATGCAACAAGCATAAGGAGTACTGTCAAGAATCTTCTACATTATAAATTCATCCAAACTGAAGCATGAAGTCAAAATAACTTACTGTGCAATATGGAAATAAACATGATCTTTGATGTAACTCCATGTAGTTCCTTTATAGACAGAGATAGCACTCCTATATGTGCGAATTGCATGTTTAATCTAACAGAAGATGAACCAATGCAGCAAGAAGGTCCTTTAGAAGCAGCAACTATATAATCAGACATATGTAAATATTTGCATAACTACAGGTACCTGATCACATTTTTTGTAATGATCACCAGAAAGAACAAGATGAAATCCATACTTGTGTAACATGCGTGGTTGAGACAATAAGTAGCAATAGGATGCTTGCTCAAGCATAACAGCTGAATGCAATGGCTCCTAAAATTGAAAATAAAATAAAATAGAAATTGTCAACAGCACAAGAAAGATACTTTCACTCACCTTGATTTGTAAAACAATATTGAGCTTACCTCAGTGCAGATGCGGAAGTAAACGGTGGCAGCCTCTTTGTATTGATCTCTTGTCTTTAGCATTTCTATCCACCAAAGGCCACAGCGTGTAGCATTTTTCTGACCAGATGAACCAATTTTCTGCATCCGAACCAGATTCAATGCATTTAAACAAAGTTGAAAGTAGAATTCTAGAATTGAATTTTCAGATTGAAGAATAATAAAGCAAAAAAAAACAAAATAATTTGCCTCAAAAATGATTGCCAACAGGTCATATTATTGAAACCCTACCAAGCTACAGTACCCAAAAACAAGCACATATAATTGAACATGATCTATGGACTCACTATGCTTGTGTAACTTAGGCATGAATATTCCCCTATATTATTGGCCTCAACCACCAGCACAGGTAAGAAATGGCCCCTTACAGAACCTAAACATAAATCTGTTACTCTGCAATAACACTTCAACCATGGTTTTAAATTGCGATTGCGGATAACAGAAACAGGCCTATAACGGCCATGACGTAACGGTAACGGCCTAACAGATAATGGTCCCCCTTAAAACCATTACATAACATAACGGCCGTATTTTAATACCATGACTTCAACTCATTTTTTAAGCTTGATATTGTTAAGTTTGAGGCTTATATTTTCACATGAAATGCTTCACAACCAAAGTTAGCTCCAGGAAAATGGCAATAGTTTGTAGAAAGACTGTATTGTTAGTTTGTTACTATTCAAATTACTGTTCAGAGGCACTCTGCAAGTTGTCCTGCTAAGTACTAACACTTTTTCGTTTATAATTCTAATATTTCTATGAATTCCCATACAGAAGAACCATCAACAAAAAGAAGTTCCAAAAGCAAATCAGCAGTAAGCATTTTTCATTTTAAAGACACTAAGATGAACAAAAATGACAAATGGTAAGACAGCAAGAAGGAGCTATACATACTAAATAAGTATTAAATGAATTTTCCATGCAATATTCTGCTTCCTTTCTCGATTGATCCAACATAAAGTATGTAAGACCCATCATTTCCTGCAGCAACAACAAATGTGACAAATAAAGAAAGTCTTAGCAGAAGAGAATCAGATAAAACTACAGTCTCATGTTAACGAAGGAAAGAAGAATATTAAAATAAAGATATGAAGTTACCTGCACCCCAGCATAACGCTTCCAAGCTTTATCAAGCTTATAATCTGTGGAAATAAGCCGATAGTTTGACAATGCAAGTTCATAATCTCGCAACATGAAAGCATAGTCGCCCAAAACTCTAATCTGAGACTCAATAGAGCTAAAGGTATACCTTTAAAAGGAAATGTAAAACCAAAAATTAGAAAAAGTACAATGTAAAGAGTGACATGACAATAGAAGTTATCTGCACAACATACATGAGTCCACTGGGGGAATCTGGTGTATCTTCTTTCCCTTTTCTCCACCACAGGTTTTTAATTTGATTTCTAAAACCTTTCCTTGTAGCAGACACCTATCATGATGACATGAAAAATGAAATTGAGAAGATGGGAAAAAAATATTGAAGGTGCAGTATGCTTGAAAGAAAAAGATTCCATATACAATCCAAAAAAGAGAAAGATACACTGGAGATTTACTACCTGCTGATTGAGCACACGGACTTTCTGCTCCATGTAAGGAATGATGTGTTTAGATGATAATTCTTGCATCAGATCTTTTATCTGTTCTCAATTTGGAAAATGAAAACTTGATTAAAGCCCCCCAGCAATATTATATGTATACACACACACATGTATATAATCATTACTAGCTTAGAGTATTAGCTAATGGTAGTGAAATCAAATTACCTCACTAATATCATCGATATTAAGGAAACAACCAAGATGCTGATCAGGAGAAACAACGGATTTCTGTCACAAAGTGCAAAAGACAACAGCCTTAACCTTACTCATTTTGTCCCATAATAAATACTAGGAACTATATATCAGATGAATATCTTCTAAACATGAAAATATTAATATAAATTTTTGGAAGCAGCTTACACAAGAAGCCCACAGGCTCTCTCGATGTTCTATCTGCCCATCTTGTGATGAATTAATGCAAAGCATATGACAGTCATTTGTCCCAAATGTATTTTTCATCTCTGTTAGAATTTTTGTTGCCCTGAGAGTAGAGAAACAAAATCCAAAAGCTATTCACATTGCATTCAACCCATGTAGATTTATCTTAACAGTAGATATTAGTTCAAAGCTAGTATAGGATGGAATACAGGAAAATGGCAACATAAAAGTTTCAATAAACGAGCAGCACATGAAAATCTAGCAAAACTTTTTCCCCCTTGCTTGCTTCAAAAACTTCAAAAGAAGGGTACTTCTCCCATATCCCATTTGAGACCAAAAGAAAAAAGAAAGTTGACCCTTAAATCATAATCATGTAGGTCCAATCTGAGTTGTATGAAGTGAAACTCAGACGCAGATCCAGATGTACATCAAATAATGGATAATAGTTCATTTCAGGTAGATAAAAATTTCTATTGCCTCTAGTTGGGTATCAAAATTATAAGGTTAAAGCAACTTTCCTTTTTACATTTTTTAGTAGCTTATCTACAGATTAAGAGCTACTCTCTCACATTTCCATGGATATTCATTTTCCTTTAAGTTTGCAAGGACAAAGTCACCATCAATCTCTGCTTTGATTCATCAGCTGTGATCTCCCTTTTGTTTTATCCATTTCTGCCTTTTGTTAGGTACTTGAGTTCTTATTTTCATTTTTAGACCCATTTTTAGTCCATTTCGGATTGCTTTCCAATTTCCATACTAGGTACTCAATAGAGTTCAAAGTACCTGTAATAATTTTTCAAACCTATTGTTTACCACTTCAGATTATTTTCCATTCCAGAAACCTAGTACAATTCCAAATACCTATTTATTGCCTTGAAAGAATAAATACCTTATGCTTTGCTACTCAAGTCCTCAACATTGTTTTTCATTCACATATATTCCAGTTTTCAGATTTCTACTAAATTAAATATATTCACCTTCTTTGCAATGGCACCAAATACTCAATCTCATGATTAAAGTTTTACTTCACAGCTAATTGCAGCTTCTTTTAAGCACAATTGATTATCCAACAGCTCTCTTACCTTTGTAGATGTTCTTAATGTGGATCTTATACTCTAATATAGCAATATATGCAGTTCTAAAGGGCTCTGAAGACAACTTTAACTGTGTTTTGAAATGCAATCAATTCCTTAATAATAAATCATAAAAACAGTATGGCCAGCTCAAACATAGGCATAGAAGTAGAACACACCTCCCTTTTCCACTCTATTCCTTTTCAATACCTTCTGAAGACAAAAAACCCTACTACTCCCTTTTCTATATCATTCTCACCGACTCCCTACTTTTAAGCCAAGCATATGTGAAATAGCTGAACCAAAAGGATACACTAGTGAACAAGGAAACTATCTCATGTTCCTTTGACCTTAGTCCATCATATGTTTCTTGCCTTAGGTCCCAACATTCTTGTATCCCGTTTCACCACTATTGCTAGATAGTGTAACTGCTAATATATGTTTTTGCATTAAGAATTCTCTCATGCAACTGTGAACGGCCTTTATCCCCCCCCACACTAAAGCAAGAATAACGAAACACGAGAAAGAAAGCAAAGAAATAGAAAATATAGCTGATTCAGAACCCTAGCTAATGAAAATTTATACCCATATTTATAAACAAATAATGCACTTCAATTAAACAGGAAAGAGAAGACTGCAATACTTCTCTGAGGAGCAATCTTGATTATCATGCACCAATAAATAATGTTTCAAAATCTTTGGGTCCATTGCACCATCATTAAGAAGAGACGGCAGCTTGTTGGTGTTGAAAAGGTCAACAAATCGGTTGATAGGTTGTTCATCCTTTGAAGAAACAACCAAAAGACCTGCAAATTATTTTACACAAAACATCTGAAATGATATCCATAAGAATATTTGGAACTATTATCATTCAATGGGTGAAAAGGACTAAATTCAGTGTCATTAAAAAAAGGAAAAATAAATAAGAATACTAACAATATTTAAAAGCTTACATGCCACTGGGTGGTCAAAAGCTTCATGGTCTGAAAAAGACACAGTATGCACGAGCTCTTTGTTAAAAAACTCAAACCATGAAGGTGGACTTTCAGATTCAGGGCCTGCACATGTTATAATCAATTTTAAAGCAAGTATAAAAGTTCAAATCTCCAGTAAAGACTTGATTAGAGATACATGTCTTAAAAAGTTTAACTAAAAATAAGAAATGTTAAGAGGAATTTAGACTGCTCTTTTTAAAAGTAATGAAAGATTTAATTTACGATAATTGAATTTCTGCAAAACGAGATAAACTAGCACATTTGTAAGAAAAAATCAGTTTCCATAAGGGAAAATAGTGTAATACACATGTAATAAAACAACCACTCATGACATCCATGCATAAATAACAAGTTTAAATTAGTAGCTTCCACAATACCAGTAGGTGGGTCTGAGCACGACACAGAATTATCTTTATCCCCAGCCTGGGTAATAACCTGCTTCAATCTCTCCTTTGCTACCTAGTTGAAACCAAAGTATTGTTATAAAGAAACAAGCAATAGCATTCATATGATTGTTGTTTGCAGCAAAAAGACATATAATACAGATAGCAATCTTGATTCTCTTGTGCATAAATTTAAAATTGTGTTCCTAAATAATAGCAGTTTCACATATTTTTACAATGTGATGGTATGGTAGACCTACACTACTCAGGAAACAGCCATGTTTCTAATGAAAAGCAATATCCATCTCCATTAAGTTTTAAAAATAAAGAAACTACAATTTCCATACTGGTTCGTTAATTGCCATAGAACTGAAAAATCCAAAGTTCTACAATCATTCTATTGACATAATGCATATGTTTTCAGCTAATAAAACATAGATTTACCTCAAGGTTGGGCTGCCGAATATCTGATTCATAAAATAACCTCAGCTTGAACTTCTGTAGCCTGTATGGTTGGTCACTGGACGTCCGTACAGGCACTGCATTAAAGACGGGGGAAAAAAAAAAAGCAACTCAATTTCCACTCAAAATTCATCTCAGAAACTTCAATTAGACCATACAAATACATAAATTCTACGCACTGAGATATAGATATAGTGAGAGAAAGGGGCTAAACCATCGATGTTACTGAAGGTGCAGAAAGGGCTGAGCATTTCGATAAAGGAGAGACCATTCTTGAGGCAGGCCTCTTCTACAAGAGGTGTTCGGAGCACCATGACCACTGGAGTGATTTCCTCCAATAGCATTTTGCCTAGTGGCGTGGTCGCTGGATCCATCGGTTATAGGTACCGGATCACTCGAGGCAGTGAGCAGTGAATTCAGCTCAAACGGGATTTGTTGGATCGAATGATCAGATCTCTCTCTCTCCCCCTGTGCAAATGGAAGGACTGGAAATGGAAAGGGTCGAAGAGGATTCCTTGCTTACAATGAAACGAGCTACCGTATCAGAAAATGGCAGTGGCCCGATTTGATTTTAATCGACCGAGGGTTTTTTCTTTTTAATTTTAAGGATAATCGACCAAGCTTTCGACGGAGCCTGGACTGCCGTGTGCTAGCGTGAGTTTGTGACCCGTGGTTCACAATTTTCTGAAAGGGAGTTTCGATTTTTTTATATTATTTTTTGTTAATTTAATAATTTTTTATAAAAATATTACTTTACAAAAATATATATTATTTTTTATAAATTTAAGAAAATAAAAATACAAATATGATAGGTTTTAATTTTAAAAGTTTAAAAAATATTATTTTATGAGTTACTATCATTTCATTATTAATATTGTATTTTTTTATAATATAATTGATTATGATAAATAAATTTATTTTATTGAAAATTTAAAGTAAAATGTAAAAGTTTTCATAAAGTTTAGTTAGTTTTTGTAATAAAGTAATTTTTATTTTATTTTTAATAAAAATAACTATATAAAATACTGATGTGCTCAAAAGCTGACGGTAAATATATATAATTGAATATTGAACTATTGAAATTACCATTCTGAAAATATTAATAGTCTCTACCTCTCTCTCTTTTCATTGTTTTTGTCCTTCGCGAGCTGTGTCTATCTGATATTTATGTAGATCTAACTTTGATATACTGCCATGGATCCTTCTCCAGCCCATGGATTATGGTCTACGGAATGGCTCTTCTCTATCTGACTTTTTGTGGTTATTCTGCGTTTTCTTTTTATGTCCAGCAGTTGGTGGATCATATGTTGTTGCATGCTTTCATTGGAGGTAGCATGTCTTCGTCTCTTTCTGGTGAAGCGTGTCAACTCAGATATACTAGGGTTATTCTTGTGTTGGAGCCTTTTAGGTATGAGATACTGTATTTATTTTTAAACCTTTCATTTAATTTAGGTGTTCATGTATCAATCCATTAAATCTAATTAATCCATTTCTGTCCAAATCAATAAATTTAATTAAATAATTATATTAAATTGATTAAAATATTTTATTTATATTTTTATAACTTTTATTGGTTAACTAATAAATAACTATTTAATATCTAATTATACATTTTAATCTTACTTTTATATTATCATTCTTAGCTTTTGTGTTGGTTTGACTATAATATGGATTGAAATTTTGAGTGTTTCTATTCTTATTGAGATTGTAATATCTAAATTTAATTATATTTTATTTTTATTTTTTAATTTCTGAAAAATTAAATTAATTATATTTTTATATATGCAGTATATTTTATAAACACGTTATTTTATTTTTTCATAATTATTTTAGGCACAATAATTTTTTAATTTTTGTAAAATTAAAATTAGCCGCATTTCTAAAAAAATAAAATAATATATATATTTTTTAATTTTTATAAAATTTAATTAATTACATTTTTAAAAAAATTAAAATAATATGCAAAAATTATTTTAAATTTTTTTATTTAATTTTTTTAATTTCTGAAAAATTAAAATTATAAGTTATAAATTTCATTATAAAGTTAACTTTTTTTTAGTTTGAAAGGTTTGGAAATATATAATTTATAAAGTTAATTAGATATTTTTACTTCTTTTATTATTTAAAATGTAATATTTAAATTTAATTATTTTATTTTATTTATATGATGCTTTATAATTTATATTTTTTAGTTGTGTTTTTATTATTTTAGAAATTTACTGTTGAGATTTAGAATAAATAACTTTTTATTATTAGTATGACATTAATTACATAAATTTTATTTTAATAATTAATGGTTATAGGGCTATGAAATGGTTATCCACAAGTTAACCAATAAATAAGAAATATTAAATTAAATTAGATTATAGTTGCAAATCAAAATAACAAGTTTTAATTAAGATGGTTTGAATTCAAATTTGAAAAATACTCAACTTTTTATATAATAATAAAAAACAATTAAACCATATAAATTATATCAAGTATTTTTTATTTTTTAAAAAATATTATTTATTTCATCTAATTACTTCAATTTCAACGATTATCTCTTCATTAATTTAAGAAAAGTAAAAAAGAAATAATAAAATAAATTTTAGGTAAACATAAAAATAATTACTATATTTAGTAGAAATAATGGCAAAATATTGGAAAAAAATAATACTCTTTAATTTTCTCAAAATAATAGTTAATATGAGACAAAACAATTTCTAAAAATATAAAAGTTTACAAATGAAATACTATAGATACGTGTTTATTTATAGCATTGAATATATAATTGTTACAATCACTCCAATAAAGTTACAATTTATCAACGAATTTTATTAATAGATTTAAAATATGTTAGTAATAATAATAAATTTATTAATGGATTTTAAATCTGTTAATAATGTAAAAAATTTTGTGTAAAAATTTATTAATGGATTTAAAATTTATTGATAATCTATTAGTATTATTGACGAATTTCAATATCCGTTGGTAATTTATAAATTTATAAAATAAGTAGTATTGAAATTTATTAATAAATTTAAAATTCATTAATAAATCTGTTGGTAATAAATTCGTTGGTAATTCACTGACAGATTTTAATCCGTCAGTAAATTAAAAAAAATATTTAAATTATTAATAGATTTAGAATTCATAAGTAATGTGTTTAAAAATTTACTAACAGACTATAGATTCATTAGTAATTATTAAAAAAATACTAACAGATTTGGAAATCCGTTATTAAATTTTATTATTTAATTTGTGAGAAAAAAAATGTTGAATTTATTAACGGATGGACATCCGTTAGTAAATCCGTTTGTAAATTTAAAATGATATCCCGCATAAAATTTTCACGTTCATTTTTTAAAAACATACTTTTTTTATTACCAACGGAATTACTAACATGTAACAGCCCGGCCCTTTCATCGGCACTGTTACCGTTCACGGCCCAGGGCTATCCCTCGCCTGGCCTCGTGCCACCTCGGGTTTTTCACTGGCGTCGTGAACAACTTTTAACATCCATTCACCCTCACGAGTTCCTAGCAGGATTTGTCCCCTTGGGTTCTCGCATCGCATCCTTCCCCAAGTGGATTTGGCCCAAATTTCCCTTGGAAATTAGGTCGCCTCCCCTACTACTCGAACCTTTGACCTCCCACTTTAAGGGAATAGTCTGGTGAGAGTGAGTATCGCATCACATCCTTCCCCAAGTGGATTTAGCCCAAATTTCCCTTGGAAATTAGGTCGCCTCCCCCACTACTCGAACCCTTGACCTCCCACTTTAAGGGAATAGTCTGGTGAGAGTGAGTTCTGGTACTCACTCTCACCAGACTATTCCCTTAAAGTGGGAGGTCAAGGGTTCGAGTAGTGGGGGAGGCGACCTAATTTCCAAGGGAAATTTGGGGCAAATCCACTTGGGGAAGGATGCGATGCGAGAACCCAAGGGAACAAATCCTGCCAGGAACCCGTGAGGGTGAATGGATGTTAAGAGCTGTTCACGACGTCAGTGGAAAGTCCGAGGTGGCACGAGGTCAGGTGAGGGATAGCCCTGGGCCGTGAACGGTAACAGTGCCGGTAAAAGGGCCGGGCTGTTACATAACAGATTTAAAATTCGTTAGTAATTTTTGGAGAGAAAAAAACCCGCTTTTATTTTCAAAATTTAGTAACGGTTTGAAAGTGATTTAACGGTTTGATTAAGAAAATAGGTGAATTTTAAAGAAAAAGGGTTATGGGAACAAAGGCCAGGTTCGGCCGCCGAAGTTAAGTTCGGCCGCCGAAAGTGCCCAATGTTCGGCCCCCGAAGGTTAAGTTCGGCCCCCGAAAGTTGCATGGTTTTGCATGCAGTTTCGGCAGCCGAAACTGGGGTGGTCGGCTAAGTTGTGCATGCTCCTCAGTCCGTGGTTTGGCCAGCTGTTGCCTCCAGATCATGGCTAGAGGATAAGGCCACGTCTCCCATGACTCATCTGCAAGCTTTTATCAGCTTAGGCAGAAGGTTGATCGTGATTTGAGTGAGTTGAATGTTTTTGAGAGAAAAGAAGAGTTGTGAGGGTTTGAAGCTTTGGAGGAGGAGTTGCTGAGTTTGCTTGTTCCTCTTCTGATTTCAGGAGGTAAGGGACGTCTTTAAGTTTGTTTTAATGAGTTTTAACAGCTTTTTAAAGAGGTTATGGAAGTGTATGCATGAGTTGCATGCTTAGGTTAGTTTTGATGTTTTAATGGTGAAAGCATGATTATATGTTGTGTTAGTTGTTTTGTTGGAGTTTAAGTTGTTTTAAGCTCCTTTATGCTTGTTAAAGTGTTTATGCATGTTTTAGAGGGGTTAAATGCATGTATTGAGGGCTGAGCAGGTGATGGAGGGACTGGCAGGCGTCCTTGTGCACGAAACTGAGTTCTGGATGAACTCAGGTTCGGCCGCCGAAAGTCCAAGTTAGGCCGCCGAACATGCCTGACTTTCGTCTCTGGAGGAGACATTCGGCCGCCGAAGGTGCTGCCGAAGGTGCCCTGTCCAGCCTTCCTTTGCTTGTTTTGCATGCATGTTTTGAGGTGTTTTAGAGGGGTTTTGGGAAGTTGTCTAAGAGATGTTTGTCTATGATATAGAGTATGTTTGGTACCTCATTTAAGTCCTCCATTGTAGGATTGGACCCGAGAAAACGAGGTGTTTAGCAGTCTTCAGAGTTAGAGTTGGTCCAGAGCTAGTTAGCCCAGAGTTAGCCAAGCAGAGGCTACAGGTGAGTGGAACTAAACTTAATATTTGTTTTGAGAAATGATACACTTCTAGCATGATCCATGCATCATAAAATACCATGTTTTGTATTAGGTTGTATTGCATTCGATTCACGAACTTGATGCATTGCATAAGATGATATGTGTATGGATGAATGTTGGATGATCCTTAGCCCTTGATAGAGCACAGAGTACAGATACAGAGTTATGGCATGAGGTAGCCATACCAGGTCGCTCCTGGATAGGCCAGGTCGCTCCTGGTACTATGAGATAGACAGTTTGACCTGACTCAGATAGAGAAGTCCAGGTGAGGCCTAATCGCCCCTGGCACAGTTGGCCTTGTGATCAAGTCAGGAAAGAGAAGTCCAGGTGAGGCCTAATCGCCCCTGGCAAGTTGGACATATTGTTATATGTATACAGTAAAGGGCTATTGGTGACAAGTTCATCCTTGAGGTGATATGTTTGTGATGTGATACATTTCATGAAAGCATGTAATTAATGAACTGTTTACTGTTCCTTCTCACTGGGCTGTAGTAGCTCATCCCACTCCCTTAACCCCAGTTTTGCAGGTTCTGAGATAGCTATGGGAAGTCAAAGTCAGCAAGAGTACAGAGGAAAGTAATGCATGAATGTATGTTTGTAATAGCATAGTGGACATGATGTAATTAAAAGATTAGTTGTCATGTCATGTATCGATATGTACTGTCAGTTACTGGATATACTTGTGCTTTCTCGCGTGTCTTTGCCATAGTGTGATGTATGATTAATCCCTTTGTACATGTATCCTGTTTTACGTTTCTTGATGAGAAATGTGTGAGTTAGGCTTAACGTATGGCTTTGATGAGATACCAATGGGATGTGTTACAGATTAAAAGGGTTTCAATCCCTTGACCCACAGTAGCTAGTAGTCCCTGGTATAAGCCCTGAGGGCCATTTCAGATTGACATATCTGAGTAGCAGCAGTTAAGCCTACAGAGTTTTACAGGATTGTTGAGTCGTTTTGTGTCATGTATGGGATTTATCAGGTACACAGAGAGTATAGTTGGCTGACTACGGGTCCCGGCGGCCTTAAGCCGATCTGGATCCTAGTGCCAGTGATGGTTCGGACCGTTACTAAGGGGTACCGGTTTCCGGGTCGTTAAACATATGGAAGTGAAAAGTACCTGTCACCGCCATGTCCGATGTGTCAGCCTCCTGCTGCGTTAAAGCGAAGATCCGTGCTGGTACTGATGGACCTTCACCTGGGGAACCTGTGGAAGAAGGAGTGATCTCGCTCCTTCTGCCTCTGCCCAACGCCAAGGCTAAAGCTCCTGGCTGCGTCACTCTGTCTGAGGCTGTCTGCTGGGACTGTGGTAGTAAAGTTGCGGTGGAACACTCACGTGCTATGTGCCCCTCCTGTCCGCACCTGAAACATGCTGTTGTCCCTACTAGACAGACTCCCTTGTGCGGCCTACCGCACCTCGGACATTTGGAGTTGTTCAAACCAGAGCTCGATCCCTCACCTATTCCCAGACCAGACTTGATCTGCTTCCAGAACTTGTTCTTCTTTGATCGTCTGAGGCCTCTACCTCCCTTCTTCCTTTCTATACCAGCCTCGTGCAGAGGGGAGAGATTCACATCACTTGTCCCTGCAAGTTTGGCACTAGCTTCTCTCTTCTGTGCCATATCTACTATAGCAGGGAACCTCTTCCTTGTGCTATCTGGAAAAGCCCCTTCAGCAAACTCTGTTGCAAACTGCTCCCAGGATAAGCTTTCTACCCTCGGGTTCACATACTGGTTGAACCATTCCTTTGCCTTTTCACATTTCAATGTGACCCCTGCCATCTGAATGGCTCTACGCTCACTGGCTCCCAACTCATCAGTTATCATCTTGACCGTTCTGAGATACTCAAAAGGGTCATCACCAGTCTCAAACTTGGGAACATCTAACCGCAAATAGTCTGTCATCTGTACCCTACTTCCTCCAGGTGAACTAGGCTTAGGTATTTGGACAACTGGGGCTACTGGTTCTATTGGTGGTGGAGGAGGTGCAACATTCCCTGAGGTAGGGTTTGCTAAACGTGGATAACCAAAGAAGAGTGGAAACATGGTATACTGTGGATGTGGCGGTGGATATGGCGGATAAAAGGAAGGATAGGGCATAAAGGTGGGATATGGGGGATAACTAGGAAACTCTGATGTACCTCTCATCGGGTACTCTGCCCCCCACTGGTAGGGCGGATACTGAGGTGGAACAAATCTCGAGGCCTGAGTGCCTCCTTGAGACTCACCCATATCTCCTCCTAACCTGCTCCTGCCAAAGCTACCATCTCTGCTCTGCACATCCTCCTCTAGGACTCTCCTAAACCCTGACATACCACTCTGCACAACGCCCCTTCTACTCTCATCACTAGACCTTCTAGGGTCCCTTGATATACCTTCTCTGCTTAAACTATCTGATGTTGCCTTTTGCAGAACAGGGAGATGAGCATCCATGTCCTCATCCTCTGACGGAGCTCCAGTCAATCTAGCAGATCGACGAGTTCCTCTCATCCTGCCTCTGACAAGCACAACATCACACAAAAATATCATCAAATGATCCATGTGAGAACACATGAATCCACAGCACATAGCAAACATATCAATAATGCACATGCAGCTCATCATGGCATTTCACATCATCATGCAAGACAGGACTCCACATCCTATCCTAGTGGACATGATTGTACCTATTGTGCTTTCCCTCCTCTATACGATAACACCTCTTTCCGATGTGGGAATCTGATCCTTGAGCATCTCCGCTCAACACACCGTACTCGAAGATCTACACGTCTGACATCTTAACCTCTTTCCGATGTGCGATAGTTCTGATCCCTGAGTATACTGCCTCAGCACATCGTACTCTAGAGGCCCTATGCTCTGATACCAATCTGTAACGACCCGAAAACCGGTACCCCTTAGTAACGGTCCGAACCATCACTGGCACTAGGATCCAGATCGGCTTAAGGCCGCCGGGACCCATAGTCAGCCAACTATACTCTCTGTGTACCTGATAAATCCCATACATGACACAAAACGACTCAACAATCCTGTAAACCTCTGTAGGCTTAACTGCTGCTACTCAGATATGTCAATCTGAAATGGCCCTCAGGGCTTATACCAGGGACTACTAGCTACTGTGGGTCAAGGGATTGAAACCCTTTTAATCTGTAACACATCCCATTGGTATCTCATCAAAGCCATACGTTAAGCCTAACTCACACATTTCTCATCAAGAAACGTAAAACAGGATACATGTACAAAGGGATTAATCATACATCACACTATGGCAAAGACACGCGAGAAAGCACAAGTCTATCCAGTAACTGACAGTACATATCGATACATGACATGACAACTAATCTTTTAATTACATCATGTCCACTATGCTATTACAAACATACATTCATGCATTACTTTCCTCTGTACTCTTGCTGACTTTGACTTCCCATAGCTATCTCAGAACCTGCAAAACTGGGGTTAAGGGAGTGGGATGATGTAATAGTTAATCAGTTACTGTATATATGAGTTAGAATGTGCTTTTGCCTATTGTCTAGTGTATGTTAATCCCTAGTGTATGCATGTATCCTGTTTTATAGTTTCTTGATGAGAAATGAGTCAAACCAGGCTTAGCAGATGTTGTGTTTCGAAAACCCAGTGAGATGTCATTCTAGGGCGGATTATGCATTACTCATGGTACTACCTGTGTCGTCAGAGACAAGGTAGGAGAGTTTATAGTTAAAGATGGGTCAGAGTAGTCCTTTTAGGGGGACAGAGTATAGCTGACATCAATCGAGTCCTTTTGTGTAGGTTTGGACCCGACAGTTCAGGGAGGTTGTCAGGATTAGCAGTTTCAGAGTCAGTACAGTTTCTGCTTAAGGAGCAGAGGTGAGTAGAACTAAACTTAATCTTTTATTAAAGAAACATAATGCTTTAGCATAGTTCATGCATCATGAATGCTATGATATGTATTAGGATGATTGCATTAGAATCACGAATATGAAGCATTGCATATTATGTGATCAGAGATTAGGTGGACCCAGGCGACTCCAATAGCCTAAGCTTCGGCTCCTGTCATTGTGTCAGGTCAGTTGGGCAAGTACATGTTGGAATGCCCTGTGTAGCTCCTTTGGGGGGGCCAGTATTGACAGAGGGTATTTTTGGGGTCATGTCTACCTTAGTGGAGATTGGACCAAGGCGACTTCAATAACCCGTCGAGGGAGTTTTGGGGTCATGTCTAATCCAAGATATAGTGAGATGTTTGTTTTGTGATGCATTTTCATATATAGTGCGTATGAATGAACTGTTTTCAGTGTTTCTACTCACTGGGCTTTAGAAGCTCATCCCTTTCCCTTAATCCCAGTTTTGCAGGTTCAGAGTAGCTGGGAAGGGCAGAAGCATCAGAGTTGCTAAAGGATTGCATGTGTCATAGTATAGTGTGGACATGATGTAATTACAGAGATATATGTAAAAGTGATGTAATAGTTAATCAGTTACTGTATATATGAGTTAGAATGTGCTTTTGCCTATTGTCTAGTGTATGTTAATCCCTAGTGTATGCATGTATCCTGTTTTATAGTTTCTTGATGAGAAATGAGTCAAACCAGGCTTAGCAAATGTTGTGTTTCGAAAACCCAGTGAATGATAACTGTGAGGGAAGATAGGGCTTACATCCTTTGACCCAAGACCAGTGCAACGGAAAGACCAGGTTTGATTCCTGTGATCCACAGAGTAGACCATTAGAGAAGACCAGGTTTGATTCCTGTGACTCTATGGTAGCCAAGTTAACTTATGATATGCTGACCCTTACAGAGTGGGTTCTATGCTGCAGAGCGCATAGGGCATGGAGGTTACTTGGTAGAGCATCACTGGTGTATTATAGATAGCCTGAGGGCTAGTTCAGATTAGTATATCTGAGGTTCATATGCATGGACCTCCAGAGAGTGTTTTAAAGGTTAAGTCTGGTTATTTTTAAGAAAAGTTTTACCAGTTAATAGTCCAGTCGGATCATGTATGGGATTTTAACAGGTACACAGAGTTCATAGCAGGCTTACTACGGGTCTAGGCGGCCTTAAGCCGATCTGGATCCTAGTGCCGAGCAGTTTGGGCCGTTACAGAGAGGGTACCGGTTTCCGGGCTGTTACAGATGGTATCAGAGCATAGGGCCTCCTAAGTACGGTGTGTGAGCATGTTTGTTCAAGGATTTGAGATCCCACATCGGAAAGAGGTTGTTTTCAAGTCATAGTCAGGCAAAGCACAATAAGGAAAATCATGTCCATTAGGGTGTTAGTTTTGTTTTGCATGCTGATGTGAAATGTTATGAGGGATGCTATGCATGTATATATTGTATGTTCATGTGTTTTCATATGAACTTTATGTTTGCTAATGTTTGCTCTGATGTGTTGTTCTTCAGGAAAGATTAGAGGAGAGCTAGAAGAGAGCTAAGATGAGTGGAATTAGTCCTCAGATTGATTCAGATCCGTCTGAAGGGTCTTTTGATGACAGTAGAGAAGGAATGAATCTAGAAAGAGCGTCAGAAACCAGAAGAGAGTTAGAAGTAGATGTGCAAAGAAGGAATGTTGGTATACAGGTGAATATGGATGATGAATCTTTAGGTGTTGATCAGACCAAGGATTCTAAGATAGGAGAGAATGATCCTTCCTTATGGAGTACAGCTTCCTGGAAAGGAGTGAAGTGGAAAAAAACCCCTAAGAAAAAGGTTAGAGGCCTTAAAGGGTCAAAGAAAAGGACATTCTGGAATAGCAGTGCTGGTCCAAGTTCTGGCATAGGCAAGCCACAATGTTTGAGGTGTGGTAGATTGCATAAGGGAATCTGTCTGGCAGGAACAATAGGATGTTATAGATGTGGTCAGAAGGGGCATGTGATTCGTGAGTGTCGTATGATGCCTTGGATGGTTCGGTCCCAGTGGTCTTTTTCAGGTAGAAAGGCTCAGCAGGGAATAGCCCCATCAGATCCAGTGGTGCCAGGTATGCTCTTTTTGAGAGTTTTGATGTATATCTTTGTTTTTGTGGATCCTAGTAGGATTGAAAGTAACAGAATGTAATAGAGTTACATGTTCAGAGTAAAAGTAAAAGAGATAGAGAGTAAGAGAAAAGTTAATAGTTAAAGGAAAGTGAATCAAATCAGAGTAAGATAAGAGTAAAGCCAAAAAAAAAAAAGAACGGTTAGAGTTAGTCTGGGAATGGGTGGTAGTTGAGGCAGAGAAAAAGGGTTAGCTTTTTCTGAAGGTTCCCGAAGGAAGTTCCATTTGCTTTAGTTTGGATCTTCATCCTGACTCAGTAAGAGGTTGCCACATCAAACACGGTGACGTCAGGTACGTTCACTTGAAAGTGTTTGGATGTGTATGCTAGTTGTTTTGAACCCCAGTGTTTCGCTTTCCTTGTTTATGTGAGCTGTTAATAGGTTTGGGTTTGATGACTTCTGGGCTTAGAGTGTTTTTTTTTCTTGGGTCAGTAGACCTGAGAGTGTGATCCATCTGATGCAAGTCAGTCAGTTCAGTTCAGAGTTAGTGGTGGGTAGATGCGATCCAGCTGACCTTATGGTTCTAGATTTGACTATGTGATGTCATTCTAGGGCGGATTGATGCATTACTCATGGTACTACCTGTGTCGTCAGAGATAAGGTAGGAGAGTTTATAGTTAAAGATGGGTCAGAGTAGTCCTTTTAGGGGGACAGAGTATAGCTGCCTAGAAGTTGATGTCAGCCCTACAGGCTCACGGGTATGCAGGAAAGGTTATCAGAGGGTTGGTTTAACTCTTGTGAGTAAGTTTGTCAGGACAGGGAATCAGCCTCAGTGCCCTTTGCTAGTGAGTTCTAGATGTTTCCCAGATAGACTGTCAGGTTTACCGTCTGTCAGGGAGTTAAAGTGAAATGAGAATGGTATCCGGACGCGGAACTATTTCTTTCTTTCCCGGCAGGATGGCACCTGCAGACAGAGAGAGAGAAAGAGAGTTAAGAATAGTGACAAGAGGCTTGGTAGGTAAAGGTTTTATCTGACTTAGTACCTCACCCTGGAATGTTTCCAGTATTGTGGTGGGAAACGAAAGATGATTCCTTAAGAGTTGATTGTTACAGATTAGTATTCCTAGTGAAGGTTGCTGATCTACTAGCTGTGTTCTAATTAAGTTGACTGGATTTACAGATTTGTATGATCAGAGATTCAGGTAGTATCCGTTGAGAGTCAGCAGCAGTAGCCTGTTGAGAATTAAAGAGTGAGAGTGTCACAAAGAGATGAGTTTAGTTAATATGAAAAAAGAAGAGTAAGGATCAGAGTAGCGCAGCGAAAGCTGTGGAGTTTCGAAAAAAAAAAGATTAGGATACTAATTCTGGAGTATGGACTCAGATAAGGCCAGTAGAGTTTCAGAAATTCTCTCTTTGGAGCGAAGTGTTAGGCTTTACTTGCCTGTTATTTGTTTGTTTTGGTTTTACATTCGAGGACGAATGTTTTTAAAGGAGGGAAGAATGTAATACCCGGCTAATTCAGGCATCGGAATTCCTACCGTCCGGTGGAATCTCAGATGTCGGGAATGTCTAGAAGGGTAAGAGTGAAGGTTTTCTAAAACGTTTTAAGTGTTTCAAAAGTGTTGAATCAAACCGGGTTGATTTTAAAGAGAAAAGGCTTTGGAGACAAAGGCCAGGTTCGGCCCCCGAATGTAAGTTCGGCCGCCGAAAGTGCCCAATGTTCGGCCCCCGAAGGTTATGTTCGGCCCCCGAAAGTTGCATGGTTTTGCATGCAGTTTCGGCAGCCGAAGCTGAGGAGGTCGGTTAGTTGTGGACACTCCTCAGTCCGTGGTTTGGCCAGGTGTTCACCTCCAGATCATGACCAGAGGTTAGGCCACGTCTCCCATGACTCATCTGCAAGCTTTTATCAGCTCATGCAGAGGGTTTGGTCATTTGCAAAGGGGTTGACCGTTTTGGAGAAAAAAGAGAGAAAAGTGAGGTTTTGGTAATAGTTGAAGAGGAGTTGCTGAGTTGGCTGTTCCTCTTCTATTTTCAAGAGGTAAGGGAAGTCTTTCAACTTGTTTTAATGATTTCTACCAGCTTTGAAAGAGGTTAAGGGTAGAGTTGCATGTTTAGGTGTTTAAGTGAGTTTTTGATGTATTTAATGGTTTATGCATGATTATGTGTTAGGTGTGCTGTTTTGTTGGGGTTAATAGGTAGTTTTGGACCCCTTTGTGCATATACCAGAGTATATGCAAGTTGAAGAAGGAGTTATGCATGTTGAAGTGGTGTTGGTGCTTGGCAGGAGATGGTTATGCACGAAGCTGAGTTCTGGATGAACTCAGGTTCGGCCGCCGAAGGGAGGATTCGGCCGCCGAACCCTGTGAAGAGACAGTTTCGGCTGCCTAAGGTTGCCTCCGAAAGAATGGACTTTCGGATCTGTCCTGCACGTTCGGCCGCCGAAGGTGCCGCCGAAGGTGTCCTGCCTAGCTTTTCCTTGCATGTTCTAAGTGATTGTTTTATGAGCTTTTAGAGGGGTTTTGGGAAGTTGTTTAAGAGTTAATAGGAGTATGTTTGACACCTCAATCGAGTCCTTTTGTGTAGGTTTGGACCCGACAGTTCAGGGAGGTTGTCAGGATTAGCAGTTTCAGAGTCAGTACAGTTTCTGCTTAAGGAGCAGAGGTGAGTAGAACTAAACTTAATCTTTTATTAAAGAAACATAATGCTTTAGCATAGTTCATGCATCATGAATGCTATGATATGTATTAGGATGATTGCATTAGAATCACGAATATGAAGCATTGCATATTATGTGATCAGAGATTAGGTGGACCCAGGCGACTCCAATAGCCTAAGCTTCGGCTCCTGTCATTGTGTCAGGTCAGTTGGGCAAGTACATGTTGGAATGCCCTGTGTAGCTCCTTTGGGGGGGCCAGTATTGACAGAGGGTATTTTTGGGGTCATGTCTACCTTAGTGGAGGTGGAGATTGGACCAAGGCGACTTCAATAGCCCGTCGAGGGAGTTTTGGGGTCATGTCTAATCCAAGATATAGTGAGATGTTTGTTTTGTGATGCATTTTCATATATAGTGCGTATGAATGAACTGTTTTCAGTGTTTCTACTCACTGGGCTTTAGAAGCTCATCCCTTTCCCTTAATCCCAGTTTTGCAGGTTCAGAGTAGCTGGGAAGGGCAGAAGCATCAGAGTTGCTAAAGGATTGCATGTGTCATAGTATAGTGTGGACATGATGTAATTACAGAGATATATGTAAAAGTGATGTAATAGTTAATCAGTTACTGTATATATGAGTTAGAATGTGCTTTTGCATATTGTCTAGTGTATGTTAATCCCTAGTGTATGCATGTATCCTGTTTTATAGTTTCTTGATGAGAAATGAGTCAAACCAGGCTTAGCAGATGTTGTGTTTCGAAAACCCAGTGAATGATAACTGTGAGGGAAGATAGGGCTTACATCCTTTGACCCAAGACCAGTGCAACGGAAAGACCAGGTTTGATTCCTGTGATCCACAGAGTAGACCATTAGAGAAGACCAGGTTTGATTCCTGTGACTCTATGGTAGCCAAGTTAACTTATGATATGCTGACCCTTACAGAGTGGGTTCTATGCTGCAGAGCGCATAGGGCATGGAGGTTACTTGGTAGAGCATCACTGGTGTATTATAGATAGCCTGAGGGCTAGTTCAGATTAGTATATCTGAGGTTCATATGCATGGACCTCCAGAGAGTGTTTTAAAGGTTAAGTCTGGTTGTTTTTAAGAAAAGTTTTACCAGTTAATAGTCCAGTCGGATCATGTATGGGATTTTAACAGGTACACAGAGTTCATAGCAGGCTTACTACGGGTCTAGGCGGCCTTAAGCCGATCTGGATCCTAGTGCCGAGCAGTTTGGGCCGTTACAGAGAGGGTACCGGTTTCCGGGCTGTTACAGAACCAGTAATGTCTGTGTCTCTTCTTAGAGGAAAGTGTTAGGCTTTCCTTAATTGCTTGTTTACATCTGTGTTTATTTTTAACATTCGAGGACGAATGTTTTGTAAGGGGGGAAGATTGTAATACCCGGCTATTTCAGACATCGAAAATTCTACCGTCCGGTGGAATTCGGGGATGTCAAAGATTTCTAGAAGGGTATTAGAAAGATTTTCTAAAGTATTTTTAATGTTTTAAAGTGATTTAACGGTTTGATTAAGAAAATAGGTGAATTTTAAAGAAAAAGGGTTATGGGAACAAAGGCCAGGTTCGGCCGCCGAAGTTAAGTTCGGCCGCCGAAAGTGCCCAATGTTCGGCCCCCGAAGGTTAAGTTCGGCCCCCGAAAGTTGCATGGTTTTGCATGCAGTTTCGACAGCCGAAACTGGGGTGGTCGGCTAAGTTGTGCATGCTCCTCAGTCCGTGGTTTGGCCAGCTGTTGCCTCCAGATCATGGCTAGAGGATAAGGCCACGTCTCCCATGACTCATCTGCAAGCTTTTATCAGCTTAGGCAGAAGGTTGATCGTGATTTGAGTGAGTTGAATGTTTTTGAGAGAAAAGAAGAGTTGTGAGGGTTTGAAGCTTTGGAGGAGGAGTTGCTGAGTTTGCTTGTTCCTCTTCTGATTTCAGGAGGTAAGGGACGTCTTTAAGTTTGTTTTAATGAGTTTTAACAGCTTTTTAAAGAGGTTATGGAAGTGTATGCATGAGTTGCATGCTTAGGTTAGTTTTGATGTTTTAATGGTGAAAGCATGATTATATGTTGTGTTAGTTGTTTTGTTGGAGTTTAAGTTGTTTTAAGCTCCTTTATGCTTGTTAAAGTGTTTATGCATGTTTTAGAGGGGTTAAATGCATGTATTGAGGGCTGAGCAGGTGATGGAGGGACTGGCAGGCGTCCTTGTGCACGAAACTGAGTTCTGGATGAACTCAGGTTCGGCCGCCGAAAGTCCAAGTTAGGCCGCCGAACATGCCTGACTTTCGTCTCTGGAGGAGACATTCGGCCGCCGAAGGTGCTGCCGAAGGTGCCCTGTCCAGCCTTCCTTTGCTTGTTTTGCATGCATGTTTTGAGGTGTTTTAGAGGGGTTTTGGGAAGTTGTCTAAGAGATGTTTGTCTATGATATAGAGTATGTTTGGTACCTCATTTAAGTCCTCCATTGTAGGATTGGACCCGAGAAAACGAGGTGTTTAGCAGTCTTCAGAGTTAGAGTTGGTCCAGAGCTAGTTAGCCCAGAGTTAGCCAAGCAGAGGCTACAGGTGAGTGGAACTAAACTTAATATTTGTTTTGAGAAATGATACACTTCTAGCATGATCCATGCATCATAAAATACCATGTTTTGTATTAGGTTGTATTGCATTCGATTCACGAACTTGATGCATTGCATAAGATGATATGTGTATGGATGAATGTTGGATGATCCTTAGCCCTTGATAGAGCACAGAGTACAGATACAGAGTTATGGCATGAGGTAGCCATACCAGGTCGCTCCTGGATAGGCCAGGTCGCTCCTGGTACTATGAGATAGACAGTTTGACCTGACTCAGATAGAGAAGTCCAGGTGAGGCCTAATCGCCCCTGGCACAGTTGGCCTTGTGATCAAGTCAGGAAAGAGAAGTCCAGGTGAGGCCTAATCGCCCCTGGCAAGTTGGACATATTGTTATATGTATACAGTAAAGGGCTATTGGTGACAAGTTCATCCTTGAGGTGATATGTTTGTGATGTGATACATTTCATGAAAGCATGTAATTAATGAACTGTTTACTGTTCCTTCTCACTGGGCTGTAGTAGCTCATCCCACTCCCTTAACCCCAGTTTTGCAGGTTCTGAGATAGCTATGGGAAGTCAAAGTCAGCAAGAGTACAGAGGAAAGTAATGCATGAATGTATGTTTGTAATAGCATAGTGGACATGATGTAATTAAAAGATTAGTTGTCATGTCATGTATCGATATGTACTGTCAGTTACTGGATAGACTTGTGCTTTCTCTCGTGTCTTTGCCATAGTGTGATGTATGATTAATCCCTTTGTACATGTATCCTGTTTTACGTTTCTTGATGAGAAATGTGTGAGTTAGGCTTAACGTATGGCTTTGATGAGATACCAATGGGATGTGTTACAGATTAAAAGGGTTTCAATCCCTTGACCCACAGTAGCTAGTAGTCCCTGGTATAAGCCCTGAGGGCCATTTCAGATTGACATATCTGAGTAGCAGCAGTTAAGCCTACAGAGTTTTACAGGATTGTTGAGTCGTTTTGTGTCATGTATGGGATTTATCAGGTACACAGAGAGTATAGTTGGCTGACTACGGGTCCCGGCGGCCTTAAGCCGATCTGGATCCTAGTGCCAGTGATGGTTCGGACCGTTACTAAGGGGTACCGGTTTCCGGGTCGTTACAGATAATTGTAATACCCGGCTATTTCAGACATCGAAAATTCTACCGTCCGGTGGAATTCGGGGATGTCAAAGATTTCTAGAAGGGTATTAGAAAGATTTTCTAAAGTATTTTTAATGTTTTAAAGTGATTTAACGGTTTGATTAAGAAAATAGGTGAATTTTAAAGAAAAAGGGTTATGGGAACAAAGGCCAGGTTCGGCCGCCGAAGTTAAGTTCGGCCGCCGAAAGTGCCCAATGTTCGGCCCCCGAAGGTTAAGTTCGGCCCCCGAAAGTTGCATGGTTTTGCATGCAGTTTCGGCAGCCGAAACTGGGGTGGTCGGCTAAGTTGTGCATGCTCCTCAGTCCGTGGTTTGGCCAGCTGTTGCCTCCAGATCATGGCTAGAGGATAAGGCCACGTCTCCCATGACTCATCTGCAAGCTTTTATCAGCTTAGGCAGAAGGTTGATCGTGATTTGAGTGAGTTGAATGTTTTTGAGAGAAAAGAAGAGTTGTGAGGGTTTGAAGCTTTGGAGGAGGAGTTGCTGAGTTTGCTTGTTCCTCTTCTGATTTCAGGAGGTAAGGGACGTCTTTAAGTTTGTTTTAATGAGTTTTAACAGCTTTTTAAAGAGGTTATGGAAGTGTATGCATGAGTTGCATGCTTAGGTTAGTTTTGATGTTTTAATGGTGAAAGCATGATTATATGTTGTGTTAGTTGTTTTGTTGGAGTTTAAGTTGTTTTAAGCTCCTTTATGCTTGTTAAAGTGTTTATGCATGTTTTAGAGGGGTTAAATGCATGTATTGAGGGCTGAGCAGGTGATGGAGGGACTGGCAGGCGTCCTTGTGCACGAAACTGAGTTCTGGATGAACTCAGGTTCTGTAACACCCCTTACCCTATCAAAGAGTAGATAGAGCAAGGAATGTCACAAACTATACCTTTTTAGATATATCAGGACTAAACAATTTCTTTTATCTGTAAATACCAAGTTTTTAGGTAATGCATGTAACTTTCATCAAGATTAAAATAAGCGTGAGATTTTTAAACCAAAATTTTCGGCAGAGTTTTCTCTGTTTTATTAGCACTTTAACCTGTAATACATATGAACATCACACTTATAATAACACTAACAACTGTCACTTGATATCTTACTATTTTTTATTACATAATCTTTACAACTCACTCTCTTTAATATGTACATGCCAAAATAAAACTGTACTATGACTCAGAGACTCAAAAAAACCAGCTATGATGATGGCCTTGATATCTGATGTAGATCTCTGATAACTTCTGTTGCCCTATTTTATCTACAACCTGCGTGAGGTAAAAAAACCAACACGCTGAGCTAATGCTCAGTGGGTGATAGCAAACAAATAACAAAATAGAGCAAACAAGTTCACGTATATAGATAATCGGAATAAAAACATCTTCTTTTTCCGTTATTGCACATTTTCTATTTATAACAAATTACCACAGCTTAGTGCATGTAAGAGATGCAAACATATTAACACTCACTAATAAGTTCACAAAATCAAGTATCAATCGTAATTAAGATCTTAGCCCTTATAAACACATAGTAGGATCGACTAGGTAGATAAGGAGTTATAACGGTAGGCACAGAGTGCCGAACGGTAGGCTCAGAGGCCAGAACTGTGAGAGCAGGGCTCTGTGACCGTGCTTATGAGGTACCTGATATGTAACCTCAAATAAAAATCATGTATCGGTAGCAGTACTGCGAACTCTGTATGTTTATATGGCATGCCATACCCTTACGCTAACCTCGACTCCTATTACGTTTACCAGGGCCAAGTACCATTAATTCAATGTATCAATGTAAAATGCATGTCATTTGAAGCTATTTG